>NC_073230.2:7389166-7711250 GCF_029281585.2 Gorilla gorilla gorilla
GGGCCCTGGCCCTGACCCTAAAACAACCCTAACCCGGGGACCTGACCCTAAAACAACCCTAACCCTGGACCCTGACCCTAAAACAACCCTAACCCTGGGCCCTGACCCTAAAACAACCCTAACCCTGGGCCCTGACACTGAGCCTAAAACCCTAACCTTGGGCTCTGGCCCTGAGCCTGAAACCCCAATCCTGGGCCCTGGCCCTGAGCCTAAAACAACGCTAACCCTGGGCCCTGGCCCTGACCCTATAACAACCCTAACCCTCGGCCCTGACCCTAAAACAAAACTAACCCTGGGCCCTGACCCTAAAACAACACTAACCCTGGGCCCTGACCCTAAAACAACACTAACCCTGGGCCCTGACCCTAAAACAACCCTAACTTCGGGCCCCGGGCCCTGACCCTAAAACAACCCTAACCCTGGGCCCCGGGCCCTGACCCTAAAGCCCTAACCCTGGGCCCCGGGCCCAGGTCCTAAAGCCCTAACCCTGGGCCCCGGGCCCTGACACTAAAGCCCTAACCCTGGGCCCCGGGCCCTGCCCCTAAAGCCCTAACCCTGGGCCCCGGGACATGCCCCTAAAGCCCTAACCCTGGGCCCCGGGCCCTGCCCCTAAAACCCTAACCCAGGGCCCTGACCCTAAAACAACCCTAACTTTGGGCCCTGGCCCTGAACCTAAAACACCCCTAGCCCTGGGCCCTGGCCCTGACCCTAAAACAACCCTAACCCTGGGCCCTGGCCCTGACCCTAAAACAACCCTAACCCTGGGACCTGGCCCTGAGCCTAAAAACCTAACCCAGGGCCCTGGCCCTGAGCCAAAAACCCTAACCTTGGGCTCTGGCCCTGAGCCTGAAACCCCAACCCTAGGCCCTGGCCCTGAGCCTAAAACCCTAACCCTGGGCCCTGGCCCTGAGCCTAAAACCCTAACCCTGGGCCCTAACACTAAAACAACCATAACCATGGACCCTGACCTTAAAACAACCCTAACCCTTGGCCCTGACCCTAAAACAACCCCAACCCTGGGCCCTAACCCTAAAACAACCCTAACCCTGGGCTCTGACCCTAAAACAACCATAACCCTGGGCCCTGGCCCTGACCCTAAAACAACCCTAACCCTCGGCCCTGGCCATGACCCTAAAACAACCCTAACCCTGAGCCCTGGACCTGACCCTAAAACAACCCTAAACCTGGGCCCTGGCCCTGAGCCTAACACCCTATCCCTGGGCCCCGGACCTGAGCCTAAAACCCTAACCCTGGGCCCTGACCCTACAACAACCCTAAACCTGTGCCCTGGCCCTGACCCTAAAAAACCCTAACCCTGGGCCCTGACCCTAAAACAACCCTAACCCTGGGCCCTAACCCTAAAACAACCCAAACCCTGGGCCCTGACCCTAAAACCCTAACCCTGAGCCCTGGCCCTGAGCCTAAAACCCTATCTCTGGTCCCTGGCCCTGAGCCAAAAACCCTAACCCTGGGCCCTGGCCCTGAGCCTAAAACCTTAACCCTGGGCCCTGGCCCTGAGCCTAAAACCCTAACCCTGGGCCCTGGCCCTGAGCCGAAAACCCTAACCTTGGGCTCGGGCCCTGAGCCTGAAACCCCAAACCTGGGCCCAGGCCCTGAGCCTAAAACCCTAAACCTGGGCCCTGGCCCTGAGCCTAAAACCCTAACCCTGGGCCCTAAACCTAAGAGAACCATAAGCCTAGGCCCTGACCCTAAAACAACCCTACCCTGGGCCCTGACCCTAAAACAACCCTAACCCTGGGCCCTGACCCTAAAACAACCCTAACCCTGGGCCCTGACCCTAAAACAACCATAACCCTGGGCCCTGGCCCTGACCCTAAAACAACCCTAACCCTGGGACCTGGCCATGACCCTAAAACAACCATAACCCTGAGCCCTGGCCCTGACCCTAAAACAACCCTAACCCTGGGCCCTGGCCCTGAGCCTAAAACCATAACCCTGGGCCCTGGACCTCAGCCAGAACCCTAACCCTGGGCCCTGAACCTAAAACAACCCTAACTTTGGGCCCTGGCCCTGACCCTTAAACCCTAACCCTGGGCCCTGGCCCTGAGCCTAAAACCCTAACCCTGGGCCCTAAACCTAAGAGAACCATAACCCTAGGCCCTGACCCTAAAACAACCCTAACCCTGGGCCCTGACCCTAAAACAACCCTAACCCTGGGCCCTGACCCTAAAACAACCCTAACCCTGGGCCCTGGCCCTAACCCTAAAACAACCCTAACCCTAGGACCTGGCCATGACCCTAAAACACCCCTAGCCCTGGGGGCTGGCCCTGACCCTAAAACAACCCTAACCCTGGGCCCTGGCCCTGATCCTAAAACAACCCTAACCCTGGGCCCTGGCCCTGAGCTTAAAACCCTAACCCTGGGCCCTGGCCCTGAGCCAAAAACCCTAACCTTGGGCTCTGGCCATAAGCCTGAAACCCCAACCCTAGGCCCTGCCCTGAGCCTAAAACCCTAACCCTGGGCCCTGACCCTGAGCCTAAAACCCTAACCCTGGGCCCTGGACCTGACCCTAAAACCCTAACCCTGGGCCCTGGCCCTTAACCTAAAACCCTAACCCTGGGCCCTGGCCCTAATCAAAAAACCCCAACTGTGGGCCCTGACCCTAAAACAACCCTAACCCTGGGCCTTGACCCTAAAACAACCTTAACCCTCGGCCGTGACCCTAAAACAACCCTAACCCTGGGCCCTTACCCTAAAAAAACCCTAACTCTGGGCCCTGACCCTAAAACAACCCTAACACTGGGCCCTGACCCTAAAACAACCCTAACCCTGGGCCCTGGCCCTGACCCTAAAACAACCCTAACCCTGGCCTGGCCCTGACCCTAAAACAACCCTAATCCTGGGCCCTGGCCCTGAGCCTAAAACCCTAACCCTGGGCCCTGGACCTGAGCCTAAAACCCTAACCCTGGGCCCTGACCCTAAAACAACCCTAACTTTGGGCCCTGGCCCTGACCCTAAAACACCCCTAGCCATGGGCCCTGGCCCTGACCCTAAAACAACCCTAACCCTGGGCCCTGGTCCTGACCCTAAAACAACCCTAACCCTGGGCCCTGGCCCTGAGCCTAAAACCCTAACCCTGGGCCCTGGCCCTGTGCCGAAAACCCTAACCTTGGGCTCTGGCCCTGAGCCTGAAACCCCAACCCTAGGCCCTGGCCCTGAGCCTAAAACCCTAACCCTGGGCCCTGGCCCTGAGCCTAAAACCCTACCCCTGGGCCCTAACACTAAAACAACCATAACCATGGGCCCTGACCCTAAAACAACCCTAACCCTTGGCCCTGACCCTAAAACAACCCCAACCCTGGGCCCTGACCCTAAAACAACCCTAACCCTGGGCTCTGACCCTAAAACAACCATAACCCTGGGCCCTGGCCCTGACCCTAAAACAACCCTAACCCTAGGACCTGGCCATGACCCTAAAACAACCATAACCCTGAGCCCTGGCCCTGAACCTAAAACAACCCTAACCCTGGGCCCTGGCCCTGAGCCTAAAACCATAACCCTGGGCCCTGGACCTGAGCCAGAACCCTAACACTGGGCCCTGAACCTAAAACAACCCTAACTTTGGGCCCTGGCCCTGACCCTAAAACCCTAACCCTGGGCCCTGGCCTTGAGCCTAAAACCCTAACCCTGGGCCCTAAACCTAAGAGAACCATAACCCTAGGCCCTGACCCTAAAACAACCCTAACCCTGGGCCCTGACCCTAAAACAACCCTAACCCTGGGCCCTGACCCTAAAACAACCCTAACCCTGGGCCCTGACCCTAAAACAACCCTAACTCTGGGCCCTGGCCCTAACCCTAAAACAACCGTAACCCTGGGACCTGGCCATGACCCTAAAACAACCATAACCCTGGGCCCTGGCCCTGACCCTAAAACAACCCTAAACCTGGGCCCTGGCCCTGAGCCTAAAACCATAACCCTGGGCCCTGGACCTGAGCCTAAAACCCTAACCCTGGGCCCTGAATCTAAAACAACCCTAACTTTGGGCCCTGGCCCTGACACTAAAACCCTAACCCTGTGCCCTGACCCTAAAACGCTAACCCTGGGCCCTGACCCTAAATCCCTAACCCTGGGCCCTGACCCTAAAACTCTAATCCTGGGCCCTGGCACTGACCATAAAAACATAACCCTGGGCCCTGGCCCAGAGCCTAAAACCCTAACTCTGGGCCCTGGCCCTGAGTCTAAAACCGTAACCCTGGGCCCTGACCCTGAGCCTAAAACCCTAACCCTGGGCCCTGGCCCTGACCCTAAAACCCTAACCCTGGGCCCTGGCCCTTAACCTAAAACCCTAACCCTGGGCCCTGGCCCTAATCAAAAAACCCCAACTGTGGGCCCTGACCCTAAAACAACCCTAACCCTGGGCCTTGACCCTAAAACAACCTTAACCCTCGGCCGTGACCCTAAAACAACCCTAACCCTGGGCCCTTACCCTAAAAAAACCCTAACTCTGGGCCCTGACCCTAAAACAACCCTAACACTGGGCCCTGACCCTAAAACAACCCTAACCCTGGGCCCTGGCCCTGACCCTAAAACAACCCTAACCCTGGCCTGGCCCTGACCCTAAAACAACCCTAATCCTGGGCCCTGGCCCTGAGCCTAAAACCCTAACCCTGGGCCCTGGACCTGAGCCTAAAACCCTAACCCTGGGCCCTGATCCTAAAACAACCCTAACTTTGGGCCCTGGCCCTGACCCTAAAACACCCCTAGCCATGGGCCCTGGCCCTGACCCTAAAACAACCCTAACCCTGGGTCCTGGTCCTGACCCTAAAACAACCCTAACCCTGGGCCCTGGCCCTGAGCCTAAAACCCTAACCCTGGGCCCTGGCCCTGTGCCGAAAACCCTAACCTTGGGCTCTGGCCCTGAGCCTGAAACCCCAACCCTAGGCCCTGGCCCTGAGCCTAAAACCCTACCCCTGGGCCCTAACACTAAAACAACCATAACCATGGGCCCTGACCCTAAAACAACCCTAACCCTGGGCCCTAAACCTAAGAGAACCATAACCCTAGGCCCTGACCCTAAAACAACCCTAACCCTGGGCCCTGACCCTAAAACAACCCTAACCCTGGGCCCTGACCCTAAAACAACCCTAACCCTGGGCCCTGACCCTAAAACAACCCTAACTCTGGGCCCTGGCCCTAACCCTAAAACAACCGTAACCCTGGGACCTGGCCATGACCCTAAAACAACCATAACCCTGGGCCCTGGCCCTGACCCTAAAACAACCCTAAACCTGGGCCCTGGCCCTGAGCCTAAAACCATAACCCTGGGCCCTGGACCTGAGCCTAAAACCCTAACCCTGGGCCCTGAATCTAAAACAACCCTAACTTTGGGCCCTGGCCCTGACACTAAAACCCTAACCCTGTGCCCTGACCCTAAAACGCTAACCCTGGGCCCTGACCCTAAATCCCTAACCCTGGGCCCTGACCCTAAAACTCTAATCCTGGGCCCTGGCACTGACCATAAAAACATAACCCTGGGCCCTGGCCCAGAGCCTAAAACCCTAACTCTGGGCCCTGGCCCTGAGTCTAAAACCGTAACCCTGGGCCCTGGCCCTGAGCCTAAAACCCTAACCCTGGGCCCTGGCCCTGACCCTAAAACCCTAACCCTGGGCCCTGGCCCTGACCCTAAAACCCTAACCCTGGGCCCTGGCCCTTACCCTAAAACCCTAACCCTGGGCCCTGGCCCTGATCAAAAAACCCCAACTGTGGGCCCTGACCCTAAAACAACCCTAACCCTGGGCCCTGGCCATGACCCTAAAACAACCCTAACCCTGGGCCCTGGCCCTGACCCTAAAACAACCCTAAACCTGGGCCCTGGCCCTGAGCCTAAAACCCTAACCCTGGGCCCTGGACCTGAGCCTAAAACCCTAACCCTAGGCCCTGACCCTAAAACAACCCCAACTTTGGGCCCTGCCCCTGACCCTAAAACAACGCTAACCCTGGCCCCTGGCCCTGACCCTAAAATAACCCTAACCCTGGGCCCTGGCCCTGAGGCTAAAACCCTAACCCTGGGCCCCGGGCCCTGCCCCTAAAGCCCTAACGCTGGGCCCCGGGCCCTGGTCCTAAAGCCCTAACCCTGGGCCCCGGGCCCTGGCCCTAAAGCCCTAACCCTGGGCCCCGGGCCCTGGCCCTAAAGCCCTAACCCCCTGGGACCCGGGCCCTGGCCCTGAAGCCCTAACCCTGGGCCCAGGGCCCTGGCCCTAAAGCCCTAATCCTGGGCCCCGGGCCCTGGCCCTAAAGCCCTAACCCCGGGCCCGGGGCCCTGAGCCTAAAACCCTAACCCTGGGCCCTGGCCCTGAGCCTAAAACCCTAACCCTGGGCCCTGGCCCTCAGCCTAAAACCCTAACCCTGGGCCCTGGCCCTCAGCCTAAAACCCTAACCCTGGGCCCTGACCCTGAGCCTAAAACCCCAACCCTGGGCACTGACCCTGAGCCTAAAACCCTAACCCTAGGCCCTGGCCCTGAGCCTAAAACCTTAACCCTGGGCCCTGACCCTGAACCTAAAACCCTAAACTTGGGCTCTGGCCCTGAGCCTGAAACCCCAACCCTGGGCCCTGGACCTGAGCCTGAAACCCTAACCCTGGGCCCTGACCCTAAAACAACCCTAACCCTGGGCCCTGCCCCTAAAACAACCCTAACCATGGGCCCTGACCCTAAAACAACCCTAACCCTGGGCCCTGACACTAAAACAATCCTAACCCTGGGCCCTGACGCTAAAACAACCCTAACCCTGGGCCCTGACCCTAAAACAACCCTAACCCTGGGCCCTGACCATAAAACAACCCTAACCCTGGGCTCTGGCCCTGAGCCTAAAACCATAACCCTGGGCCCTGGACCTGAGCCTAAAACCCTAACCCTGGGCCCTGAACCTAAAACAACCCTAACTTTGGGCCCTGGCCCTGACCCTAAAACCCTAACCCTGTGCCCTGACCCTAAAAGGCTAACCCTGGGCCCTGACCCTAAATCCCTACCCCTGGGCCCTGACCCTAAAACTCTAATCCTGGGCCCTGGAACTGACCATAAAAACATAACCCTGGGCCCTGGCCCAGAGCCTAAAACCCTAACTCTGGGCCCTGGACCTGAGTCTAAAACCGTAACCCTGGGCCATGGCCCTGAGCCTAAAACCCTAACCCTGGGCCCTGGCCCTTACCCTAAAACCCTAACCCTGGGCCCTGGCCCTGACCCTAAAACCCTAACCCTGGGCCCTGGCCCTTACCCTAAAATCCTAACCCTGGGCCCTGGCCCTGATCAAAAAACCCCAACTGTGGGCCCTGACCCTAAAACAACCCTAACCCTGGGCCCTGGCCATGACCCTAAAACAACCCTAACCCTGGGCCCTGGCCCTGACCCTAAAACAACCCTAAACCTGGGCCCTGGCCCTGAGCCTAAAACCCTAACCCTGGGCCCTGGACCTGAGCCTAAAACCCTAACCCTGGGCCCTGACCCTAAAACAACCCCAACTTTGGGCCCTGCCCCTGACCCTAAAACAACGCTAACCCTGGCCCCTGGCCCTGACCCTAAAATAACCCTAACCCTGGGCCCTGGCCCTGAGGCTAAAACCCTAACCCTGGGCCCCGGGCCCTGCCCCTAAAGCCCTAACGCTGGGCCCTGGGCCCTGGCCCTAAAGCCCTAACCCCCTGGGCCCCGGGCCCTGGCCCTGAAGCCCTAACCCTGGGCCCCGGGCCCTGGCCCTAAAGCCCTAACCCTGGGCCCGGGCCCTGGCCCTAAAGCCCTAAACCTGGGCCTCGGGCCATGGCCCTGAAGCCCTAACCCTGGGCCCAGGGCCCTGGCCCTGAAGCCCTAACCCTGGGCCCAGGGCCCTGGCCCTGAAGCCCTAACCCTGGGCCACGGGCCCTGGCCCTGAAGCCCTAACCCTGGGCCCGGGGCCCTGAGCCTAAAACCCTAACCCTGGGCCCTGGCCCTCAGCCTAAAACCCTAACCCTGGGCCCTGGCCCTCAGCCTAAAACCCTAACCCTGGGCCCTGACCCTGAGCCTAAAACCCTAACCCTGGGCACTGACCCTGAGCCTAAAACCCTAACCCTGGGCCCTGGCCCTGAGCCTAAAACCTTAACCCTGGGCCCTGACCCTGAACCTAAAACCCTAAACTTGGGCTCCGGCCCTGAGCCTGAAACCCCAACCCTGGGCCCTGGACCTGAGCCTGAAACCCTAACCCTGGGCCCTGACCCTAAAACAACCCTAACCCTGGGCCCTGCCCCTAAAACAACCCTAACCCTGGGCCCTGACCCTAAAACAACCCTAACCCTGGGCCCTGACGCTAAAACAACCCTAACCCTGGGCCGTGACCCTAAAACAACCCTAACCCTGGGCCCTGACCCTAAAACAACCCTAACCCTGGGCCCTGACCATAAAACAACCCTAACCGGGGCCCTGACCCTAAAACAACCCTAACCCTGGGCCCTGACCCTAAAACAACCCTAACCCTGGGCCCTGACCATAAAACAACCCTAACCCTGGGCTCTGACCCTAAAACAACCATAACCCCAGGCCCTGGCCCTGACCCTAAAACAATCCTAACCCTGGGCCCTAGCCATGACCCTAAAACAACCCTAACCCTGAGCCCTGGACCTGACCCTAAAACAAGCGTAAACCTGGGCCCTGGCCCTGAGCCTAAAACCCTATCCTTGGGACCTGGACCTGAGCCTAAAACCCTAAACCTGGGCCCTGACCCTAAAACAACCCTAAACCTGGGCCCTGGCCCTGACCCTAAAACAACCCTAACCCTGGGCCCTGTCCCTGAAACAACCTTAACCCTGGGCCCTGACCCTAAAACAACCCTAACCCTGGGCCCTGACCCTAAAACAACCCTAACCCTGGGCCCTGAACCTAAAACAACCGTAACCCAGGGCCATGACCCTAAAACAACCCTAACTCTGGGCCCTGACTTTAAAACATCCCTACCCCTGGGCCCTGACCCTAAAACAACCCTAACCCTGGGCCCTGACACTGAGCCTAAAACCCTAACCTTGGGCTCTGGCCCTGAGCCTGAAACCCCAATCCTGGGCCCTGGCCCTGAGCCTAAAACCCTAACCCTGGGCCCTGGCCCTGAGCCTAAAACCCTAACCCTGGGCCCTAACCCTAAAAGAACCATAACCCTGGGCCCTGACCCTAAAACAACCCTAACCCTGGGCCCTGACCCTAAAAGAAGCCTAACCCTGGGCCCTGACCCTAAAACAAACCTAACTCTCAGCCCTGACCCTAAAACCACCATAACCCTGGGCCCTAGCCCTGACCCTAAAACACCCTAACCCTGGGACCTGGCCATGACCCTAAAACAACCCTAACCCTGGGCCCTGGCCCTGACTCTAAAACAACCCTAAACCTGGGCCCTGGCCCTGAGCCTAAAACCCGAACCCTGGTCCCTGGACCTGAGCCTAAAACCCTAACCCTGGGCCCTGGCCATGAGCCTAAAACCCTAACCCTGGGCCCTGGCCCTGAGCCTAAAACCCTAACCCTGGGCCCTGGCCCTGACCCTAAAACCCTAATCCTGGGCCCTGGCCCTTACCCTAAAACCCTAACCCTGGGCCCTGGCCCTGATCAAAAAACCCTAACCGTGGGCCCTGACCCTAAAACAACCCTAACCCTGGGCCCTGACCCTAAAACAACCCTAACCCTGGGCCCTGACCCTAAAAAAACCCTAACTCTGGGCCCTGACCCTAAAACAACCCTAACCCTGGGCCCTGACCCTAAAACAACCCTAACCCTGGGCCCTGACCCTAAAGCAACACTAACCCTGGGCCCTGACCCTAAAACAACACTAACCCTGGGCCCTGACCCTAAAACAACACTAACCCTGGGCCCTGACCCTAAAACAACACTAACCCTGGGCCCCGACCCTAAAACAACCCTAACTTAGGGCCCCGGGCCCTGACCCTAAAACAACCCTAACCCTGGGCCCCGGGCGCTGACCCTAAAGCCCTAACCCTGGGCCCCGGGCCCTGCCACTAAAGCCCTAACCCTGGGCCCCGGGCCCTGGCCCTAAAGCCCTAACCCTGGGCCCCGGGCCCTGGCCCTAAAGCCCTAACCCTGGGCACCGGGCCCTGGCCCTACAGCCCTAACCCTGGGCCCCGGGCCGTGGCCCTAAAGCCCTAACCCTGGGACCCGGGCCCTGGCCCTAAAGCCCTAACCCTGGGACCCGGGCCCTGGCCCTAACGCCCTAACCCTTGGCCACGGGCCCTGGCCCTAAAGCCCTAATCCTTGGCCCGGGGCCCTAAGCCTAAAACCCTAACCCTGGGCCCTGGACCTGAGCGTAAAACCTTAACCCTGGGCCCTGACCCTGAACCTAAAGCCCTAAACTTGGGCTCTGGCCCTGAGCCTGAAACCCCAACCCTGGGCCCTAGACCTGAGCCTGAAACCCTAACCCTGGGCCCTGACCCTAAAACAACCCTAACCCCGGGCCCTGACGCTAAAACAACCCTAACCCTAGGCCCTGACCCTAAAACAACCCTAACCCTGGGCCCTGACCCTAAAACAACCCTAACCCTGGGCCCTGACCCTAAAACAACCCTAACTTAGGGCCCCGGGCCCTGACCCTAAAACAACCCAAACCCTGGGCCCCGGGCCCTGGTCCTAAAGCCCTAATCCTGGGCCCCGGGCCCTCACCCTAAAGCCCTAACGCTGGGCCCCGGGCCCTGCCACTAAAGCCCTAACACTGGGCCCCGGGCTCTGCCCCTAAAGCCCTAACCCTGGGCCCCGGGCCCTGGCCCTAAAGCCCTAACCCTGGTCCCCGGTCCCTGGCCCTAAAGCCCTAACCCTGGTCCCCGGGCCCTGGCCCTAAAGCCCTAACCCTGGTCCCCGGGCCCTGTCCCTAAAGCCCTAACCCTGGACCACGGGCCCTGTCCCGAAAGCCCTAACCCTGGGCCACGGGCCCTGGCCCTAAAACCCTAACCCTGGGCCCTGGCCCTGAGCCTAAAACCCTAACCCTGGGCCCTGACCCTAAAATAACCCTAACCCTGGACCCTGACCCTAAAACAACCCTAACGCTGGGCCCTGACCCTAAAGCAACCCTAACCCTGGGCCCTGACCCTAAAACAACCCTAACCCTGGGCCCTGACCCTAAAACAAACCTAACCCTGGGCCCTGACCCCAAAAAAACCCTAACCCTGGGCCCTGACCCCAAAACAACCCTAACCCTGGGCCCTGTCCCTAAATCAACCCTAACCCTGGGCCCTCACCCTAAAACAACCCTAACCCTGGTCCCTAACTCTAAAACAACCATAACCATGGGCCCTGGCCCTGACCCTAAAACAACCCTAACCCTGGGCCCTGGCCATGACCCTAAAACAACCCTAACCCTGGGCCCTCGCCCTGACCCTAAAACAACCCTAAACCTGGGCCCTGGCCCTGAGCCTAAAACCCTAACCCTGGGCCCTGGACCTGAGCCTAAAACCCTAACCCTGGGCCCTGACCCTAAAACAACCGTAACTTTGGGCCCTGCCCCTGACCCTAAAACAACGCTAACCATGGCCACTGGCCCTGACCCTAAAATAACCCTAACCCTGGGCCCCGGGCCCTGAGCCTAAAACCCTAACCCTGGGCCCCGGGCCCTACCCCTAAAGCCCTAACCCTGGGCCCCGGGCCCTGCCCCTAAAGCCCTAACACTGGGCCCCGGGCCCTGCCCCTAAAGCCCTAACCCTGGGCGCCGGGCCCTGGCCCTAAAGCCGTAACCCCCTGGGCCCCGGGCCCTGGCCCTAAAGCCCTAACCCTGGGCCCCGGGCCCTGGCCCTAAAGCCCTAACGCTGGGCCCCGGGCCCTGGCCCTAAAGCCCTAACCCTGGGCCCCGGGCCCTGGCCCTAAAGCCCTAACCCTGGGCCCCGGGCCCTGGCACTAAAGCCCTAACCCTGGGCCACGGGCCCTGGCCCTAAAGCCCTAACCCTGGGCCCGGGGCCCTGAGCCTAAAACCCTAACCCTGGACCCTGGCCCTGAGCCTAAAACCCTAACCCTGGGCCCTGGCCCTCAGCCTAAAACCCTAACCCTGGGCCCTGGCCCTCAGCCTAAAACCCTAACCCTGGGCCCTGGCCCTCAGCCTAAAACCCTAACCCTGGGCCCTGACCCTGAGCCTAAAACCCTAATCCTGGGCCCTGACCCTGAACCTAAAACCCTAACCCTGGGCCCTGGCCCTGAGCCTAAAACCTTAACCCTGGGCCCTGCCCCTGAACCAAAAACCCTAAACTTGGGCTCTGGCCCTGAGCCTGAAACCCCAACCCTGGGCCCTGGACCTGAGCCTGAAACCCTAACCCTGGGCCCTGACCCTAAAACAACCCTAACCCTGGGCCCTGCCCCTAAAACAACCCTAACCATGGGCCCTGACCCTAAAACAACCCTAACCCTGGGCCCTGACCCTAAAACAATCCTAACTCTGGGCCCTGACGCTAAAACAACCCTAACCCTGGGCCCTGACCCTAAAACAACCCAAACCCTTGGCCCTGACCCTAAAACAACCCTAACCCTGGGCCCTAACCATAAAACAACCCTAACCCGGGGCCCTGACCCTAAAATAACCCTAACCCTGGGCCCTTACCCTAAAAAAACCCTAACTCTGGGCCCTGACCCTAAAACAACCCTAACACTGGGCCCTGACCCTAAAACAACCCTAACCCTGGGCCCTGGCCCTGACCCTAAAACAACCCTAACCCTGGGCCCTGGCCCTGACCCTAAAACAACCCTAACCCTGGGCCCTGACCCTAAAACAACACTAACCCTGGGCCCTGACCCTAAAACAACACTAACCCTGGGCCCTGACCCTAAAACAACACTAACCCTGGGCCCTGACCCTAAAACAACACTAACCCTGGGCCCCGACCCTAAAACAACCCTAACTTAGGGCCCCGGGCCCTGACCCTAAAACAACCCTAACCCTGGGCCCCGGGCGCTGACCCTAAAGCCCTAACCCTGGGCCCCGGGCCCTGCCACTAAAGCCCTAACCCTGGGCCCCGGGCCCTGGCCCTAAAGCCCTAACCCTGGGCCCCGGGCCCTGGCCCTAAAGCCCTAACCCTGGGCACCGGGCCCTGGCCCTACAGCCCTAACCCTGGGCCCCGGGCCCTGGCCCTAAAGCCCTAACCCTGGGACCCGGGCCCTGGCCCTAAAGCCCTAACCCTGGGCCCCGGGCCCTGGCCCTAACGCCCTAACCCTTGGCCACGGGCCCTGGCCCTAAAGCCCTAATCCTGGGCCCGGGGCCCTAAGCCTAAAACCCTAACCCTGGGCCCTGGACCTGAGCGTAAAACCTTAACCCTGGGCCCTGACCCTGAACCTAAAGCCCTAAACTTGGGCTCTGGCCCTGAGCCTGAAACCCCAAACCTGGGCCCTAGACCTGAGCCTGAAACCCTAACCCTGGGCCCTGACCCTAAAACAACCCTAACCCCGGGCCCTGACGCTAAAACAACCCTAACCCTAGGCCCTGACCCTAAAACAACCCTAACCCTGGGCCCTGACCCTAAAACAACCCTAACCCTGGGCCCTGACCCTAAAACAACCCTAACTTAGGTCCCCGGGCCCTGACCCTAAAACAACCCAAACCCTGGGCCCCGGGCCCTGGTCCTAAAGCCCTAATCCTGGGCCCCGGGCCCTCACCCTAAAGCCCTAACGCTGGGCCCCGGGCCCTGCCACTAAAGCCCTAACCCTGGGCCCCGGGCTCTGCCCCTAAAGCCCTAACCCTGGGCCCCGGGCCCTGGCCCTAAAGCCCTAACCCTGGTCCCCGGGCCCTGGCCCTAAAGCCCTAACCCTGGTCCCCGGGCCCTGGCCCTAAAGCCCTAACCCTGGTCCCCGGGCCCTGGCCCTAAAGCCCTAAACCTGGTCCCCGGGCCCTGGCCCTAAAGCCCTAACCCTGGACCACGGGCCCTGTCCCTAAAGCCCTAACCCTGGGCCATGGGCCCTGGCCCTAAAACCCTAACCCTGGGCCCTGGCCCTGAGCCTAAAACCCTAACCCTGGGCCCTGACCCTAAAGCAACCCTAACCCTGGGCCCTGACCCTAAAACAACCCTAACCCTGGGCCCTGACCCTAAAACAACCCTAACCCTGGGCCCTGACCCCAAAAAAACCCTAACCCTGGGCCCTGACCCCAAAACAACCCTAACCCTGGGCCCTGTCCCTAAATCAACCCTAACCCTGGGCCCTCACCCTAAATCAACCCGAACCCTTGGCCCTGACCCTAAATCAACCCCAACCCTGGGCCCTGACCCTAAAACAACCCTAACCCTGGGCCCTGGCCATGACCCTAAAACAACCCTAACCCTGGGCCCTGGCCCTGACCCTAAAACAACCCTAAACCTGGGCCCTGGCCCTGAGCCTAAAACCCTAACCCTGGGCCCTGGACCTGAGCCCAAAACCCTAACCCTGGGCCCTGACCCTAAAACAACCGTAACTTTGGGCCCTGCCCCTGACCCTAAAACAACGCTAACCATGGCCACTGGCGCTGACCCTAAAATAACCCTAAACCTGGGCCCCGGGCCCTGAGCCTAAAACCCTAACCCTGGGCCCCGGGCCCTGCCCCTAAAGCCCTAACCCTGGGCCCCGGGCCCTGGTCCTAAAGCCCTAACCCTGGGCCCCGGGCCCTGCCCCTAAAGCCCTAACACTGGGCCCCGGGCCCTGCCCCTAAAGCCCTAACCCTGGGCGCCGGGCCCTGGCCCTAAAGCCCTAACCCCCTGGGCCCCGGGCCCTGGCCCTAAAGCCCTAACCCTGGGCCCCGGTCCCCGGCCCTAAAGCCCTAACCCTGGGCCCCGGGCCCCGGCCTTAAAGCCCTAACCCTGGGCCCCGGGCCCCGGCCCTAAAGCCCTAACCCTGGACCCCGGGCCCTGGCCCTAAAGCCCTAACCCTGGGCCCCGGGCCCTGGCACTAAAGCCCTAACCCTGGGCCACGGGCCCTGGCCCTAAAGCCCTAACCCTGGGCCCGGGGCCCTGAGCCTAAAACCCTAACCCTGGACCCTGGCCCTGAGCCTAAAACCCTAACCCTGGGCCCTGGCCCTCAGCCTAAAACCCTAACCCTGGGCCCTGGCCCTCAGCCTAAAACCCTAACCCTGGGCCCTGACCCTGAGCCTAAAACCCTAATCCTGGGCCCTGACCCTGAGCCTAAAACCCTAACCCTGGGCCCTGGCCCTGAGCCTAAAACCTTAACCCTGGGCCCTGACCCTGAACCTAAAACCCTAAACTTCGGCTCTGGCCCTGAGCCTGAAACCCCAACCCTGGGCCCTGGACCTGAGCCTGAAACCCTAACCCTGGGCCCTGACCCTAAAACAACCCTAACCCTGGGCCCTGCCCCTAAAACAACCCTAACCATGGGCCCTGACCCTAAAACAACCCTAACCCTGGGCCCTGACCCTAAAACAATCCTAAGCCTGGGCCCTGACGCTAAAACAACGCTAACCCTGGGCCCTGACCCTAAAACAACCCAAACCCTTGGCCCTGACCCTAAAACAACCCTAACCCTGGGCCCTGACCATAAAACAACCCTAACCCGGGGCCCTGACCCTAAAATAACCCTAACCCTGGGCCCTTACCCTAAAAAAACCCTAACTCTGGGCCCTGACCCTAAAACAACCCTAACACTGGGCCCTGACCCTAAAACAACCCTAACCCTGGGCCCTGGCCCTGACCCTAAAACAACCCTAACCCTGGGCCCTGGCCCTGACCCTAAAACAACCCTAACCCTGGGCCCTGACCCTAAAACAACACTAACCCTGGGCCCTGACCCTAAAACAACACTAACCCTGGGCCCTGACCCTAAAACAACACTAACCCTGGGCCCTGACCCTAAAACAACACTAACCCTGGGCCCCGACCCTAAAACAACCCTAACCCTGGGCCCCGGGCGCTGACCCTAAAGCCCTAACCCTGGGCCCCGGGCCCTGCCACTAAAGCCCTAACCCTGGGCCCCGGGCCCTGGCCCTAAAGCCCTAACCCTGGGCCCCGGGCCCTGGCCCTAAAGCCCTAACCCTGGGCACCGGGCCCTGGCCCTACAGCCCTAACCCTGGGCCCCGGGCCCTGGCCCTAAAGCCCTAACCCTGGGACCCGGGCCCTGGCCCTAAAGCCCTAACCCTGGGCCCCGGGCCCTGGCCCTAACGCCCTAACCCTTGGCCACGGGCCCTGGCCCTAAAGCCCTAATCCTGGGCCCGGGGCCCTAAGCCTAAAACCCTAACCCTGGGCCCTGGACCTGAGCGTAAAACCTTAACCCTGGGCCCTGACCCTGAACCTAAAGCCCTAAACTAGGGCTCTGGCCCTGAGCCTGAAACCCGAACCCTGGGCCCTAGACCTGAGCCTGAAACCCTAACCCTGGGCCCTGACCCTAAAACAACCCTAACCCCGGGCCCTGACGCTAAAACAACCCTAACCCTAGGCCCTGACCCTAAAACAACCCTAACCCTGGGCCCTGACCCTAAAACAACCCTAACCCTGGGCCCTGACCCTAAAACAACCCTAACTTAGGTCCCCGGGCCCTGACCCTAAAACAACCCAAACCCTGGGCCCCGGGCCCTGGTCCTAAAGCCCTAATCCTGGGCCACGGGCCCTCACCCTAAAGCCCTAACGCTGGGCCCCGGGCCCTGCCACTAAAGCCATAACCCTGGGCCCCGGGCTCTGCCCCTAAAGCCCTAACCCTGGGCCCCGGGCCCTGGCCCTAAAGCCCTAACCCTGGTGCCCGGGCCCTGGCCCTAAAGCCCTAACCCTGGTGCCCGGGCCCTGGCCCTAAAGCCCTAACCCTGGTCCCCGGGCCCTGGCCCTAAAGCCCTAACCCTGGTCCCCGGGCCCTGGCCCTAAAGCCCTAACCCTGGACCACGGGCCCTGTCCCTAAAGCCCTAACCCTGGGCCATGGGCCCTGGCACTAAAACCCTAACCCTGGGCCCTGGCCCTGAGCCTAAAACCCTAACCCTGGGCCCTGACCCTAAAATAACCCTAACCCTGGACCCTGACCCTAAAACAACCCTAACCCTGGGCCCTGACCCTAAAGCAACCCTAACCCTGGGCCCTGACCCTAAAACAACCCTAACCATGGGCCCTGACCCTAAAACAACCCTAACCCTGGGCCCTGACCCTAAAACAACCCTAACCCTGGGCCCTGACCCCAAAACAACCCTAACCCTGGGCCCTGTCCCTAAATCAACCCTAACCCTGGGCCCTCACCCTAAATCAACCCGAACCCTTGGCCCTGACCCTAAATCAACCCCAACCCTGGGCCCTGACCCTAAAACAACCCTAACCCTGGTCCCTAACTCTAAAACAACCATAACCATGGGCCCTGGCCCTGACCCTAAAACAACCCTAACCCTGGGCCCTGGCCATGACCCTAAAACAACCCTAACCCTGGGCCCTGGCCCTGACCCTAAAACAACCCTAAACCTGGGCCCTGGCCCTGAGCCTAAAACCCTAACCCTGGGCCCTGGACCTGAGCCTAAAACCCTAACCCTGGGCCCTGACCCTAAAACAACCGTAACTTTGGGCCCTGCCCCTGACCCTAAAACAACGCTAACCATGGCCACTGGCCGTGACCCTAAAATAACCCTAACCCTGGGCCCCGGACCCTGAGCCTAAAACCCTAACCCTGGGCCCCGGGCCCTGCCCCTAAAGCCCTAACCCTGGGCCCCGGGCCCTGGTCCTAAAGCCCTAACCCTGGGCCCCGGGCCCTGCCCCTAAAGCCCTAACACTGGGCCCCGGGCCCTGCCCCTAAAGCCCTAACCCTGGGCGCCGGGCCCTGGCCCTAAAGCCCTAACCCCCTGGGCCCCGGGCCCTGGCCCTAAAGCCCTAACCCTGGGCCCCGGGCCCAGGCCCTAAAGCCCTAACCCTGGGCCCCGGGCCCAGGCCCTAAAGCCCTAACCCTGGGCCCCGGTCCCTGGCCCTAAAGCCCTAACCCTGGGCCCCGGGCCCTGGCCCTAAAGCCCTAACCCTGGGCCCCGGGCCCTGGCCCTAAAGCCCTAACCCTGGGCCCCGGGCCCTGGCCCTAAAGCCCTAATCCTGGGCCCCGGGCCCTGGCACTAAAGCCCTAACCCTGGGCCCCGGGCCCTGGCCCTAAAGCCCTAACCCTGGGCCCGGGGCCCTGAGCCTAAAACCCTAACCCTGGACCCTGGCCCTGAGCCTAAAACCCTAACCCTGGGCCCTGGCCCTCAGCCTAAAACCCTAACCCTGGGCCCTAGCCCTCAGCCTAAAACCCTAACCCTGGGCCCTGACCCTGAGCCTAAAACCCTAATCCTGGGCCCTGACCCTGAGCCTAAAACCCTAACCCTGGGCCCTGGCCCTGAGCCTAAAACCTTAACCCTGGGCCCTGACCCTGAACCTAAAACCCAAAACTTGGGCTCTGTCCCTGAGCCTGAAACCCCAACCCTGGGCCCTAGACCTGAGCCTGAAACCCTAACCCTGGGCCCTGACCCTAAAACAACCCTAACCCTGGGCCCTGCCCCTAAAACAACCCTAACCATGGGCCCTGACCCTAAAACAACCCTAACCCTGGGCCCTGACCCTAAAACAATCCTAACCCTGGGCCCTGACGCTAAAACAACCCTAACCCTGGGCCCTGACCCTAAAACAACCCAAACCCTTGGCCCTGACCCTAAAACAACCCTAACCCTGGGCCCTGACCATAAAACAACCCTAACCCGGGGCCCTGACCCTAAAATAACCCTATCCCTGGGCCCTGACCCTAAAACAACCCTAAACCTGGACCCTGACCCTAAAACAACACTAACCCTGGGCCCCGGGCCCTGACCCTAAAGCCCTAACCCTGGGCCCCGGGCCCTGGTCCTAAAGCCCTAACCCTGGGCCCCGGGCCCTGACCCTAAAGCCCTAACCCTGGGCCCCGGGCCCTGCCACTAAAGCCCTAACCCTGGGCCCCGGGACCTGGTCCTAAAGCCCTAACCCTGGGCCCCGGGCCCTGGCCCTAAAGCCCTCACCCTGGGCCCCGGGCCCTGGCCCTAAAGCCCTAACCCTGGGCCCCGGGCCCTGGCCCAAAAGCCCTAAACCTGGTCCCCGGGCCTTGGCCCTAACGCCCTAACCCTGGGCCGCGGGCCCTGGCCCTAAAGCCCTAACCCTGGGCCCCGGGCCCTGGCCCTAAAGCCCTCACCCTGGGCCCCGGGCCCTGGCCCTAAAGCCCTAACCCTGGGCCCAGGGCCCTGAGCCTAAAACCCTAACCCTGGGCCCTGGCCCTGAGCCTAAAACCCTAACCCTGGGTCCTGGCCCTGAGCCTAAAACTAACCCTGGGCCCTGGCCCTGAGCCTAAAACCCTAACCCTGGGCCCTGGCCCTGAACCTAAAACCCTAACCCTGGGCCCTGGCCCTGAGCCTAAAACCTTAACCCTGGGCCCTGACCCTGAACCTAAAACCCTAACCTTGGGCCCTGGCCCTGAGCCTGAAACCCCAACCCTGGGCCCTGGGCCTGAGCCTGAAACCTTAACCCTGGGCCCTGACCCTAAAACAACCCTAACCCTGGGCCCTGACCCTAAAACAACCCTAACCCTGGGCCCTGACCCTAAAACAACCCTAACCCTGGGCCCTGACGCTAAAACAATCCTAACCCTGGGCCCTGACCCTAAAACAACCCTAATCATGGGCCCTGGCCCTGAGCCTAAAACCCTAACCCTGGGCCCTAAACCTAAGAGAACCATAACCCTAGGCCCTGACCCTAAAACAACCCTAACCCTGGGCCCTGACCCTAAAACAACCCTAACCCTGGGCCCTGACCCTAAAACAACCCTAACCCTGGGCCCTGACCCTAAAACAACCATAACCCTGAGCCCTGGCCCTGACCCTAAAACAACCCTAAACCTGGGCCCTGGCCCTGAGCCTAAAACCATAACCCTGGGCCCTGGACCTCAGCCTAAAACCCTAACCCTGGGCCCTGAACCTAAAACAACCCTAACTTTGGGCCCTGGCCCTGACTCTAAAACCCTAACCCTGGGCCCTGACCCTAAAACCCTAACCCTGGTCCCTGACCCTAAATCCCTAACCCTGGGCCCTGACCCTAAAACTCTAACCCTGGGCCCTGGCCCTGACCCTAAAAACCTAACACTGGGCCCTGGCCCTGACCCTAAAACCCTAACCCTGGGCCCTGGCTCTGAGCCTAAAACCCTAACCCTGGGCCCTGGCCCTGACCCTAAAACCCTAACCCAGGGCCCTGGCCCTGACCCTAAAACCCTAATCCTGAGCCTTGGCCCTTACCCTAAAACCCTAACCCTGGGCCCTGGCCCTGATCAAAAAACCCTAACTGTGGGCCCTGACCCTAAAACAACGCTAACCCTGGGCCCTGACCCTAAAACAACCCAAACCCTGGGCCCTGACCCTAAAACAACCCTAACCCTGGGCCCTGACCCTAAAACAACCCTAACCCTGGGCCCTGACGCTAAAACAATCCTAACCCTGGGCCCTGACCCTAAAACAACCCTAATCCTGGGCCCTGGCCCTGAGCCTAAAACCCTAACCCTGGGCCCTAAACCTAAGAGAACCATAACCCTAGGCCCTGACCCTAAAACAACCCTAACCCTGGGCCCTGACCCTAAAACAACCCTAACCCTGGGCCCTGACCCTAAAACAACCCTAACCCTGGGCCCTGACCCTAAAACAACCATAACCCTGGGCCCTGGCCCTGGCCCTAAAACAACCCTAACCTTGGGACCTGGCCATGACCCTAAAACAACCATAACCCTGGGCCCTGGCCCTGACCCTAAAACAACCCTAAACCTGGGCCCTGGCCCTGAGCCTAAAACCATAACCCTGGGCCCTGGACCTGAGCCTAAAACCCTAACCCTGGGCCCTGAACCTAAAACAACCCTAACTTTGGGCCCTGGCCCTGACTCTAAAACCCTAACCCTGGGCCCTGACCCTAAAACCCTAACCCTGGGACCTGACCCTAAATCCCTAACCCTGGGCCCTGACCCTAAAACTCTAACCCTGGGCCCTGGCCCTGACCCTAAAAACCTAACACTGGGCCCTGGCCCTGACCCTAAAACCCTAACCCTGGGCCCTGGCTCTGAGCCTAAAACCCTAACCCTGGGCCCTGGCCCTGACCCTAAAACCCTAACCCAGGGCCCTGGCCCTGACCCTAAAACCCTAATCCTGAGCCTTGGCCCTTACCCTAAAACCCTAACCCTGGGCCCTGGCCCTGATCAAAAAACCCTAACTGTGGGCCCTGACCCTAAAACAACCCTAACCCTGGCCCTGACCCTAAAACAACCCTAACCCTGGGCCCTGACCCTAAAACAACCCTAACCCTGGGCCCTGACCCTAAAACAACCCTAACACTGGGCCCTGGCCCTGACCCTAAAACAACCCTAACACTGGGCCCTGGCCCTGACCCTAAAACAACCCTAACCCTGGGCCCTGGCCCTGACCCTAAAACAACCCTAACCCTGGGCTCTGGCCCTGAGCCTAAAACCCTAACCCAGGGCCCTGGACCTGAGCCTAAAACCCTAACCCTGGGCCATGACCCTAAAACAACCCTAACTTTGGGCCCTGGCCCTGACCCTAAAACACCCCTAGCCCTGGGCGCTGGCCCTGACCCTAAAACAACCCTAACCCTGGGCCCTTACCCTAAAAAAACCCTAAATCTGGGCCCTGACCCTAAAACAACCCTAACACTGGGCCCTGACCCTAAAACAACCCTAACACTGGGCCCTGGCCCTGACCCTAAAACAACCCTAACCCTGGGCCCTGGCCCTGACCCTAAAACAACCCTAACCCTGGGCTCTGGCCCTGAGCCTAAAACCCTAACCCTGGGCCCTGGACCTGAGCCTAAAACCCTAACCCTGGGCCGTGACCCTAAAACAACCCTAACTTTGGGCCCTGGCCCTGACCCTAAAACACCCCTAGCCCTGGGCGCTGGCCCTGACCCTAAAACAACCCTAACCCTGGGCCCTGGCCCTGACCCTAAAACAACCCTAACCCTGGGCCCTGGCCCTGAGCTTAAAACCCTAACCCTGGGCCCTGGCCCTGAGCCGAAAACCCTAACCTTGGGCTCTGGCCATAAGCCTGAAACCCCAACCCTAGGCCCTGGCCCTGAGCCTAAAACCCTAACACTGGGCCCTGGCCCTGAGCCTAAAACCCTAACCCTGGGCCCTAACACTAAAACAAGCATAACCATGGGCCCTGACCCTAAAACAACCCTAACCCTTGGCCCTGACCCTAAAACAACCCCAACCCTGGGCCCTGGCCCTGACCCTAAAACAACCCTAAACCTGGACCCTGACCCTAAAACAACCCTAACCCTGGGCCCTGACCCTAAAGCAACCCAAACCCTTGGCCCTGACCCTAAAACAACCCTAACCATGGGCCCTGACCCTAAAACAACCCTAACCCTGGGCCCTGACCCTAAAACAACCCTAACCCTGGGCCCTGACCCCAAAACAACCCTAACCCTGGGCCCTGTCCCTAAAACAACCGTAACCCTGGGCCCTGACCCTAAAACAACCCGAACCCTTGGCCCTGACCCTAAATCAACCCCAACCCTGGGCCCTGACCCTAAAACAACCCTAACCCTAGTCCCTGACCCTAAAACAACTATAACCCTGGGCCCTGGCCCTGACCCTAAAACAACCCTAACCCTGGGCCCTGGCAATGACCCTAAAACAACCCTAACCCTGGGCTCTGGCCCTGACCCTAAAACAACGCTAACCCTGGGCCCTGGCCCTGACCCTAAAACAACCCTAACCCTGGGCCCTGGCCCAGAGCCTAAAACCCTAACGCTGGGCCCTGGACCTGAGCCTAAAACCCTAACCCTGGGCCCTGACCCTAAAACAACCCTAAATTTGGGCCCTGGCCCTGACCTTAAAACAACATTAACCCTGGGCCCAGGCCCTGACCCTTAAACAACCCTAAACCTGGGCCCTGGCACTGACCCTAAAACAACCCTTACCCTGGGCCCTGAACCTAAAACAACCCTAACCCTGGGCCCTGACCCTAAAACAACCCTAAACCTGGGCCCTGACCCTAAAACAACCCTAACCCTGGGCCCTGACCCTAAAACAACCCTAACCCTGGGCCCTGGCCCTGAGCCTAAAACCCTAACCCTACGCCCTGGCCGTGAGCCTAAAACCCTAACCCTGGGCCCTAACCCTAAAAGAACCATAACCCTGGGCCCTGACCCTAAAACAACCCTAACCCTGGGCCCTGACCCTAAAACAACCCTAACCCTGGGCCCTGACCCTAAAACAAACCTAACCCTGGGCCCTGACCCTAAAACAACCATAACCCTGGGCCCTGGCCCTGACCCGAAAAGAACCCTAACCCTGGGACCTGGCCATGACCCTAAAACGACCCTAACCCTGGGCCCTGGCCCTGACTCTAAAACAACCCTAAACCTGGGCCCTGGCCCTGAGCCTAAAACCCTAACCCTGGGCCCTGAACCTAAAACAACCCTAACTTTGGGCCCTGGCCCTGACCCTAAAACAACCCTAACCCTGGGCCCTGGCCCTGACCCTAAAACAACGCTAACCCTGGGCCCTGGCACTGACCCTATAACAACCCTAACCCTGGGCCCTGACCCTAAAACAACCCTAACCCTGGGCCCTGACCCTAAAACAACCCTAGGCAGCCTAGGCAGGAGGATCGCTTGAGGCCAGGAGTTGGAGACCAATCAGTGTTAAATAGTGAGACTCTGTGTCTACCAAAAAAAAGAGACATTAGCCAGGTGTGGTAGTGGTGCACACCCGTAGTTCCAGCTACCTGGGAGTCTGGGGTGGGAGAAATCCCTTGAGCCTGGGAAGTCTACACTACAGTGAGCCAAGATTGTGCCACTGCACTCCAGCCTGGGCGACAGAGTGAGACCCTGTCTTAGAAAGAAAAAAGAAAAGAAAGTGTTAATCCCCCTATGGGAATCTCCTCTTCTCCTGCTCTCTCTGGAACCTCACTTGTCGGTTCTTCCTCCCACTCTCCTGTATCTTTAACCTATCCCCCACTTTTAGCTCCTTCCCATCATCATTTAAATTACTCAAACTTCTTCTGTTTTAAAAACCTCTCCCTAAACTCAGGGAGAGGTCTCCTGCACACCCATTGAGCCATCTGCTCTCCCTGGTGCCTTCTCCACAGCAGCCAGAGCCATGTCTCTAATCCATGAATCTCATCAGGTTACTCCCCCAATGCATTAGTATTGGAAGCGATGGTGCGGATTAGAACAGTGTTAAGGCACGGTGTGGATTTTATTACATTAGTATTGGAAGCGATGGTGTGGACTAGATCAGTGATAGGCCACGGTGTGCATATTATTACATTAGTATTGGAAGCAATGGTGCGGATTAGATCAGTGTTAGGGCATGGTGTGGATATTATTACATTAGTACTGGAGGCGATGGTGTGGATTAGATCAGTGTTAGGGCATGCTCTGGATATTATTACATTAGTATTGGAAGCGACGGTGTGGATTAGATCAGTGATAGGCCATGGTGTGGATATTATTACATTACTATTGGAAGCGATGGTGTGGATTAGATCAGTGTTAGGGCATGGTGTGGATATTATTACATTAGTACTGGAAGCGATGGTGTGGATTAGATCAGTGTTAAGGCATCGTGTGGATATTACTACATTAGTATTGGAGGCGATGGTGTGGACTAGATCAGTGATAGGGCATGGTGTGGATATTATTACATTAGTATTGGAAGTGATGGTGTGGATTAGGTCAGTGTTAGGGCATGGTGTGGATATTATTACATTAGTACTGGAGGCGACGGTGTGGATTAAATCACTGATAGGGCATGGTGTGGATATTACTACATTAGTATTGGAAGCGATGGTGTGGATTAGATCAGTGATAGGGCATGGGGCGGATATTATTACATTAGTATTGGAAGCGATGGTGCAGATTAGATCAGTGATAGGGCATGGTGTGGATATTATTACATTAGTAGTGGAAGCGATGGTGTGGACTAGATCAGTGATAGGGCATGGAGTGGATATTATTACATTGGTATTGGAGGCGATGGTGTGGATTAGAGCAGTGATAGGGCATGGTGTGGATATTATTACATTAGTATTGTAAGCGATGGTGAGGACTAGATCAGTGATAGGGCATGGTGTGGATATTACTACATTACTATTGGAAGCGATGCTGTGGATTAGATCAGTGACAGGGCATGGTGTGGATATTATTACACTAGTATTGGAAGCGATGGTGTGGATTAGATCACTGTTAAGGCATGGTGTGGATATAATTATATTAGTACTGGAGGCGATGGTGTGGACTAGATCAGTGATAGGGCATGGTGTGGATATTATTACATCAATATTGCAACCGTTGTTGTGGATTAGAACAGTGTTAGGCCATGATGTGGATAGTATTACATTATTATTGGAAGCGATGGTGTGGATTGGACCAGTGATAGGGCATGGTGTGGATATTACTACATTAGTATTGGAGGTGATGGTGTGGATTAGATCACCGATAGGGCATGGTGTGGATATTATTACATTAGTATTGGAGGCGACGGTGTGGATTAGATCACTGATAGGGCATGGTGTGGATATTACTACATTAGTATTGGAAGTGATGGTGTGGATTAGATCAGTGTTAAGGCATGGTGCGGATATTATTACATTAGTACTGGAAGCGATGGTGTGGATTACATCAGTGGTAGGGTATGGTATGGATATTATTACATTAGTATTGGAAACGATGTTGTGGATTAGATCAGTGACAGGGCATGGTGTGGATATTATTACATTAGTATTGGAAGTGACGGTGTGGATTAGATCACAGTTAAGGCATGGTGTGGATATTATTACATTAGTACTGGAGGTGATGGTGTGGACTAGATCAGTGATAGGGCATGGTGTGGATATTATTACATTAATATTGAAAGCGTTGTTGTGGACTAGAACAGTGTTGGACCATGGTGTGGACAGTATTACATTACTATTGGAAGCGATGGTGTGGACTAGATCAGTGATAGGGCATGGTGTGGATATTATTACATTAGTATTGGAAGCGATGGTGTGTACTACATCAGTGATAGGGCATGGTGTGGATATTATTACATTAGTATTGGCAGTGATGATGTGGATTAGGTCAGTGATAGGGCATGGTGGGGATATTATTACATTACTATTGGAAGCGATGGTGTGGACTAGATCAGTGATAGGGCATGGTGTGGATATTACTACATTAGTACTGGAAGCGATGGTGTGGATTAGATCAGTGATAGGGCATGGTGTGGATATTATTACATGAGTATTGGAAGCGATGGTGTGGATTAGATCAGTGATAGGGCATGGTGTGGATATTATTACATTAGTATTGGAAGCGATGGTGTGGATTAGATCAGTGATAGGGCATGGTGTGGATATTGCTACATCAGTATTGGAAGCGATGGTGTGGACTAGATCAGTGATAGGGCATGGTGTGGATATTGTTACATCAGTATTGGAAGCGATGGTGTGGATTAGATCAGTGATAGTGCATGCTGTGGATATCACTACATTAGTATTGGAAGCGATGGTGTGGATTAGATCAGTGATAGGGCATGGTGTGCATATTATTACATTAGTATGGGAAGCGATGGTGTGGACTAGATCACTGATAGGGCATGGTGGGGATATTATTACATTAGTATTGGAAGCGATGGTGTGGACTAGATCAGTGATAAGGCATGGTGTGGATATTACTACCTTAGTATTGGAAGTGATGCTGTGGACTCGATCAGTGATAGGGCATGGTGTGGATATTACTACATTAGTATTGGAAGCGATGGTGTGGATTAGATCAGTGATAGGGCATGGTGTGGATATTACTACATTAGTATTAGAAGCGATGGTGTGGACTAGATCAGTCATAGGTCATGGTGTGGATAGTATTTCATTAGTATTGGAAGCGATGGTGTGGACTAGATCAGTGATAGGGCATGGTATGGATATTATTCCATTAGTATTGGAAGCGATAGTGTGGATTAGATCAGTGATAGGGCATGGTGTGGATATTACTACATTAGTATTGGAAGTGATGGTGTGGACTAGATCAGTGTTAGGGCATGGTGGGGATATTACCACGTTAGTACTGGAAGCGATGCTGTGGACTAGATCAGTGTTAGGGCATGGTGTGGATATTATTACATTAGTATTGGAAGCGATGATGTGGACTAGATCACTAATAGGGCATGGTGTGGATATTACTACATTAGTATTGGAAGCAATCATGTGGATTAGATCAGTGATAGGGCATGGTGTGGATATTATTACATTAGTATTGGAAGCGATGGTGTGGACTAGATCAGTGATAGGGCATGCTGTGGATATTATTACATTAGTATTGGAAGCGATGGTGTGGATTAGATCTGTGACCGGGCATGGTGTGGATATTATTGCACTAGTATTGGAAGGGATGGTGTGGATTAGATCAGTGATAGGGCATGGTGTGGATATTACTGCATTAGTACTGGAAGCGATGGTGTGGATTAGATCAGTGATAGGGCATGGTGTGGATATTATTACATTAGTATTGGAAGTGATGGTGTGGATTAGATCAGCGGTAGGGCATGGTGTGGATATTATTACATTAGTATTGGGAGTGATGGTGTGGATTAGATCAATGATAGGCCATGGTGGGGATATTATTTCATTACTATTGGAAGTGATTGTGTGGATTAGATCGGCGTTAAGGCATGGTGTCGATATTACTCCATTAGTATTGGAAGCGATGGTGTGGATTAGATCAGTGATAGGGCATGGTGTGGATATTACTACATTAGTATTGGAAGCGATAGTGTGGATTAGATCAGTGACAGGGCATGGTGTGGATATTATTTCATTAGTATTGGAAGCGATGGTGTGGATTATATCAGTGATAGGGCATGCTGTGGATATTATTACATTAGTATTTGTGGCGATGGTCTGGACTAGATCAGTGATAGGGCGTGGTGTAGATATTATGACATTACTATTGGAAGCGATGGTGTGGATTAGATCAGTGATAGGGCATGGTGTGGATATTATTACATTAGTATTGGATGTGATGGTGTGGATTATGTCAGTGGTAGGGCATGGTGTGGATATTATTACATTAGTATTGGAAGCGATGGTGTGGATTAGATCAGTGATAGGGCATGGTGTGTATATTATTACATTAGTATTGGAATCGATGGTGTGGATTAGATCAGTGATAGGGCATGGTGTGGATATTATTGCACTAGTATTGGAAGCGACGGTGTGGATTAGATCATCGACAGGGCATGGTGTGGATATTACTTCATTAGCATTGGAAGCGATTCTGTGGATTAGATCAGTGACAGGGCATGGTGGGGATATTACTACATTAGTATTGGAAGCGATGGTGTGGATTAGATCAGTAATAGGGCATGGTGTGGTATTAATACATTAGTATTGGAAGCGATGGTGTGGACTAGATCAGTGATAGGACATGGTGTGGATATTATTACATTAGTATTGGTAGTGATGGTGTGGATTAAATCAGTGATAGGGCATGGTGAGGATATTATTACATTAGTATTGGAAGCGATGTTGTGGACTAGATCAGTGATAGGGCATGGTGTGGATATTACTACATTAGTATTGGGAGCGATGGTGTGGAGTAGATCAGTGATAGGGCATGGTGCGGATATTACTACATTAGTATTGGAAGCGATGGTGTGGATTAGATCAGTGGTAGGGCATGGTGTGGATATTATTGCACTAGTATTGGAAGCGATGGTGTGGATTAGATCAGTCATAGGGCATGGTGGGGATATTATTGCACTAGTATTGGAAGCGATGGTGTGGATTAGATCAGTGATAGGGCATGGTGTGGATATTATTACATTAGTATTGGAAGCGATGGTGTGGATTAGATCAGTGATAGGGCATGGTGTGGATATTATTAAATTAGTATTGGAAGCGATGGTGTGGACTAGATCAGTGATAGAGCATGGTGTGGATATTATTACATTAGTATTAGAAGCGATGTTGTGGACTAGATCAGTGATAGGGCATGGTCTGTATATCACTACATTAGTATTGGAAGCGATGGTGTGGACTAGATCAGTGTTAGGGCATGGTGTGGATATTATTACATTAGTATTGGAAGCGATGGTGTGGATTAGATCAGTGATAGGGCATGGTGTGGATATAACTACATTAGTATTGGAAGCGATGGTGTGGACTAGATCCTTGATAGGGCTAGGTGTCAATATTATTACATTAGTATTGGAAGCGATGGTGTGGATCAGGTCAGTGATAGGGCATGGTGTGGATATTGCTACATCAGTATTGGAAGCGATGGTATGGATTAGATCAGTGATAGGGCACGGTGTGGATAATATTACATTAGTATTGGAAGCGATGGTGTGCATTAGATCAGTGATAGGGCATGGTGTGGATACTATTACATTAGTATTGGAAGTGATGGTGTGGATTAGATCAGTGTTAGGGCATGGTTTGGATATTACTACATTAGTATTGGAAGCGATGGTGTGGACTAGATCAGTGATAGGGCATGGTGTGGATATTATTACATTAGTATTGGAAGCGATGGTGTGGATTAGATCAGTGATAGGGCATGATGTCGATATTATTACATTAGCATTGGAAGCAATGGTGTGGACTAGATCAGTGTTAGGGCATGGTGTGGATATTACGATATAAGTATTGGAAGTGATGGTGTGGATTAGATCAGTGTTAGGGCATGGTGTAGATATTATTACATTAGCATTGGAAGCGATGGTGTGGATTGCATCAGTGATAGGGCATGGTGTGGATATTCTTACTTTAGCATTGTAAGCGATGGTGTGGATTAGATCAGTGATAGGGCATGCTCTGGATATTATTACATTAGTATTGGAAGCGATGGTGTGGACTAGATCAGTGATAGCGCATGGTGTGGATATTATTATATTAGTATTGGAGGCGATGGTGTGGATTAGATCCGTGTTAGGGCATGGTGTGGATATTACTACATTACTATTGGAAGCGATGGTGTGGATTAGATCAGTGATAGAGCATGGTGTGGATATTCTTACATTAGTATTGGAAGCGGTGGTGTGGATTAGATCACTGATAGGACGCGGTGTGGACATTACTACATTAGTATTGGAAGCGATGGTGTCGATTAGATCAGTGATAGGGCATGGTGTGGATATTACTACATTAGTATTGGAAGCGATGGTGTGGATTAGATCAGTGATAGGGCATGGTGTGGATATTACTACATTAGTATTGGAAGCGATGGTGTAGATTAGATCAGTGATAGGGCATGGTGTGGATATTATTACATTAGTATTGGAAGTGAAGGTGTGGATAAGATCGGTGATAGGGCATGGTGTGGATATTATTACATTAGTATTGGAAGCGATGGTGTGGATTAGATCAGTGATAGGGTATGCTGTGTATATTATTACATTAGTATTGGAAATGATGGTGTGGATTAGATCAGTGTTAGGACATGGTGTGGATTTTATTACATTACTAGTGGAAGCGATGGTGTGGACTAGATCAGTGATAGGGCATGTTGTGGATTTTATTACATTAATATCAGAAGCGATGGTGTGGATTAGATCAGTGACAGGGCATGGTGTGGATATTACTATATTAGTATTGGAAGCGATCGTGTGAATTAGAACAGTGATAGGGCATGTTGTGGATAATACTACTTTAGTATTGGAAGCGATGGTGTGGATTAGATCAGTCATAGGGCATGGTGTGGAAATCATTTCATTAGTATTGGAAGCAATGCCGTGGACTAGATCAGTGATAGGGCGTGGTGTGGATATAATTACATTAGTATTCGAAGAGATGGTGTGGATTAGATCACTGTTAGGTCCTGGTGTGGATATTACTACAATAGTATTGGAAGCGATGGTGTGGATTAGATCACCGACAGGGCATGGTGTGGATATTATGACATTAGCATTGGAAGCCATGGTGTGGACTAGATCAGTGATAGGGTATGGTGTGGATATTAGTACATTAGTATTGGAAGTGATGGTGTGGATTATATCAGTGTTAGGGCATGGTGTGGATATTACTACATTAGTATTGGAAGCGATGATGTGGATTATATCAGTGTTAGGGCATGGTGTGGATATTATTACATTAGTATTGGAAGCGATGGTGTGGATTACATCACTGTTAGGGCATGGTGCAGATATTATTACAGTAGTATTGGAGGCGATGGTGTGGATTAGATTAGTGTTAGGGCATGGTGTGGATATTATTACATTAGTATTGTAAGCGATGGTTTGGACTACATCAGTGATAGGGCATGGTGTGGATATTATTACATTAGTATTGAAAGCGATGGTGTGGATTAGATCAGTGATAGGGCATGGTGTGGATATTATTACATTAGTATTGGAAGCGATGGTGTGGATTACATCACTGTTAGGGCATGGTGCAGATATTATTACATTAGTATTGGAGGCGATGGTGTGGATTAGATCAGTGTTAGGGCATGGTGTGGATATTATTACATTAGTATTGTAAGCGACGGTTTGGACTACATCAGTGATAGGGCATGGTGTGGATATTATTAAATTAGTATTGGAAGCGATGGTGTGGACTAGATCAGTGTTAGGGCATGGTGTGGATATTATTACATTAGTATTGGAAGCGATGGTGTGGATTACATCAGTGTTAGGGCATGGTGTGGATACTATATGGCTGTTAGGGCACGGTGTGGATATCATAGTAATGTAGGGCACCGTGTGATTATTATATTAGAGGCCACTGTAAGAATATATACTAGCAGCCACTTTGTCTTGGACGTTGACAATGATATTAAGGTGTACTCCAAACAGTGAGATTTGGGGATTTTATTTTTCTAGATGGATTTCTTCCTCTGCTGAGTACTCTAAAGACTCACTCCTTGGCACTCAGGGCCGTGGACAGGAGCTTTTTACTCACCGATGAAGAACACCAAGTTAACACGACCCTCGTGCTGCCCTGAGGAAGTTGAAGCTCCTCGCTGCTTCTGGCACCTCCGCGGGAAGTTCGTTGGGGCGGGATCGCGCGCCCTCTGGTGGCTCCGTGGTTCAGCACAGACGCTCTTGCTCACAGTTTGTCGGCGGATGTGCGCCCCCTCCTGGCTGTCCTGAAATACCTATAAAATTCAATATTCAGTTTATTCAGTGTCATAATTTTGCAAATTCAAACCGAAATAAAGGCCACTATATCCATACCCTTCCCATAAATGGTGATGGAAGAATTATTTGGAAGCCATATAGAATGAAATGATTCTATACACAAATTAAAACACAAAAACCTACTCAAAATAGTCCAGAGACTACAACTTCAAATGCAAAACTATAAATAATCTAAAAGAAAACCTAAGAGACATTGGATCTGGTGTTGAGTTTTAACACACAGCATCAAGTGCCAATTCGTGAAAATACTGAGAACAGACTTTATAAAGCTAAATTTTCTACTATGAAAATCCCTATTCAGAGAACACAAAGACAAGACACACTGTGAGAAGATATTTACAGAATACAAACGTGATTTTAAAAACTGTATTGAAGATACACAAAGAACTCTTCAAACGAACACTAAGAAAACTAAAAACCCAAATAAAACTGGGTAAATATCTGAACAGACATCCAGCCAAATAAAATATATAGATAGCAGGCCAGGTGTGGTGGCTCATGCCTATAACCCCAGCACTTTGGGAGGCTGAGGTGGGTGAGTCACCCGAGGTCAGGAATTTGAGATCAGCCTGGCCAACATAGTGATACCCCCTCTCTACTAAAAATACAAAAAAATTAGCCACGCATGGTGGTGGGTGCCTGTAATCCCAGCTACTTGGGAGGCTGATGCAAGAGAATTGCTTGAACATCGGAGGTGGAGGTTGCAGTGACCCAAGATCACGCCACTGCACTCCAGCCTGAGTGACAGAACGAGACTCTATCTCAATAAAAATAGAAAGAAAAAAGAAAAAAAAGAAAATATACAGATAGCACATAATCACACAAAAGGATGCTCAATATATCTCATTAGGAGACTGCAAATTAAAATAATGCTGAGATATCACTGCACACCTAGTACAACTGTGGGACTCTTAAAAAAGCTCAACAGTAACAATTGGAGGTTGAAGAACAATAGGTACGGCCATTCATTACTGGCAGAATGCATGAATGGGTACAGCCACTTTGGGAAATAGTTTGACAGTTTTTCCCAAAGATAAACAAGTCTTACCTTACAATCCAACAAATGCACCCCTAAATTGTGTATGTTTAGACAGCTGCTTTGAAAAATTATGTTCAAACAGAAACTAGCATGTAATTATATACGAGGCACTCTACTCATAATGGCCAAAACTTGAAGTAATCAGAACGTTCTTCAATAGCTGAACGCACAATCAATTTGAAGTACAACCATGCAATGGAACACCATTCACCAACAGAAAGGAATGAACTGTCAATCCATGAAAACAAATGAATGAATCTTGCATCTATGTTGCTAAGTAAAGGGTGGCAGTATGAAGATGCTATACATTATATGACTCCATTCATATAACATTCTGGAAAAAGCACAACCAAAGAGATGATAGTCAGATCAGTGACTGTCTGGGGTGGGGATTTGAAGTATTCTGTATGCTACTTCAGTAGTGGATATCTGATACTATGCATTTGATAAAACCCACAGAATTTTAATGCACAAAGAACAAATCACAATCTACACAAATTAAATGATTTAGGATGTGGAAGTATCTAAGGACAAAATACAGAGTGCAACCAAGAATCTAACTGTATTACCAATGTATGTTGCAAGTGGTGGGCCAAAGGTGCTGAGCTGGAAATGAGTAGAATCCATAGACTAAAAACAAAACGTACTATATACACGAACAGTGGACTCTATTTTATAAAGTTATTTCCCATAGGGATAATAGTTAATTTTGAAACTACTATATCTGTAAAAAGAAAAATAACCATGATTTTCCTCTATACTATCAACACTCCACTTTTAACAGCAAATTGTGGGGGGTGGGGGGTGTGTCCCATACCAACCGATATTCCAACTCTCTGGAAAACAATTGGGTATCCTGTAATTCAACTGTGACACTGATTACCTGGAGTTAGTATACACCCTACAGGTTAAGGGCTTAGTAACACCAGACTGTCCACAACCTCAGATGCCAGTCACAAGTTGTGAATCCCCAGTTTACCCAAACTTCTATATGACTTGGCTAGAAACTAGGTATTCCTACACCCCCTCTTCAGGTTTGACAATTTGCTATGATGGCTTATGGAACTAGGAAATACTTACTTATGTTTACTAGTTATTATGGTCTCAATGTGTGTACACCCCCACCCCAAATTCCTATTTTGAAATGTAATCCCCAAAGGGATGGTATTCAGAGGTAACCGAGAGGTGATCGGATCATGAGAGTGCTGTCCTCATGAATGAAACCAGTGCCCTTATAAAAGCATCTAGGAGCCCGTTTCCCCATTCTGCCATGTCACGACATGCTAAAAGGTACTATCTATGATAGATGAGCCCTCACTAGACATCAAATCTGTCAGCCTTGATCTGGAACTTTCCAAATTCCATATTTTAGGAATTTTTATGGAAGCTTCATCATGTAGACATGACGGATTATTAACTCCATTTCCAGTCCCTTCACACCCTCAAAGGATTGCATGTTAAGCTAAAAGTTACAACCTTCTTATCATGGCTTGGTCTTTCTGGTGACCATCCCCATCCTGAAACCATCCAGGAACCCACAGAGTGTCCTTATTAGAACAGAAGCCATTCCTATTATCCAGGAGATTCCAAGAGATTTAGGAACTCTGCGTCAGGAACCAGGGCCAAAGACCAAATATTAGAACACAAGATGCTCCTAGCACCCCTACTGTTCAGGAAATTATAATAGTTTTAGAAGCTCTGTACCAGGAACTGCAGACACAGACCAAACATATATTTCTTATTAAGCCCAACCTGGAATCTTGATCAAGAATGAATTCCTTGTTCCCAATGGTACAAGGGATGAAATAAATGGCAGATAGTAGGAGCCAGGTTCCTCACTATTACAGTGAGAAGTTACAGATAAAAAATAGGGAAGCCTAGAATGATCTCTGTCATAATGAGTCAGAATATATATATACAACATAAGTATAAACTCACATTTAGCTTAACATATACATAGATGGTTCCACATAGAAATCTTTATAATTAAGTGGGTACATATAAGTTAGAAGACACACATATATTTCTTTGCACTGTCAGCTGTAAGTGTCATGATGCAATGACCACATTTAGTGGCCAGATGTAAGTTGTTCATACCATTCTCTAACAAAAGAAATCAGGGCTATTAGAAGAAATAGCTGAAACTAGGACTGGGACAGAAAATATATGAGCCAGGGTACTTTTGAAGTAACAGAAATAAATTATAAAAAAAAACCATGAAATTATGTAAAAGGAGCCAGTGGAAAGAGCTACCAATGGCCACAGGTATGAACAAAGAGCAACAAAATACTGTACAATTAGATAACAACCAAAAGATTAAAGTAACTATCTGTGGACCCATACTGGTATAAATAAATGATTAAACAGATATGCAAATGGGCTGAATAGAAATCTCTTATACAGAAGAATTCCAAATACCTGATATAGACAGCCATCAAGGAGGTGGGGCTAACTCCCCACTCCTTTAAGTATGAGCTCTGCATGATGACTTCCTCCAAAAGCATACATACAATATAGACATGGGAAAAAAGTAACTTCACAGTGAAAAACCTGAAAACACTGCCTCAACCAAGTGATAAAAGTTAACATTAATGGTGATAACACATCTTGAGAGCATGAAGTGACAGCATGAAGTGACTACACTAGCACTTGCAAACCAAAAATAAAATTCAAAGATCTTTCCCACAACCACCTCTCCACCAGGGGACACCAAAGTTAACCTGGAAGACTGGTTCAGGCTATGATGGGAAAGAGGTGGTCAGACATGCCTCATTATGCCCTCCTCCCTTTTGGAATTCAGGAAAAGCCAATCAGCATTTAACATCAACACAACCTAAAATCTGATAAGAAACATTTACAATCTATTCTCTCTGAAGCCTGCTACCTGGAAGCTTCATCTCCATGATAAAACCTTGGTCTCCATAACCCCTTATCATAGCCCAGACACTCCTTTCTATTGATAGTAAGTCTTTCAACAAACTGCCAATCAGAAAAATTTTAAATGTACCTATAACCTGGAAGCCCCATCCCACCCTAATCCATTGGGTTGTCCCACCTTTCTGGACCGAACCAATATATATCTTAAATACACTTGATTGATGTCTCCTATCTCCCTAAAATGTATAGAACCAACCTGTACCCCAACGACCTTGAGCACATGTTCTCAGGGTCTCCTGAGGGCTGTGTCAAGGGCCATGGTCACTCATATTTGGCTCAGAATACTTCTCTTCAAATATTTTACAGTCTTTGACTCTTTTTGTGGACACACTACACATCTGCTCTGCTTCCCGCAAACCCCTAAACCCAGGCTGATTATGAGAAAAACCCCAAGTAAACCACAATGGAGGACATTCTACACAATACCTGACCAATCCTCCTAACACTGTTCCAGGTCCTCAGAAGTAAAGTCTGAGAGACTGTCACAGCCAAGAAGAGCCTGACATGATGACTAAATGTCCTATGGGATCCTAGATAGGATCCTGGGAGAGAAAAAGGCAGAACTAAGGGAAACCAAATAAGATGTGAGCTTATTTAATAATATAGTAATACCCAGTCATTAAGTATGACAAGAAATGATGTAAGATGTTGGTCAGGAGTGGTGGCTCATGCCTGTAATCCCAGCACTTTGGGAGGCTGAGGCAGGCGGATAACCTGAGATCAGGAGTTCAAGACCAGCCTGGCCAATGTGGTGACACCTCATCTCTACTAAAAATACAAAAATTAGCCGGGCATGATGGCAGGCGCCTGTAATACCAGCTACTCAGGAGGCTGAGGCAGGAGAATCGCTTGAACCTGGGAGGCGGAGGTTGCAGTGAGCCGAGATCACGCCACTGCACTCCAGCCTGGTTGAGACTCTGTCTGGAAAAAAAAAAAAAAAAAGATGTTAAACCTATCTGATACATGTTGATATGTTAAAAAGAGGGGAAACTAGGTTGCATCTACATGGGAAATCTGCATTTTCTTCCCAATTTCTGTATGAATCTAAAACTAATTTAAAATAAAACCTCTATTTAAAAATTGTAATTTTTTCAGATATCTGCTAAATTATTTGTACTAAAAATTAGTAATTGACAGTAACTACTCCTACTTTTAAAAATAAGAGCATTCATGGTACTGCAAAGTAAATTATACAGACTAATATATACTTTCAAAGAAATGCCCCTTTTACATGTTTTATGTTATGATAACATATATGCGTAAACATGGTCATATCATTTTTCTTATGGTGTAGTTCACTCTCTAAGAAAGCTGGTCATCTTAGAACCAGGGAAAAAAATTCACATTTTGGAGACTATTTCAATTTACGGCTGGACGTTTTCAAAGTATGACTTTGTGGAAAAAAAAAAAAGTTCAAATTGATTCATTGTGACTGGATCACTTATTCTAATGAATGCTTGTCTTTATTTTGTTTCCCAGCATTCCTTTCAGCTATGATACAACAGAAGCAAATATTTGCCACTGGAAAAAATATTCAAAGACACTCTTAGGTTAATCTATAGCTGATGACAGTCAGTCTAGTCTATATAGCAAGCAGCTTCAAGATATGATTACTTAGCTAAGAGGGAAATGGGACGTGACTGCTGCCTCATTCCCACGCCTCTCTGGACCTGATAATTTAGAGGAAGCTCACATTCGCAAGATAAAAATTTTCTTTTCTTTCTCAGTATTAAATATGCTGTCACAATAGAAGAAAGCTTTACTGACTTCTTAAATGATGTGTTGAGACCGGAAACCTAAAATGATAGTTACTGAGAATACTGCTAATGCCCTAAGTTTTTAGTCACACCCTCACCTAGGTAGGAACCTAACCAAAAGGGGAGAACTGTTGAACAAATTACGGGAGGTCATTGTTTTGGTCACAACTCCCGCATTAGGCCACACTGAGCAGGCAAAACCAGAATGGAGACACTCACGCTGAATGACACACAACAAAGCTGAAACTTTAAGGAAGTAGATAGATCCCAAAAGAGCTCCCTTTTCCCTGAAGAGATTCCAGTCTACCTGAGTCAGCACGAAGAAGTCCCCTCTGCTTTAATTCTTACCAAAACAAGTAACTTGAAGTAATCTGATATTAACAAATCTGTTGTTATTTTCTATTGCTCTATTTCCGCCTTACACAACACAGTGTTCTGCTATTGCCCAGAGGGCACTGAGACCAAATAAAACTTGAAAATGCCACACTGAAAGCAAATAAGTCCTAATAACTCAATTTACAACGATAACAAAGAGTGACACCAATGCCCAAAGTTTTGATCAATATCTCAAAATTGAGAGGCTGACCAAAAGGGAGGAATTCTTACATCAAACAACATTTGGGCTTTAGAAGCCTCCCAAGGAGTCCTTGTAAAGAGTCGCGGCCGGGCGCCGTGGCTCACGCCTGTAATCCCGGCACTTTGGGAGGCCGAGACGGGTGGATCATGAGGTCAGGAAATCGAGACCATCATGGCTTACAAGGTGAAACCCAGTCTCTACTAAAAAAAAATACAAAAAAATTAGCCGGACTTGGTGGCGGCAGCCTGCAGTCCCAGCTACTCGGGAGGCCGGGACAGGAGAATGGCATGAACCCGGGAGGCGGAGCTTGCTGTGAGCTGAGATCGCGCCACTGCACTCCAGCCTGGGCGACAGAGCGAGACTCCGCCTCAAAAAAGAAAAAAGAAGAAGAAGAAGAAGAATCGCAACCTAATTTAGTATAGAAACAAACTGAAAATCTGACTTGGAATGTATCATGGTAACAAACAGCGGCGGTTCAGCCAATCACATCAGCCGAGTGTCAGTCAATGGCCGGCAGCCAGCTGTTCAAAACAAGTTCCAAGAAGGCAAATCCGGGCTGTAACCAGGTCTGTAACCAATCCAGCCACCTCTATACCTCACTTCTGTTTTCTGTATGTCACTTTTTTTCTCTGGCTATAAACATAACCCGCACAAGTTGTGTGGCAGATCATTCTGAACCATTTTTGGTCTGGACTGCTGCCTGATTCTAGAACCACAAAAAAAAGCCAATTAAGATCTGCAAACCCACATTTGTTGTAATTTTGTATTTTAACAGTTGTGCCCTACAAAAGAAATTAAGCTGAAATTAATTAAAAATCATTTACGGTCATGATTAGGTCATAAAAAATTGTCAAACATAACAATTCTTCAAAAAAAGCTAAAAAGTATATTTTAAAAATATTGTTGATGGAAAAAAGAGTGCAAAAGTAGATAGGAAAATTATGTACAAAACTAAAAACAGAGGAGAAATTAAAAGTCAAATAATTGCATCAAACTGGAAACCTAGAAAAAATGGGTGATTTCCTAGTAAAAATACACATTAACAAAATGGGCACTGAAATAAGGCAACTATGAATATACCAATTAGCAGAGAAAAGCTAAGAAAGGTCCTTAAAGATCTCCCAGTGGAAAAAGGCCCCAGGACCATCTGGGTCCATAGCTTAGTGTAAGCTGACTTAACTAAATGTGATTTTACACTCGTGCATTGCATACATATGATGGTGGTCCCATGAGATAAAAATGGAGCTGAAAAATTCCTTCCTAGCCATCTTGTCATAAGCTCATGGCTCAACGCATTACCTTTTCTTTGTTCTGATACCAGGAAAGGAAAATAAATCTCAGGACCCCCAAATCACTAAGCCAAGGGAAAAGTCAAGCTGGGAGCTATGTCAGGCAAACCTGCCCTCATTCTATTCCTAACTAAGATAGCTGCAAAGATAAAAAGCTACATACCTCACTCACAATTTGCCCACAAAGAATTTCCTTTTGGACAAAGGACAGACAGCACTCAAAGTCATCCCTCACCTGAGACAGACGCATATCTGATTGCTTCCTCTGCCCTATTATTTATGTAAAAATGCAGATTCATTGAGCCAGACTAAATTGTGTATTCAGTGGAAGGCTGATGAAGGATTCAAAAGAATGCAACCTTTTGTCTCTAACCTACTTCTGACCTGGAAGCACCCCCACTTCCTGCTTCCAGTTGTCCCACCTTACTGGGCCAAATGACTGTACATCTTACACATCTCATGTATCCCTAAAATGTACAAAAGCAAGCTCTACCCTGGCCACCTTGGACACACGTCATCAGGACCTCCTGAGGCTGTGTCACGGGCGTGTCCTTAATCTTGGCAAAATAAGCTTTCTAAATTGACTGAGACCTGTCTCAGATATTCTGGGATCACAATCTACAATCACCATGGTGTTATGGTTGACTACAGCATTCAGTACAGAGACATGCTGTACAGGTTCGTAGCCTGGGAGCAATAGGCTATACTACGTAACTTAGGTGTGGAGTGGGCTACACCATCTAAGTTTTATAAGGACACTCTACAGTGTTCACACAAAGATGAAATCACCTAGGGACAGATTTCTCAGAAAGTATAACATCGTTATGAGATGCCTGAGTGTATTTTAAATGGTCAAAGCCTAGGAGAAAAAAAGAAACTTAACTCTTGTTATGGGTTAATAACAAAGCTTAAGAGAGTTAACATATTTCATCTAATCTAAGATGCCAATGATTAAAAGACATTATTTTATGCACCATCACAAATAGGTTGCCAATTAAACCGACTTTCTGAATAACACACAAATGTGAATTTACTTCTATTAATGCCAGGAAAGTAAAATGAAAAATAAATTATGGTTTTGACATGTTAAAGCAAATACGGCGGGGGTTAGCCTGAGGCCTTCCCTAAGCAAACAGAAACCGAACTTGGAGGCATGTGAACTGACTTAAAAAAATTCACAAACCAACCACAGTCAATGCCAAAAAGCCCAGCAGCCAGTTGGCTGTATGACTAGGGACGCTGAGGGAAGCATCCCCACCACAGGCGGTCGCCTAGCTGGAGCCACTGAGGAGCCTCACTTACGGGCCACCCTAAGAGCTCGAAGCCCCAAGCCGACTTCCGTTCTGGTGCTTCCTGCGTGATTCATGAACCATTCCTTTGCCGAAATAAACTCCGCTTAAATTTATTTTACCTAAAATCCTGTTAACAGACAAAGTCCAGTATTTACACTTAAAATACGGTTGTGAAAACTCACATCTACATCTGGTCTTCAATATTTTTCAAGTACTTTAACACTCTAAGAAAAACGAGCCACTGGAACGCAAATAAAAGCAAGTCGTGGGGTGCGCGTCTCCCTGGGGCTCTCCATGTTGCCCTCAGGGTTTCTCCCTTCTCTGTCCCGGATCCACCCCAAACAAACCCAAATTGGTCAAAAATTTAAAAACGAAACAACTCAGGTATGCTGTAATAATGAATAACAAAGCCACTTAATGATGGGCCACTTTGTAAAATAAAATAAATACAACTTGAGAAAGTGGAGCGCGAGGCAGCGCGGCCGCCTCAGCACTGAGCCGGGACGGAAAGCTTTTCCTCACCTTTCCTCGGGCAGCCTCGGGGACCACGAAGCCACAGCTTCCCCAGTCGTTCCTGAGGAGCTGAGGAGAAGGAGGCTGGGTGGTCCCTGGCCACGGTCCCCAGGTGTTCCTATAGAGCCAGCGGCGTCTCCCGAGTGGGTCCTGAGGAGGAGGAGGCTGGGTCCTCTCGGGTGTCCCTGTAGGGATGACGGCGCCTCCTGCGTAGGTCCTGAGGAGGCGGCTCGGCTCCGCCCCCTGGAGCCGCCGGGCTTCTGTGCCGGAACCCGGGCGCCTCTTGAGGTTCTGTGAGGCGGCATCGCGCCCCCTGACGGCCGTCGCAGGCGGTGCAGGATGCTCAGGTGCTCGCGGTTGAGCTGTGGCCTCGCCCCTCCGGTGGATCTCCGAAGTTCACTGTTCTGACAATTACACGCCATGACTTTTGAAAAACCAGCTGAGGCCGGGCGCGGTGGCTCACGCCTGTAATCCCAGCACTTTGGGAGGCCGAGGCGGGCGGATCGCGAGGTCAGGAGATCGAGACCATCCTGGCTAACACGGTGAAACCCCGTCTCTACAAAAAAAAAAAAACCAAAAAAAAATTAGCCGGGAGTGGTGGAGGGCGCCTATAGTTCCAGCTACTCGGGAGGCTGAGGCAGGAGAATCGCTTGAACCCGGAAGGGGGAGGTTTCGGGGAGCCTCCTCTAAACAGAAAAGACTGACCCCCAGTCAGTGTTTTATTTTCCCTGATGACCGCAGGCCATGAACTTATGGAACAATAAGGTAATTAGGCTCTTGGACCCAGGGAAGTAGCTCCATGCCACCTGCCCTCATTCGCTGAGCATTTTGGTTTCTCGGATCTGCTACTCAGTTTCCAGTCTCTTCCTCCCTGCCAATGCTGCCAGCGTGCCTCTTCTGCAAGCAGCAACTGCCTTCCACCTTCCATTCTCTACTCTTTAGCCATCATCTGGCTGGACTTTTCAGAATGGACTGCAAAGGAGAATAAACTGGCTGAGTCTGAGGGTGCACTCACGTGCAAAGTTGCAAGCTTTAATGTACCCATCTTGGCAGATTTTGGCTCCTTAGAGTTCTTTCTCATTTGGGGATCTCATGTGCCCTCTGATGAGGTGGGCTCACTGACTGTCTGCGCTGGTGGCATCTGGCAGCACCTTGTCACGTGCACCTAGGTAAGAACCTGGCTGCACCTGATGCTTAGCCAAACGGGGAACCCACAGTTCTGTGTATCAGGTGATGTTTAATCTCTGGAGGTTAATGAACGTGAGGGAGAGATACTGTCTGGGACTCTCCACATACTGCGTCTGAGTCACTGAAGGAAAAGAATGTGGGGTCTGTTTGCTGGGACTGGACACCTCCATAATCACATGCTCCATGAAATGCAGGCAGGAGATCTCGCTTTCTACCTCTGGGATGGGAGTGTGCAGTTTCAGAATGAGACTAGCCCACACAACTGACTCTTTATTTGGGAAAGAGAAATGAAATCAGATGCAGCAATTTAATATCCACTAAGATGATATCTTAATCACAAACACTCTTCTGGTTTTTAGAAATGTGAATGTTATTTACACTAAGTTAAAAAACCTGAATATCCAACAGCATGACACCGACTAAAGAAATACTGGCGCACTCTGGAACCTTGCACACCACTTATTGGCATGGGAACAATGGGAACACGCCTATGCAAAGATGTGCATGGAAATTAGAAGAATGCAACACTGTAGAACAGATGTGACTAGGTGCATGATCAAGAGCACACAAGACCAAGCCTGCCTCTGCACACACAAGACCGCGCCTGAGTCTGCACCACGTGACGGGACCATTGTGGAGCAAGCCGGGGAGATTTTGATGTAGGCAGCAGAGGCGTCACTTAGGGACCAGACCCTAAAACAACCCTAACCCTGGACCCTGACCCTAAAACAACCCTAACCCTGGACCCTGACCCTAAAACAACCCTAACCCTGGGCCCTGACCCTAAAACAAACCTAACCCTGGGCCCTGACCCTAAAACAACCGTAACCCAGGGCCCTGACCCTAAAACAACACTAACGCTGGGCCCCGACCCTAAAACATCCCTACCCCTGTGCCCTGAACCTAAAACAACCCTAACCCTGAGCCCTGGCCCTGACCCTAAAACAACCCTAACCCTGGCCTGGCCCTGACCCTAAAACAACCCTAACCCTGGGCCCTGGCCCTGAGCCTAAAACCCTAACCCTGGGCCCTGGCCCTGACCCTAAAACACCCCTAGCCCTGGGCCCTGGCCCTGACCCTAAAACAACCCTAACCCTGGGCCCTGGCCCTGACCCTAAAACAACCCTAACCCTGGGCCCTGGCCCTGAGCCTAAAATCCTAACCCTGGGCCCTGGCCCTGTGCCGAAAACCCTAACCTTGGGCTCTGGCCCTGAGCCTGAAACCCCAACCCTAGGCCCTGGCCCTGAGCCTGAAACCCTAACCCTGGGCCCTGGCCCTGAGCCTAAAACCCTAACCCTGGGCCCTAACACTAAAACAACCATAACCATGGGCCCTGACCCTAAAACAACTCTAACCCTTGGCCCTGACCCTAAAACAACCCCAACCCTGGGCCGTAACCCTAAAACAACCCTAACCCTGGGCTCTGACCCTAAAACAACCATAACCTTGGGCCCTGGCCCTAACCCTAAAACAACCCTAACCCTCGGCCCTGGCCATGACCCTAAAACAACCCTAACCCTGAGCCCTGGACCTGACCCTAAAACAACCCTAAACCTGGGCCCTGGCCCTGAGCCTAACACCCTATCCCAGGGCCCTGGACCTGAGCCTAAAACCCTAACCCTGGGCCCTGACCCTACAACAACCCTAAACCTGGGCCCTGGCCCTGACCCTAAAACAACCCTAACCCTGGGCCCTGACCCTAAAACAACCCTAACCCTGGGCCCTAACCCTAAAACAACCCAAACCCTGGGCACTGACCCTAAAACCCTAACCCTGGGCCCTGGCCCTGAGCCTAAAACCTTAACCCTGGGCCCTGGCCCTGAGCCTAAAACCCTAACCCTGGGCCCTAAACCTAAGAGAACCATAACCCTAGCCCCTGACCCTAAAACAACCCTAACCCTGGGCCCTGACCCTAAAACAACCCTAACCCTGGGCCCTGACCCTAAAACAACCCTAACCCTGGGCCCTGACCCTAAAACAACCCTAACCCTGGGCCCTGACCCTAAAACAACCATAACCCTGGGCCCTGGCCCTGACCCTAAAACAACCCTAACCCTGGGACCTGGCCATGACCCTAAAACAACCATAACCCTGAACCCTGGCCCTGACCCTAAAACAACCCTAACCCTGGGCCCTGGCCCTGAGCCTAAAACCATAACCCTGGGCCCTGGACCTGAGCCAGAACCCTAACACTGGGCCCTGAACCTAAAACAACCCTAACTTTGGGCCCTGGCCCTGACCCTAAAACCCTAACCCTGGGCCCTGGCCCTGAGCCTAAAACCCTAACCCTGGGCCCTAAACCTAAGGGAACCATAACCCTAGGCCCTGAACCTAAAACAACCCTAACCCTGGGCCCTGACCCTAAAACAACCCTAACCCTGGGCCCTGACCCTAAAACAACCCTAACCCTGGGCCCTGACCCTAAAACAACCCTAACCCTGGGCCCTGGCCCTAACCCTAAAACAACCCTAACCCTGGGACCTGGCCATGACCCTAAAACAACCATAACCCTGGGCCCTGGCCCTGACCCTAAAACAACCCTAAACCTAGGCCCTGGCCCTGAGCCTAAAACCATAACCCTGGGCCCTGGACCTGAGCCTAAAACCCTAACCCTGGGCCCTGAACCTAAAACAGCCCTAACTTTGGGCCCTGGCCCTGACCCTAAAACCCTAACCCTGTGCCCTGACCCAAAAACCCTAACCCTGGGCCCTGACCCTAAATCCCTAACCCTGGGCCCTGACCCTAAAACTCTAATCCTCGGCCCTGGCACTGACCATAAAAACCTAACCCTGGGCCCTGGCCCAGAGCCTAAAACCCTAACCCTGGACCCTGGCCCTGAGTCTAAAACCCTAACCCTGGGCCCTGGCCCTGAGCCTAAAACCCTAACCCTGGGCCCTGGCCCTGAGCCTAAAACCCTAACCCTGGGCCCTAACACTAAAACAACCATAACCATGGGCCCTGACCCTAAAACAACTCTAACCCTTGGCCCTGACCCTAAAACAAACCCAACCCTGGACCCTAACCCTAAAACAACCCTAACCCTGGGCTCTGACCCTAAAACAACCATAACCCTGGGCCCTGGCCCTGATCCTAAAACAACCCTAAACCTGGGCCCTGGCCCTGAGCCTCAAACCATAACCCTGGGCCCTGGACCTGACCCTAAAACCCTAACCCTGGGCCCTGAACCTAAAACAACCCCAACTTTGGGCCCTGGCCCTGACCCTAAAACCCTAACCCTGGGCCCTGGCCCTGAGACTAAAACCCTAACCCTGGGCCCTAAACCTAAGAGAACCATAACCCTAGGCCCTGACCCTAAAACAACCCTAACCCTGGGCCCTGACCCTAAAACAACCCTAACCCTGGGCCCTGACCCTAAAACAACCCTAACCCTGGGCCCTGACCCAAAAACAACCATAACCCTGGGCCCTGGACCTAACCCTAAAACAACCCTAACCCTGGGACCTGGCCATGACCCTAAAACAACCATAACCCTGGGCCCTGGCCCTGACCCTAAAACAACCCTAAACCTGGGCCCTGGCCCTGAGCCTAAAACCATAACCCTGGGCCCTGGACCTGAGCCTAAAACCCTAACCCTGGGCCCTGAACCTAAAACAACCCTAACTTTGGGCTCTGGCCCTGACCCTAAAACCCTAACCCTGGGCCCTGACCCTAAATCCCTAACCCTGGGCCCGGACCCTAAAACTCTAATCCTGGGCCCTGGCACTGACCATAAAAACCTAACCCTGGGCCCAGGCCCTGATCAAAAAACCCCAACTGTGGGCCCTGACCCTAAAACAACCCTAACCCTGGGCCCTGACCCTAAAACAACCCTAACCCTCGGCCGTGACCCTAAAACAACCCTAACCCTGGGCCCTGACCCTAAAAAAACCCTAACTCTGGGCCCTGACCATAAAATAACCCTAACAATGGGCCCTGACCCTAAAACAACCCTAACCCTGGGCCCTGGCCCTGACCCTAAAACAACCCTAACCCTGGCCTGGCCCTGACCCTAAAACAACCCTAACCCTGGGCCCTGGCCCTGAGCCTAAAACCCTAACCCTGGGCCCTGGACCTGAGCCTAAAACCCTAACCCTGGGCCCTGGCCCTGAGCCTAAAACCTTAACCCTGGGCCCTGGCCCAGAGCCTAAAACCCTAACCCTGGGCCCTGGCCCTGAGCCGAAAACCCTAACCTTGGGCTCGGGCCCTGAGCCTGAAACCCCAACCCTGGGCCCAGGCCCTGAGCCTAAAACCCTGAACCTGGGCCCTGGCCCTGAGCCTAAAACCCTAACCCTGGGCCCTAAACCTAAGAGAACCATAACCCTAGGCCCTGACCCTAAAACAACCCTAACCCTGGGCCCTGACCCTAAAACAACCCTAAATTTGGGCCCTGGCCCTGACCCTAAAACAACATTAACCCTGGGCCCTGGCCCTGACCCTTAAACAACCCTAAACCTGGGCCCTGGCCCTGACCCTAAAACAACCCTAACCCTAGGCCCGGACCCTAAAACAACCCTAACCCTGGACCCAGACCCTAAAACAACCCTAAACCTGGGCCCTGAACCTAAAACAACCCTAACCCTGGGCCCTGACCCTAAAACAACCCTAACCCTGGGACCTGACCCTAAAACAACCCTAACCCTGGACCGGGACCCTAAAACAACCCTAACCCTGGGCCCTGACCCTAAAACAACCCTAACCCTGGGCCCTGACCCTGAGCCTGAAACCCCAACCCTGGGCCCTGGACCTGAGCCTGAAACCCTAACCCTGGGACCTGACCCTAAAACAACCCTAACCCTGGGCCCTGACCCTAAAACAACCCTAACCCTGGGCCCTGACCCTAAAACAACCCTAACCCGGGGCCCTGACCGTAAAACAACCCTAACCCTGGGCCCTGACCCTAAAACCCTAACCCTGGGCCCTGGCCCTGAGCCTAAAACCCTATCTCTGGTCCCCGGCCCTGAGCCTAAAACCCTAACCCTGCGCCCTGGCCCTGAGCCTAAAACCTTAACCCTGGGCCCTGGCCCTGAGCCTAAAACCCTAACCCTGAGCCGTGGCCCTGAGCCGAAAACCCTAACCTTGGGCTCGGGCCCTGAGCCTGAAACCCCAACCCTGTGCCCTGACCCTGAGCCTAAAACCCTAACCCTGGGCCCTGGCCCTGAGCCTAAAACCCTAACCCTGGGCCCTAAACCTAAGAGAAACATAACCCTAGGCCCTGACCCTAAAACAACTGTAACCCTGCGCCCTGACCCTAAAACAACCCTAACCCTGGGCCCTGACCCTAAAACAACAATAACCCTGGGCCCTGAGCCTAAAACAACCATAACCCTGGGCCCTGGCCCTGACCCTAAAACAACCCTAACCCTGGGACCTGGCCACGACCCTAAAACCACCATAACCCTGGGCCCTGCCCCTGACCCTAAAACAACCCTAACCCTGGGACCTGGCCGTGAGCCTAAAACCCTAACCCTGGGCCCTGGCCCTGAGCCGAAAACACTAACCTTGGGCTCTGGCCCTGAGCCTGAAACCCCAACCCTAGGCTCTGGCCCTGAGCCTAAAACCCTAACCCTGGGCCCTGGCCCTGAGCCTAAAACCCTAACCCTGGGCCCTCGCCCTGAGCCTAAAACCCTAACCCTGGGCCCTGACCCTAAAACAACCCTAACCCTCTGCCCTGACCCTAAAACAACCCTAAGCCTGGGCCCTGACCCTAAAACAACCCTAACCCTGGGCCCTGACGCTAAAACAACCCTACCCCTGGGCCCTGACCCTAAAACAACCCTAACCCTGCGCCCTGACCCTAAAACAACCCTAACCCTGGGCCCTGATGCTAAAACAACCCTAACCCGGGGCCCTGACCCTAAAACAACCCTAACCCTGGGCCCTGACCCTAAAACCCTAACCCTGGGCCCTGGCCCTGAGCCTAAAACCCTATATCTGGTCCCTGACCCTGAGCCTAAAACCCTAACCCTGCGCCCTGGCCCTGAGCCTAAAACCCTAACCCTGGGCCCTGACCCTAAAACAACCCTAACCCTGGGACCTGGCCATGACCCTAAAACAACCATAACCCTGGGCCCTGGCCCTGACCCTAAAACAACCCTAACCCTGGGCCCTGGCCCTGAGCCTAAAACCCTAACCCTGGGCCCTGGCCCTGAGCCGAAAACCCTAACCTTGGGCTCTGGCCCTGAGCCTGAAACCCCAACCCTAGGCCCTGGCCCTGAGCCTAAAACCCTAACCCTGGGCCCTGGCCCTGAGCCTAAAACCCTAACCCTGGGCCCTAACACTAAAACAACCATAACCATGGGCCCTGACCCTAAAACAACCCTAACCCTTGGCCCTGACCCTAAAACAACCCCAACCCTGGGCCCTGACCCTAAAACAACCCTAACCCTGGGCTCTGACCCTAAAACAACCATAACCCTGGGCCCTGGCCCTGACCCTAAAACAACCCTAACCCTGGGCCCTGTCCATGACCCTAAAACAACCCTAACCCTGAGCCCTGGACCTGACCCTAAAACAAGCCTAAACCTGGGCCCTGGCCCTGAGCCTAAAACCCTATCCCTGGGCCCTGGACCTTAGCCTAAAACCCTAACCCTGGGCCCTGACCCTAAAACAACCCTAAACCTGGACCCTGGCCCTGACCCTAAAACAACCCTAACCCTGGGACCTGACCCTAAAACAACCCTAACCCTGGACCCTGAACCTAAAACAACCCTAACCCTGGGCCCTGACCCTAAAACAACCCTAACCCTGTGCCCTGCCACTGAGCCTAAAACCCTAACCTTGGGCTCTGGCCCTGAGCCTGAAACCCCAATCCTGGGCCCTGGCTCTGAGCCTAAAACAACGCTAAACCTGGGCCCTGGCCCTGACCGTATAACAACCCTAACCCTGGGCCCTGACCCTAAAACAACCCTAACCCTGGGCCCTTACCCTAAAACAACACTAACTCTCGGCCCTGACCCTAAAACAACACTAACGCTGGGCCCTGACCCTAAAACAACACTAACCCTGGGCCCTGACCCTAAAACAACCCTAACTTAGGGCCCCGGGCCCTGACCCTAAAACAACCCTAACCCTGGGCCCCGGGCCCTGACCCTAAAGCCCTAACCCTGGGCCCCGGGCCCAGGTCCTAAAGCCCTAACCTTGGGCCCCGGGCCCTGACCCTAAAGCCCTAACCCTGGGCCCCGGGCCCTGCCCCTAAAGCCCTAACCCTGGGCCCCGGGCCCTGCCCCTAAAGCCCTAACCCTGGGCCCCGGGCCCTGGCCCTAAAGCCCTAAGCCTGGGCCCTGGGCCCTGACCCTAAAACAACCCTAAACCTGGGCCCTGGCCCTGAGCCTAAAACCATAACCCTGGGCCCTGGACCTGAGCCTAAAACCCTAACCCTGGGCCCTGAACCTAAAACAACCTTAACTTTGGGCCCTGGCCCTGACCCTAAAACCCTAACCCTGGGCCCTGACCCTAAAACCCTAACCCTGGACCCTGACCCTAAATCCCTAACCCTGGGCCCTGACCCTAAAACTCTAACCCTGGGCCCTGGCCCTGACCCTAAAAACCTAACCCTGGGCCCTGGCCCTGACCCTAAAACCCTAACCCTGGGCCCTGGACCTTACCCTAAAACCCTAACCCTGGGCCCTGACCCTGATCAAAAAACCCTAACTGTGGGCCCTGACCCTAAAACAACCCTAACCCTGGGCCCTGACCCTAAAACAACCCTAACCCTGGGCCCTGGCCCTGAGCCTAAAACAACGCTAACCCTGGGCCCTGGCCCTGACCCTATAACAACCCTAACCCTCGGCCCTGACCCTAAAACAAAACTAACCCTGGGCCCTGACCCTAAAACAACACTAACCCTGGGCCCTGACCCTAAAACAACACTAACCCTGGGCCCTGACCCTAAAACAACCCTAACTTCGGGCCCCGGGCCCTGACCCTAAAACAACCCTAACCCTGGGCCCCGGGCCCTGACCCTAAAGCCCTAACCCTGGGCCCCGGGCCCAGGTCCTAAAGCCCTAACCCTGGGCCCCGGGCCCTGACCCTAAAGCCCTAACCCTGGGACCCGGGCCCTGCCCCCAAAGCCCTAACCCTGGGCCCCGGGCCCTGCCCCTAAAACCCTAACGCAGGGCCCTGACCCTAAAACAACCCTAACTTTGGGCCCTGGCCCTGAACCTAAAACACCCCTAGCCCTGGGCCCTGGCCCTGACCCTAAAACAACCCTAACCCTGGGCCCTGGCCATGACCCTAAAACAACCCTAACCCTGGGACCTGGCCCTGAGCCTAAAAACCTAACCCAGGGCCCTGGCCCTGAGCCAAAAACCCTAACCTTGGGCTCTGGCCCTGAGCCTGAAACCCCAACCCTAGGCCCTGGCCCTGAGCCTAAAACCCTTACCCTGGGCCCTGGCCCTGAGCCTAAAACCCTAACCCTGGGCCCTAACACTAAAACAACCATAACCATGGACCCTGACCTTAAAACAACCCTAACCCTTGGCCCTGACCCTAAAACAACCCCAACCCTGGGCCCTGACCCTAAAACAACCCTAACCCTGGGCTGTGACCCTAAAACAACCATAACCCTGGGCCCTGGCCCTGACCCTAAAACAATCCTAACCCTGAGCCCTGGCCATGACCCTAAAACAACCCTAACCCTGGGCCCTGGCCCTGGGCCTAAAACCCTAACCCTGGGCCCTAAACCTAAGAGAACCATAACCCTAGGCCCTGACCCTAAAACAACCCTAACCCTGGGCCCTGACCCTAAAACAACCCTAACCCTGGGCCCTGACCCTAAAACAACCCTAACCCTGGGCCCTGACCCTAAAACAACCATAACCCTGGGCCCTGGCCCTAACCCTAAAACAACCCTAACCCTGGGACCTGGCCATGACCCTAAAACAACCATAACCCTGGGCCCTGGCCCTGACCCTAAAACAACCCTAAACCTGGGCCCTGGCCCTGAGCCTAAAACCATAACCCTGGGCCCTGGACCTGAGCCTAAAACCCAAATCCTGGGCCCTGAACCTAAAACAACCCTAACTTTGGGCCCTGGCCCTGACCCTAAAACCCTAACCCTGTGCCCTGACCCTAAAACCCTAACCCTGGGCCCTGACCCTAAATCCCTAACCCTGGGCCCTGACCCTAAAACTCTAATCCTGGGCCCTGGCGCTGACCATAAAAACCTAACCCTGGGCCCTGGCCCAGAGCCTAAAACCCTAACTCTGGGCCCTGGCCCTGAGTCTAAAACCCTAACCCTGGGCCCTGGCCCTGAGCCTAAAACCCTAACCCTGGGCCCTGGCCCTGACCCTAAAACCCTAACCCTGGGCCCTGGCCCTGACCCTAAAACCCTAACCCTGGGCCCTGGCCCGGATCAAAAAACCCTAACTGTGGGCCCTGACCCTAAAACAACCCTAACCCTGGGCCCTGACCCTAAAACAACCCTAACCCTGGGCCGTGACCCTAAAACAACCCTAACCCTGGGCCCTTACCCTAAAAAAACCCTAACTCTGGGCCCTGACCGTAAAACAACCCTAACACTGGGCCCTGACCCAAAAACAACCCTAACCCTGGGCCCTGGCCCTGACCCTAAAACAACCCTAACCCTGGCCTGGCCCTGACCCTAAAACAACCCTAACCCTGGGCCCTGGCCCTGAGCCTAAAACCCTAACCCTGGGCCCTGGACCTGAGCCTAAAACCCGAACCCTGGGCCCTGACCCTAAAACAACCCTAATTTTGGGCCCTGGCCCTGACCCTAAAACACCCCTAACCCTGGGCCCTGGCCCTGACCCTAAAACAACCCTAACCCTGGGCCCTGGCCCTGACCCTAAAACAACCCTAACCCTGGGCCCTGGCCCTGAGCTTAAAATCCTAACCCTGGGCCCTGGCTCTGTGCCGAAAACCCTAACCTTGGGCTCTATCTCTGAGCCTGAAACCCCAACCCTAGGCCCTGGCCCTGACCCTAAAACAACCCTAACCCTGGGCCCTAACCCTAAAACAACCCAAACCCTGGGCCCTGACCCTAAAACCCTAACCCTGGGCCCTGGCCCTGAGCCTAAAACCCTATCTCTGGACCCTGGCCCTGAGCCTAAAACCCTAACCCTGGGACCTGGCCCTGAGCCTAAAACCTTAACCCTGGGCCCTGGCCCTGAGCCTAAAACCCTAACCATGGCCCTGGCCCTGAGCCGAAAACCCTAACCTTGGGCTCGGACCCTGAGCCTGAAACCCCAACCCTGGGCCCAGGCCCTGAGCCTCAAACCCTAAACCTGGGCCCTGGCCCTGAGCCTAAAACCCTAACCCTGGGCCCTAAACCTAAGAGAACCATAACCCTAGGCCCTGACCCTAAAACAACCCTAACCCTGGGCCCTGACCCTAAAACAACCCTAAATTTGGGCCCTGGCCCTGACCCTAAAACAACATTAACCCTGGGCCCTGGCCCTGACCCTTAAACAACCCTAAACCTGGGCCCTGGCCCTGACCCTAAAACAACCCTAACCCTAGGCCCGGACCCTAAAACAACCCTAACCCTGGACCCAGACCCTAAAACAACCCTAAACCTGGGCCCTGAACCTAAAACAACCCTAACCCTGGGCCCTGACCCTAAAACAACCCTAACCCTGGGACCTGACCCTAAAACAACCCTAACCCTGGACCGGGACCCTAAAACAACCCTAACCCTGGGCCCTGACCCTAAAACAACCCTAACCCTGGGCCCTGACCCTGAGCCTGAAACCCCAACCCTGGGCCCTGGACCTGAGCCTGAAACCCTAACCCTGGGACCTGACCCTAAAACAACCCTAACCCTGGGCCCTGACCCTAAAACAACCCTAACCCTGGGCCCTGACCCTAAAACAACCCTAACCCGGGGCCCTGACCGTAAAACAACCCTAACCCTGGGCCCTGACCCTAAAACCCTAACCCTGGGCCCTGGCCCTGAGCCTAAAACCCTATCTCTGGTCCCCGGCCCTGAGCCTAAAACCCTAACCCTGCGCCCTGGCCCTGAGCCTAAAACCTTAACCCTGGGCCCTGGCCCTGAGCCTAAAACCCTAACCCTGAGCCGTGGCCCTGAGCCGAAAACCCTAACCTTGGGCTCGGGCCCTGAGCCTGAAACCCCAACCCTGTGCCCTGACCCTGAGCCTAAAACCCTAACCCTGGGCCCTGGCCCTGAGCCTAAAACCCTAACCCTGGGCCCTAAACCTAAGAGAAACATAACCCTAGGCCCTGACCCTAAAACAACTGTAACCCTGCGCCCTGACCCTAAAACAACCCTAACCCTGGGCCCTGACCCTAAAACAACAATAACCCTGGGCCCTGAGCCTAAAACAACCATAACCCTGGGCCCTGGCCCTGACCCTAAAACAACCCTAACCCTGGGACCTGGCCACGACCCTAAAACCACCATAACCCTGGGCCCTGCCCCTGACCCTAAAACAACCCTAACCCTGGGACCTGGCCGTGAGCCTAAAACCCTAACCCTGGGCCCTGGCCCTGAGCCGAAAACACTAACCTTGGGCTCTGGCCCTGAGCCTGAAACCCCAACCCTAGGCTCTGGCCCTGAGCCTAAAACCCTAACCCTGGGCCCTGGCCCTGAGCCTAAAACCCTAACCCTGGGCCCTCGCCCTGAGCCTAAAACCCTAACCCTGGGCCCTGACCCTAAAACAACCCTAACCCTCTGCCCTGACCCTAAAACAACCCTAAGCCTGGGCCCTGACCCTAAAACAACCCTAACCCTGGGCCCTGACGCTAAAACAACCCTACCCCTGGGCCCTGACCCTAAAACAACCCTAACCCTGCGCCCTGACCCTAAAACAACCCTAACCCTGGGCCCTGATGCTAAAACAACCCTAACCCGGGGCCCTGACCCTAAAACAACCCTAACCCTGGGCCCTGACCCTAAAACCCTAACCCTGGGCCCTGGCCCTGAGCCTAAAACCCTATATCTGGTCCCTGACCCTGAGCCTAAAACCCTAACCCTGCGCCCTGGCCCTGAGCCTAAAACCCTAACCCTGGGCCCTGACCCTAAAACAACCCTAACCCTGGGACCTGGCCATGACCCTAAAACAACCATAACCCTGGGCCCTGGCCCTGACCCTAAAACAACCCTAACCCTGGGCCCTGGCCCTGAGCCTAAAACCCTAACCCTGGGCCCTGGCCCTGAGCCGAAAACCCTAACCTTGGGCTCTGGCCCTGAGCCTGAAACCCCAACCCTAGGCCCTGGCCCTGAGCCTAAAACCCTAACCCTGGGCCCTGGCCCTGAGCCTAAAACCCTAACCCTGGGCCCTAACACTAAAACAACCATAACCATGGGCCCTGACCCTAAAACAACCCTAACCCTTGGCCCTGACCCTAAAACAACCCCAACCCTGGGCCCTGACCCTAAAACAACCCTAACCCTGGGCTCTGACCCTAAAACAACCATAACCCTGGGCCCTGGCCCTGACCCTAAAACAACCCTAACCCTGGGCCCTGTCCATGACCCTAAAACAACCCTAACCCTGAGCCCTGGACCTGACCCTAAAACAAGCCTAAACCTGGGCCCTGGCCCTGAGCCTAAAACCCTATCCCTGGGCCCTGGACCTTAGCCTAAAACCCTAACCCTGGGCCCTGACCCTAAAACAACCCTAAACCTGGACCCTGGCCCTGACCCTAAAACAACCCTAACCCTGGGACCTGACCCTAAAACAACCCTAACCCTGGACCCTGAACCTAAAACAACCCTAACCCTGGGCCCTGACCCTAAAACAACCCTAACCCTGTGCCCTGCCACTGAGCCTAAAACCCTAACCTTGGGCTCTGGCCCTGAGCCTGAAACCCCAATCCTGGGCCCTGGCTCTGAGCCTAAAACAACGCTAAACCTGGGCCCTGGCCCTGACCGTATAACAACCCTAACCCTGGGCCCTGACCCTAAAACAACCCTAACCCTGGGCCCTTACCCTAAAACAACACTAACTCTCGGCCCTGACCCTAAAACAACACTAACGCTGGGCCCTGACCCTAAAACAACACTAACCCTGGGCCCTGACCCTAAAACAACCCTAACTTAGGGCCCCGGGCCCTGACCCTAAAACAACCCTAACCCTGGGCCCCGGGCCCTGACCCTAAAGCCCTAACCCTGGGCCCCGGGCCCAGGTCCTAAAGCCCTAACCTTGGGCCCCGGGCCCTGACCCTAAAGCCCTAACCCTGGGCCCCGGGCCCTGCCCCTAAAGCCCTAACCCTGGGCCCCGGGCCCTGCCCCTAAAGCCCTAACCCTGGGCCCCGGGCCCTGGCCCTAAAGCCCTAAGCCTGGGCCCTGGGCCCTGACCCTAAAACAACCCTAAACCTGGGCCCTGGCCCTGAGCCTAAAACCATAACCCTGGGCCCTGGACCTGAGCCTAAAACCCTAACCCTGGGCCCTGAACCTAAAACAACCTTAACTTTGGGCCCTGGCCCTGACCCTAAAACCCTAACCCTGGGCCCTGACCCTAAAACCCTAACCCTGGACCCTGACCCTAAATCCCTAACCCTGGGCCCTGACCCTAAAACTCTAACCCTGGGCCCTGGCCCTGACCCTAAAAACCTAACCCTGGGCCCTGGCCCTGACCCTAAAACCCTAACCCTGGGCCCTGGACCTTACCCTAAAACCCTAACCCTGGGCCCTGACCCTGATCAAAAAACCCTAACTGTGGGCCCTGACCCTAAAACAACCCTAACCCTGGGCCCTGACCCTAAAACAACCCTAACCCTGGGCCCTGGCCCTGAGCCTAAAACAACGCTAACCCTGGGCCCTGGCCCTGACCCTATAACAACCCTAACCCTCGGCCCTGACCCTAAAACAAAACTAACCCTGGGCCCTGACCCTAAAACAACACTAACCCTGGGCCCTGACCCTAAAACAACACTAACCCTGGGCCCTGACCCTAAAACAACCCTAACTTCGGGCCCCGGGCCCTGACCCTAAAACAACCCTAACCCTGGGCCCCGGGCCCTGACCCTAAAGCCCTAACCCTGGGCCCCGGGCCCAGGTCCTAAAGCCCTAACCCTGGGCCCCGGGCCCTGACCCTAAAGCCCTAACCCTGGGACCCGGGCCCTGCCCCCAAAGCCCTAACCCTGGGCCCCGGGCCCTGCCCCTAAAACCCTAACGCAGGGCCCTGACCCTAAAACAACCCTAACTTTGGGCCCTGGCCCTGAACCTAAAACACCCCTAGCCCTGGGCCCTGGCCCTGACCCTAAAACAACCCTAACCCTGGGCCCTGGCCATGACCCTAAAACAACCCTAACCCTGGGACCTGGCCCTGAGCCTAAAAACCTAACCCAGGGCCCTGGCCCTGAGCCAAAAACCCTAACCTTGGGCTCTGGCCCTGAGCCTGAAACCCCAACCCTAGGCCCTGGCCCTGAGCCTAAAACCCTTACCCTGGGCCCTGGCCCTGAGCCTAAAACCCTAACCCTGGGCCCTAACACTAAAACAACCATAACCATGGACCCTGACCTTAAAACAACCCTAACCCTTGGCCCTGACCCTAAAACAACCCCAACCCTGGGCCCTGACCCTAAAACAACCCTAACCCTGGGCTGTGACCCTAAAACAACCATAACCCTGGGCCCTGGCCCTGACCCTAAAACAATCCTAACCCTGAGCCCTGGCCATGACCCTAAAACAACCCTAACCCTGGGCCCTGGCCCTGGGCCTAAAACCCTAACCCTGGGCCCTAAACCTAAGAGAACCATAACCCTAGGCCCTGACCCTAAAACAACCCTAACCCTGGGCCCTGACCCTAAAACAACCCTAACCCTGGGCCCTGACCCTAAAACAACCCTAACCCTGGGCCCTGACCCTAAAACAACCATAACCCTGGGCCCTGGCCCTAACCCTAAAACAACCCTAACCCTGGGACCTGGCCATGACCCTAAAACAACCATAACCCTGGGCCCTGGCCCTGACCCTAAAACAACCCTAAACCTGGGCCCTGGCCCTGAGCCTAAAACCATAACCCTGGGCCCTGGACCTGAGCCTAAAACCCAAATCCTGGGCCCTGAACCTAAAACAACCCTAACTTTGGGCCCTGGCCCTGACCCTAAAACCCTAACCCTGTGCCCTGACCCTAAAACCCTAACCCTGGGCCCTGACCCTAAATCCCTAACCCTGGGCCCTGACCCTAAAACTCTAATCCTGGGCCCTGGCGCTGACCATAAAAACCTAACCCTGGGCCCTGGCCCAGAGCCTAAAACCCTAACTCTGGGCCCTGGCCCTGAGTCTAAAACCCTAACCCTGGGCCCTGGCCCTGAGCCTAAAACCCTAACCCTGGGCCCTGGCCCTGACCCTAAAACCCTAACCCTGGGCCCTGGCCCTGACCCTAAAACCCTAACCCTGGGCCCTGGCCCGGATCAAAAAACCCTAACTGTGGGCCCTGACCCTAAAACAACCCTAACCCTGGGCCCTGACCCTAAAACAACCCTAACCCTGGGCCGTGACCCTAAAACAACCCTAACCCTGGGCCCTTACCCTAAAAAAACCCTAACTCTGGGCCCTGACCGTAAAACAACCCTAACACTGGGCCCTGACCCAAAAACAACCCTAACCCTGGGCCCTGGCCCTGACCCTAAAACAACCCTAACCCTGGCCTGGCCCTGACCCTAAAACAACCCTAACCCTGGGCCCTGGCCCTGAGCCTAAAACCCTAACCCTGGGCCCTGGACCTGAGCCTAAAACCCGAACCCTGGGCCCTGACCCTAAAACAACCCTAATTTTGGGCCCTGGCCCTGACCCTAAAACACCCCTAACCCTGGGCCCTGGCCCTGACCCTAAAACAACCCTAACCCTGGGCCCTGGCCCTGACCCTAAAACAACCCTAACCCTGGGCCCTGGCCCTGAGCTTAAAATCCTAACCCTGGGCCCTGGCTCTGTGCCGAAAACCCTAACCTTGGGCTCTATCTCTGAGCCTGAAACCCCAACCCTAGGCCCTGGCCCTGACCCTAAAACAACCCTAACCCTGGGCCCTAACCCTAAAACAACCCAAACCCTGGGCCCTGACCCTAAAACCCTAACCCTGGGCCCTGGCCCTGAGCCTAAAACCCTATCTCTGGACCCTGGCCCTGAGCCTAAAACCCTAACCCTGGGACCTGGCCCTGAGCCTAAAACCTTAACCCTGGGCCCTGGCCCTGAGCCTAAAACCCTAACCATGGCCCTGGCCCTGAGCCGAAAACCCTAACCTTGGGCTCGGACCCTGAGCCTGAAACCCCAACCCTGGGCCCAGGCCCTGAGCCTCAAACCCTAAACCTGGGCCCTGGCCCTGAGCCTAAAACCCTAACCCTGGGCCCTAAACCTAAGAGAACCATAACCCTAGGCCCTGACCCTAAAACAACCCTAACCCTGGTCCCTGACCCTAAAACAACACTAACCCTGGGCCCTGGCCCTAAAACAACCCTAACTTTGGGGCCTGGCCCTGACCCTAAAACAACCCTAACCCTGGGCCCTGGCCTTGACCCTAAAACAACGCTAACCCTGGGCCCTGACCCTGACCCTAAAACAACCCTAACCCTGGGCCCTGGCCCTGAGCCTAAAACCTTAACGCTGGGCCCTGGACCTCAGCCTAAAACCCTAACCCAGGGCCCTGACCCTAAAACAACCCTAAATTTGGGCCCTGGCCCTGACCCTAAAACAACATTAACCCTGGGCCCTGGCCCTGACCCTTAAACAACCCTAAACCTGGGCCCTGGCCCTGACCCCAAAACAACCCTAACCCTGGGCCCTGACCCTAAAACAACACTAACCCTGGACCCTGACCCTAAAACAACCCTAACCCTGGGCCCTGACCCTAAAACAACCCTAACCCTGGGCCCTGACCCTAAAACAAACCTAACCCTGGACCGGGACCCTAAAACAACCCTAACCCTGGGCCCTGACCCTAAAACAACCCTAACCCTGGGCCCTGACCCTGAGCCTGAAACCCCAACCCTGGGCCCTGGACCTGAGCCTGAAACCCTAACCCTGGGCCCTGAACCTAAAACAACCCTAACCCTGGGCCCTGACCCTAAAACAACCCTAACCCTGGTCCCTGACCCTAAAAGAACCCTAACCCTGGGCCCTGACCCTAAAACAACCCTAACCCTGGGCCCTGACGCTAAAACAACCCTAACCCTGGGCCCTGACCCTAAAACAACCCTACCCCTGGCCCCTGACCCTAAAACAACCCTAACCCTGGGCCCTGACCCTAAAACAACCCTAACCATGGGCCCTGACGCTAAAACAACGCTAACCCGGGGCCCTGACCGTAAAACAACCCTAACCCTGGGCCCTGACCCTAAAACCCTAACCCTGGGCCCTGGCCCTGAGCCTAAAACCCTATCTCTGGTCCCTGGCCCTGAGCCTAAAACCCTAACCCTGCGCCCTGGCCCTGAGCCTAAAACCTTAACCCTGGGCCCTGGCCCTGAGCCTAAAACCCTAACCCTGAGCCGTGGCCCTGAGCCGAAAACCCTAACCTTGGGCTCGGGCCCTGAGCCTGAAACCCCAACCCTGTGCCCTGGCCCTGAGCCTAAAACCCTAACCCTGGGCCCTGGCCCTGAGCCTAAAACCCTAACCCTGGACCCTAAACCTAAGAGAAACATAACCCTAGGCCCTGACCCTAAAACAACTGTAACCCTGCGCCCTGACCCTAAAACAACCCTAACCCTGGGCCCTGACCCTAAAACAACCATAACCCTGGGCCCTGAGCCTAAAACAACCATAACCCTGGGCCCTGGCCCTGACCCTAAAACAACCCTAACCCTGGGACCTGGCCATGACCCTAAAACAACCCTAACCCTGGGCCCTGACCCTGAGCCTGAAACCCCAACCCTGGGCCCTGGACCTGAGCCTGAAACCCTAACCCTGGGCCCTGAACCTAAAACAACCCTAACCCTGGGCCCTGACCCTAAAACAACCCTAACCCTGGTCCCTGACCCTAAAAGAACCCTAACCCTGGGCCCTGACCCTAAAACAACCCTAACCCTGGGCCCTGACGCTAAAACAACCCTAACCCTGGGCCCTGACCCTAAAACAACCCTACCCCTGGCCCCTGACCCTAAAACAACCCTAACCCTGGGCCCTGACCCTAAAACAACCCTAACCATGGGCCCTGACGCTAAAACAACGCTAACCCGGGGCCCTGACCGTAAAACAACCCTAACCCTGGGCCCTGACCCTAAAACCCTAACCCTGGGCCCTGGCCCTGAGCCTAAAACCCTATCTCTGGTCCCTGGCCCTGAGCCTAAAACCCTAACCCTGCGCCCTGGCCCTGAGCCTAAAACCTTAACCCTGGGCCCTGGCCCTGAGCCTAAAACCCTAACCCTGAGCCGTGGCCCTGAGCAGAAAACCCTAACCTTGGGCTCGGGCCCTGAGCCTGAAACCCCAACCCTGTGCCCTGGCCCTGAGCCTAAAACCCTAACCCTGGGCCCTGGCCCTGAGCCTAAAACCCTAACCCTGGACCCTAAACCTAAGAGAAACATAACCCTAGGCCCTGACCCTAAAACAACTGTAACCCTGCGCCCTGACCCTAAAACAACCCTAACCCTGGGCCCTGACCCTAAAACAACCATAACCCTGGGCCCTGAGCCTAAAACAACCATAACCCTGGGCCCTGGCCCTGACCCTAAAACAACCCTAACCCTGGGACCTGGCCATGACCCTAAAACAACCCTAACCCTGGGCCCTGGCCCTGACCCTAAAACAACCCTAACCCTGGGCCCTGGCCCTGAGCCTAAAACCCTAACCCTGGGCCGTGGCCCTGAGCCGAAAACACTAACCTTGGGCTCTGGCCCTGAGCCTGAAACCCCAACCCTAGGCTCTGGCCCTGAGCCTAAAACCCTAACCCTGGGCCCTGGCCCTGAGCCTAAAACCCTAACCCTGGGCCCTCGCCTTGAGCCTAAAACCCTAACCCTGGGCCCTGACCCTAAAACAACCCTAACCCTCTGCCCTTACCCTAAAACAACCCTAAGCCTGGGCCCTGACCCTAAAACAACCCTAACCCTGGGCCCTGACGCTAAAACAACCCTACCCCTAGGCCCTGACCCTAAAACAACCCTAACCCTGCGCCCTGACCCTAAAACAACCCTAACCCTGGGCCCTGACACTAAAACAACCCTAACCCGGGGCCCTGACCCTAAACCAACCCTAACCCTGGGCCCTGACCCTAAAACCCTAACCCTGGGCCCTGGCCCTGAGCCTAAAACCCTATATCTGGTCCCTGACCCTGAGCCTAAAACCCTAACCCTGCGCCCTGGCCCTGAGCCTAAAACCCTAACCCTGGGCCGTGACAATAAAACAACCCTAACCCTGGGACCTGGCCATGACCCTAAAACAACCATAACCCTGGGCCCTGGCCCTGACCCTAAAACAACCCTAACCCTGGGCCCTGGCCCTGAGCCTAAAACCCTAACCCTGGGCCCTGGCCCTGAGCCGAAAACCCTAACCTTGGGCTCTGGCCCTGAGCCTGAAACCCCAACCCTAGGCCCTGGCCCTGAGCCTAAAACCCTAACCCTGGGCCCTGGCCCTGAGCCTAAAACCCTAACCCTGGGCCCTAACACTAAAACAACCATAACCATGGGCCCTGACCCTAAAACAACCCTAACCCTTGGCCCTGACCCTAAAACAACCCCAACCCTGGGCCCTGACCCTAAAACAACCCTAACCCTGGGCTCTGACCCTAAAACAACCATAACCCTGGGCCCTGGCCCTGACCCTAAAACAACCCTAACCCTGGGCCCTGTCCATGACCCTAAAACAACCCTAACCCTGAGCCCTGGACCTGACCCTAAAACAAGCCTAAACCTGGGCCCTGGCCCTGAGCCTAAAACCCTATCCCTGGGCCCTGGACCTGAGCCTAAAACCCTAACCCTGGGCCCTGACCCTAAAACAACCCTAAACCTGGACCCTGGCCCTGACCCTAAAACAACCCTAACCCTGGGACCTGACCCTAAAACAACCCTAAACCTGGGCCCTGGCCCTGACCCTAAAACAACCCTAACCATGGGACCTGACCCTAAAACAACCCTAACCCTGGACCCTGAACCTAAAACAACCCTAACCCTGGGCCCTGACCCTAAAACAACCCTAACCCTGTGCCCTGCCACTGAGCCTAAAACCCTAACCTTGGGCTCTGGCCCTGAGCCTGAAACCCCAATCCTGGGCCCTGGCACTGAGCCTAAAACAACGCTAAACCTGGGCCCTGGCCCTGACCGTATAACAACCCTAACCCTGGGCCCTGACCCTAAAACAACCCTAACCCTGGGCCCTTACCCTAAAACAACACTAACTCTGGGCCCTGACCCTAAAACAACACTAACGCTGAGCCCTGACCCTAAAACAACACTAACCCTGGGCCCTGACCCTAAAACAACCCTAACTTACGGCCCCGGGCCCTGACCCTAAAACAACCCTAACCCTGGGCCCCGGGCCCTGACCCTAAAGCCCTAACCCTGGGCCCCGGGCCCAGGTCCTAAAGCCCTAACCTTGGGCCCCGGGCCCTGACCCTAAAGCCCTAACCCTGGGCCCCGGGCCCTGCCCCTAAAGCCCTAACCCTGGGCCCCGGGCCCTGCCCCTAAAGCCCTAACCCTGGGCCCCGGGCCCTGGCCCTAAAGCCCTAAGCCTGGGCCCTGGGCCCTGACCCTAAAACAACCCTAAACCTGGGCGCTGGCCCTGAGCCTAAAACCATAACCCTGGGCCCTGGACCTGAGCCTAAAACCCTAACCCTGGGCCCTGAACCTAAAACAACCTTAACTTTGGGCCCTGGCCCTGACCCTAAAACCCTAACCCTGGGCCCTGACCCTAAAACCCTAACCCTGGGCCCTGACCCTAAATCCCTAACCCTGGGCCCTGACCCTAAAACTCTAACCCTGGGCCCTGGCCCTGGCCCTGACCCTAAAAACCTAACCCTGGGCCCTGGCCCTGACCGTAAAAACCTAACCCTGGGCCCTGGCCCAGAGCCTAAAACCCTAACTCTGGGCCCAGCCCCTGAGGCTAAAATCCTAACCCTGGGCCCTGGCCCTGAGCCTAAAACCCTAAACCTGGGCCCTGGCCCTGACCCTAAAACCCTAACCCTGGGCCCTTGTCCTGACCCTAAAACCCTAACCCTGGGCCCTGGACCTTACCCTAAAACCCTAACCCTGGGCCCTGACCCTGATCAAAAAACCCTAACTGTGGGCCCTGACCCTAAAACAACCCTAACCCTGGGCCCTGACCCTAAAACAACCCTAACCCTGGGCCCTGACCCTAAAACAAACCTAACCCTGGGCCCTTACCCTAAAAAAACCCTAACTCTGGGCCATGACCCTAAAACAACCCTAACACTGGGCCCTGACCCTAAAACAACCCTAACCCTGGGCCCTGGCCCTGACCCTAAAACAACCCTAGCCCTGGGCCCTGGCCCTGCCCTAAAACAACCCTAACCCTGGGCCCTGGACCTGAGCCTAAAACCCTAACCCAGGGCCCTGACCCTAAAACAACCCTAACTTTGGGCCCTGGCCCTGAACCTAAAACACCCCTAGCCCTGGGCCCTGGCCCTGACCCTAAAACAACCCTAACCCTGGGCCCTGGCCCTGACCCTAAAACAACCCTAACCCTGGGACCTGGCCCTGAGCCTAAAAACCTAACCCAGGGCCCTGGCCCTGAGCCAAAAACCCTAACCTTGGGCTCTGGCCCTGAGCCTGAAACCCCAACCCTAGGCCCTGGCCCTGAGCCTAAAACCCTAACCCTGGGCCCTGGCCCGGAGCCTAAAACCCTAACCCTGGGCACTAACACTAAAACAACCATAACCATGGACCCTGACCGTATAACAACCGTAACCCTTGGCCCTGACCCTAAAACAACCCCAACCCTGGGCCCTGACCCTAAAACAACCCTAACCCTGGGCTCTGACCCTAAAACAACCATAACCCTGGGCCCTGGCCCTGACCCTAAAACAATCCTAACCCTGGGCCCTGGCCATGACCCTAAAACAACCCTAACCCTGAGCCCTGGACCTGACCCTAAAACAAGCCTAAACCTGGGCCCTGGCCCTGAGCCTAAAACCCTATCCCTGGGCACTGGACCTGACCCTAAAACAACCCTAAACCTGGGCCCTGGCCCTGACCCTAAAACAATCCTAACCCTGGGCCCTGGCCATGACCCTAAAACAACCCTAACCCTGAGCCCTGGACCTGACCCTAAAACAAGCCTAAACCTGGGCCCTGGCCCTGAGCCTAAAACCCTATCCCGGGGCACTGGACCTGAGCCTAAAACCCTAACCCTGGTCCCTGACCCTAAAACAACCCTAAACCTGGGCCCTGGCCCTGACCCTAAAACAACCCTAACCCGGGGACCTGACCCTAAAACAACCCTAACCCTGGACCCTGACCCTAAAACAACCCTAACCCTGGGCCCTGACCCTAAAACAACCCTAACCCTGGGCCCTGACACTGAGCCTAAAACCCTAACCTTGGGCTCTGGCCCTGAGCCTGAAACCCCAATCCTGGGCCCTGGCCCTGAGCCTAAAACAACGCTAACCCTGGGCCCTGGCCCTGACCCTATAACAACCCTAATCCTCGGCCCTGACCCTAAAACAAAACTAACCCTGGGCCCTGACCCTAAAACAACACTAACCCTGGGCCCTGACCCTAAAACAACACTAACCCTGGGCCCTGACCCTAAAACAACCCTAACTTCGGGCCCCAGGCCCTGATCCTAAAACAACCCTAACCCTGGGCCCCGGGCCCTGACCCTAAAGCCCTAACCCTGGGCCCCGGGCCCAGGTCCTAAAGCCCTAACCCTGGGTCCCGGGCCCTGACCCTAAAGCCCTAACCCTGGGCCCCGGGCCCTGCCCCTAAAGCCCTAACCCTGGGACCCGGGCCCTGCCCCTAAAGCCCTAACCCTGGGCCCCGGGCCCTGGCCCTAAAGCCCTAACCCTGGGCGCCGGGCCCTTGCCCTAAAGCCCTAATCCTGGGCCCAGGGCCCTGGCCCTAAAGCCCTAATCCTGGGCCCCGGGCCCTGGCCCTAAAGCCCTAACCCTGGGCCACGGGCCCTGGCCCTAAAGCCCTAACCCTGGGCCACGGGCCCTGGACCTAAAGCCCTAACCCTGGGACACGGGCCCTGGACCTAAAGCCCTAACCCTGGGACACGGGCCCTGGACCTAAAGCCCTAACCCTGGGACAGGGGACCTGAGCCTAAAACCCTAACCCTGGGCCCTGGCCCTGAGCCAAAAACCCTAACCCTGGGCCCTGGCCCTCAGCCTAAAACCCTAACCGTGGGCTCTGGCCCTGAGCCTGAAACCCCAACCCTGGGCCCTGGACCTGAGCCTGAAACCCTAACCCTGGGCCCTGACCCTAAAACAACCCTAACCCTGGGCCCTGACCCTAAAACAACCCTAACCCTGGGCCCTGACCCTAAAACAACCCTAACCCTGGGCCCTGACCCTAAAACAACCCTAACCCTGGGCCCTGACGCTAAAACAACCCTAACCCTGGGCCCTGACCCTAAAACAACCCTAACCCTGGGCCCTGACCCTAAAACAACCCTAACCCGGGACCCTGACCCTAAAACAACCCTAACCCTGGGCACTGACCCTAAAACCCTAACCCTGGGCCCTGACCCTGAGCCTAAAACCCTATCTCTGGTCCCTGGCCCTGAGCCTAAAACCCTAACCCTGCGCCCTGGCCCTGAGCCTAAAACCTTAACCCTGGGCCCTGGCCCTGAGCCTAAAACCCTAACCCTGGGCCCTGGCCCTGAGCCGAAAACCCTAACCTTGGGCTCTGGCCCTGAGTCTGAAACCCCAACCCTGGGCCCTGGCCCTGAGCCTAAAACCCTAACCCTGGGCCCCGGGCCCTGAGCCTAAAACCCTAACCCTGGGCCCCGGGCCCTGACCCTAAAGCCCTAACCCTGGGCCCCGGGCCCTGCCCCTAAAGCCCTAACCCTGGGCCCCGGGCCCTGCCCCTAAAGCCCTAACCCTGGGCCCCGGGCCCTGGCCCTAAAGCCCTAAGCCTGGGCCCTGGGCCCTGACCCTAAAACAACCCTAAACCTGGACCCTGGCCCTGAGCCTAAAACCATAACCCTGGGCCTTGGACCTGAGCCTAAAACCCTAACCCTGGGCCCTGAACCTAAAACAACCTTAACTTTGGGCCCTGGCCCTGACCCTAAAACCCTAACCCTGGGCCCTGACCCTAAAACCCTAACCCTGGGCCCTGACCCTAAATCCCTAACCCTGGGCCCTGACCCTAAAACTCTAACCCTGGGCCCTGGCCCTGACCCTAAAAACCTAACCCTGGGCCCTGGCCCTGACCCTAAAAACCTAACCCTGGGCCCTGGCCCAGAGCCTAAAACCCTAACTCTGGGCCCTGCCCCTGAGGCTAAAATCCTAACCCTGGGCCCTGGCCCTGAGCCTAAAACCCTAACCCTGGGCCCTGGCCCTGACCCTAAAACCCTAACCCTGGGCCCTGGCCCTGACCCTAAAACCCTAACCCTGGGCCCTGGACCTTACCCTAAAACCCTAACCCTGGGCCCTGACCCTGATCAAAAAACCCTAACTGTGGGCCCTGACCCTAAAACAACCCTAACCCAGGGCCCTGACCCTAAAACAACCCTAACCCTGGGCCCTGACCCTAAAACAAACCTAACCCTCGGCCCTTACCCTAAAAAAACCCTAACTCTGGGGCATGACCCTAAAACAGCCCTAACACTGGGCCCTGACCCTAAAACAACCCTAACCCTGGGCCCTGGCCCTGACCCTAAAACAACCCTAACCCTGGGCCCTGGCCCTGCCCTAAAACAACCCTAACCCTGGGCCCTGGACCTGAGCCTAAAACCCTAACCCAGGGACCTGACCCTAAAACAACCCTAACTTTGGGCCTTGGCCCTGAACCTAAAACACCCCTAGCCCTGGGCCCTGGCCCTGACCCTAAAACAACCCTAACCCTGGGCCCTGGCCCTGACCGTAAAACAACCCTAACCCTGGGACCTGGCCCTGAGCCTAAAAACCTAACCCAGGGCCCTGGCCCTGAGCCAAAAACCCTAACCTTGGGCTCTGGCCCTGAGCCTGAAACCCCAACCCTAGGCCCTGGCCCTGAGCCTAAAACCCTAACCCTGGGCCCTGGCCCTGAGCCTAAAACCCTAACCCTGGGCCCTAACACTAAAACAACCATAATCATGGACCCTGACCTTAAAACAACCCTAACCCTTGGCCCTGACCCTAAAACAACCCCAACCCTGGGCCCTGACCCTAAAACAACCCTAACCCTGGGCTCTGACCCTAAAACAACCATAACCCTGGGCCCTGGCCCTGACCCTAAAACAATCCTAACCCTGGGCCCTAGCCATGACCCTAAAACAACCCTAACCCTGAGCCCTGGACCTGACCCTAAAACAAGCCTAAACCTGGGCCCTGCCCCTGAGCCTAAAACCCTATCCCGGGGCACTGGACCTGAGCCTAAAACCCTAACCCTGGTCCCTGACCCTAAAACAACCATAAACCTGGGCCCTGGCCCTGACCCTAAAACAACCCTAACCCGGGGACCTGACCCTAAAACAACCCTAACCCTGGACCCTGACCCTAAAACAACCCTAACCCTGGGCCCTGACCCTAAAACAACCCTAACCCTGGGCCCTGACACTGAGCCTAAAACCCTAACCTTGGGCTCTGGCCCTGAGCCTGAAACCCCAATCCTGGGCCCTGGCCCTGAGCCTAAAACAACGCTAACCCTGGGCCCTGGCCCTGACCCTATAACAACCCTAACCCTCGGCCCTGACCCTAAAACAAAACTAACCCTGGGCCCTGACCCTAAAACAACACTAACCCTGGGCCCTGACCCTAAAACAACACTAACCCTGGGCCCTGACCCTAAAACAACCCTAACTTCGGGCCCCGGGCCCTGACCCTAAAACAACCCTAACCCTGGGCCCCGGGCCCTGACCCTAAAGCCCTAACCCTGGGCCCCGGGCCCAGGTCCTAAAGCCCTAACCCTGGGCCCCGGGCCCTGACACTAAAGCCCTAACCCTGGGCCCCGGGCCCTGCCCCTAAAGCCCTAACCCTGGGCCCCGGGACATGCCCCTAAAGCCCTAACCCTGGGCCCCGGGCCCTGCCCCTAAAACCCTAACCCAGGGCCCTGACCCTAAAACAACCCTAACTTTGGGCCCTGGCCCTGAACCTAAAACACCCCTAGCCCTGGGCCCTGGCCCTGACCCTAAAACAACCCTAACCCTGGGCCCTGGCCCTGACCCTAAAACAACCCTAACCCTGGGACCTGGCCCTGAGCCTAAAAACCTAACCCAGGGCCCTGGCCCTGAGCCAAAAACCCTAACCTTGGGCTCTGGCCCTGAGCCTGAAACCCCAACCCTAGGCCCTGGCCCTGAGCCTAAAACCCTAACCCTGGGCCCTGGCCCTGAGCCTAAAACCCTAACCCTGGGCCCTAACACTAAAACAACCATAACCATGGACCCTGACCTTAAAACAACCCTAACCCTTGGCCCTGACCCTAAAACAACCCCAACCCTGGGCCCTAACCCTAAAACAACCCTAACCCTGGGCTCTGACCCTAAAACAACCATAACCCTGGGCCCTGGCCCTGACCCTAAAACAACCCTAACCCTCGGCCCTGGCCATGACCCTAAAACAACCCTAACCCTGAGCCCTGGACCTGACCCTAAAACAACCCTAAACCTGGGCCCTGGCCCTGAGCCTAACACCCTATCCCTGGGCCCCGGACCTGAGCCTAAAACCCTAACCCTGGGCCCTGACCCTACAACAACCCTAAACCTGTGCCCTGGCCCTGACCCTAAAAAACCCTAACCCTGGGCCCTGACCCTAAAACAACCCTAACCCTGGGCCCTAACCCTAAAACAACCCAAACCCTGGGCCCTGACCCTAAAACCCTAACCCTGAGCCCTGGCCCTGAGCCTAAAACCCTATCTCTGGTCCCTGGCCCTGAGCCAAAAACCCTAACCCTGGGCCCTGGCCCTGAGCCTAAAACCTTAACCCTGGGCCCTGGCCCTGAGCCTAAAACCCTAACCCTGGGCCCTGGCCCTGAGCCGAAAACCCTAACCTTGGGCTCGGGCCCTGAGCCTGAAACCCCAAACCTGGGCCCAGGCCCTGAGCCTAAAACCCTAAACCTGGGCCCTGGCCCTGAGCCTAAAACCCTAACCCTGGGCCCTAAACCTAAGAGAACCATAAGCCTAGGCCCTGACCCTAAAACAACCCTACCCTGGGCCCTGACCCTAAAACAACCCTAACCCTGGGCCCTGACCCTAAAACAACCCTAACCCTGGGCCCTGACCCTAAAACAACCATAACCCTGGGCCCTGGCCCTGACCCTAAAACAACCCTAACCCTGGGACCTGGCCATGACCCTAAAACAACCATAACCCTGAGCCCTGGCCCTGACCCTAAAACAACCCTAACCCTGGGCCCTGGCCCTGAGCCTAAAACCATAACCCTGGGCCCTGGACCTCAGCCAGAACCCTAACCCTGGGCCCTGAACCTAAAACAACCCTAACTTTGGGCCCTGGCCCTGACCCTTAAACCCTAACCCTGGGCCCTGGCCCTGAGCCTAAAACCCTAACCCTGGGCCCTAAACCTAAGAGAACCATAACCCTAGGCCCTGACCCTAAAACAACCCTAACCCTGGGCCCTGACCCTAAAACAACCCTAACCCTGGGCCCTGACCCTAAAACAACCCTAACCCTGGGCCCTGGCCCTAACCCTAAAACAACCCTAACCCTAGGACCTGGCCATGACCCTAAAACACCCCTAGCCCTGGGGGCTGGCCCTGACCCTAAAACAACCCTAACCCTGGGCCCTGGCCCTGATCCTAAAACAACCCTAACCCTGGGCCCTGGCCCTGAGCTTAAAACCCTAACCCTGGGCCCTGGCCCTGAGCCAAAAACCCTAACCTTGGGCTCTGGCCATAAGCCTGAAACCCCAACCCTAGGCCCTGCCCTGAGCCTAAAACCCTAACCCTGGGCCCTGACCCTGAGCCTAAAACCCTAACCCTGGGCCCTGGACCTGACCCTAAAACCCTAACCCTGGGCCCTGGCCCTTAACCTAAAACCCTAACCCTGGGCCCTGGCCCTAATCAAAAAACCCCAACTGTGGGCCCTGACCCTAAAACAACCCTAACCCTGGGCCTTGACCCTAAAACAACCTTAACCCTCGGCCGTGACCCTAAAACAACCCTAACCCTGGGCCCTTACCCTAAAAAAACCCTAACTCTGGGCCCTGACCCTAAAACAACCCTAACACTGGGCCCTGACCCTAAAACAACCCTAACCCTGGGCCCTGGCCCTGACCCTAAAACAACCCTAACCCTGGCCTGGCCCTGACCCTAAAACAACCCTAATCCTGGGCCCTGGCCCTGAGCCTAAAACCCTAACCCTGGGCCCTGGACCTGAGCCTAAAACCCTAACCCTGGGCCCTGACCCTAAAACAACCCTAACTTTGGGCCCTGGCCCTGACCCTAAAACACCCCTAGCCATGGGCCCTGGCCCTGACCCTAAAACAACCCTAACCCTGGGCCCTGGTCCTGACCCTAAAACAACCCTAACCCTGGGCCCTGGCCCTGAGCCTAAAACCCTAACCCTGGGCCCTGGCCCTGTGCCGAAAACCCTAACCTTGGGCTCTGGCCCTGAGCCTGAAACCCCAACCCTAGGCCCTGGCCCTGAGCCTAAAACCCTAACCCTGGGCCCTGGCCCTGAGCCTAAAACCCTACCCCTGGGCCCTAACACTAAAACAACCATAACCATGGGCCCTGACCCTAAAACAACCCTAACCCTTGGCCCTGACCCTAAAACAACCCCAACCCTGGGCCCTGACCCTAAAACAACCCTAACCCTGGGCTCTGACCCTAAAACAACCATAACCCTGGGCCCTGGCCCTGACCCTAAAACAACCCTAACCCTAGGACCTGGCCATGACCCTAAAACAACCATAACCCTGAGCCCTGGCCCTGAACCTAAAACAACCCTAACCCTGGGCCCTGGCCCTGAGCCTAAAACCATAACCCTGGGCCCTGGACCTGAGCCAGAACCCTAACACTGGGCCCTGAACCTAAAACAACCCTAACTTTGGGCCCTGGCCCTGACCCTAAAACCCTAACCCTGGGCCCTGGCCTTGAGCCTAAAACCCTAACCCTGGGCCCTAAACCTAAGAGAACCATAACCCTAGGCCCTGACCCTAAAACAACCCTAACCCTGGGCCCTGACCCTAAAACAACCCTAACCCTGGGCCCTGACCCTAAAACAACCCTAACCCTGGGCCCTGACCCTAAAACAACCCTAACTCTGGGCCCTGGCCCTAACCCTAAAACAACCGTAACCCTGGGACCTGGCCATGACCCTAAAACAACCATAACCCTGGGCCCTGGCCCTGACCCTAAAACAACCCTAAACCTGGGCCCTGGCCCTGAGCCTAAAACCATAACCCTGGGCCCTGGACCTGAGCCTAAAACCCTAACCCTGGGCCCTGAATCTAAAACAACCCTAACTTTGGGCCCTGGCCCTGACACTAAAACCCTAACCCTGTGCCCTGACCCTAAAACGCTAACCCTGGGCCCTGACCCTAAATCCCTAACCCTGGGCCCTGACCCTAAAACTCTAATCCTGGGCCCTGGCACTGACCATAAAAACATAACCCTGGGCCCTGGCCCAGAGCCTAAAACCCTAACTCTGGGCCCTGGCCCTGAGTCTAAAACCGTAACCCTGGGCCCTGACCCTGAGCCTAAAACCCTAACCCTGGGCCCTGGCCCTGACCCTAAAACCCTAACCCTGGGCCCTGGCCCTTAACCTAAAACCCTAACCCTGGGCCCTGGCCCTAATCAAAAAACCCCAACTGTGGGCCCTGACCCTAAAACAACCCTAACCCTGGGCCTTGACCCTAAAACAACCTTAACCCTCGGCCGTGACCCTAAAACAACCCTAACCCTGGGCCCTTACCCTAAAAAAACCCTAACTCTGGGCCCTGACCCTAAAACAACCCTAACACTGGGCCCTGACCCTAAAACAACCCTAACCCTGGGCCCTGGCCCTGACCCTAAAACAACCCTAACCCTGGCCTGGCCCTGACCCTAAAACAACCCTAATCCTGGGCCCTGGCCCTGAGCCTAAAACCCTAACCCTGGGCCCTGGACCTGAGCCTAAAACCCTAACCCTGGGCCCTGATCCTAAAACAACCCTAACTTTGGGCCCTGGCCCTGACCCTAAAACACCCCTAGCCATGGGCCCTGGCCCTGACCCTAAAACAACCCTAACCCTGGGTCCTGGTCCTGACCCTAAAACAACCCTAACCCTGGGCCCTGGCCCTGAGCCTAAAACCCTAACCCTGGGCCCTGGCCCTGTGCCGAAAACCCTAACCTTGGGCTCTGGCCCTGAGCCTGAAACCCCAACCCTAGGCCCTGGCCCTGAGCCTAAAACCCTACCCCTGGGCCCTAACACTAAAACAACCATAACCATGGGCCCTGACCCTAAAACAACCCTAACCCTGGGCCCTAAACCTAAGAGAACCATAACCCTAGGCCCTGACCCTAAAACAACCCTAACCCTGGGCCCTGACCCTAAAACAACCCTAACCCTGGGCCCTGACCCTAAAACAACCCTAACCCTGGGCCCTGACCCTAAAACAACCCTAACTCTGGGCCCTGGCCCTAACCCTAAAACAACCGTAACCCTGGGACCTGGCCATGACCCTAAAACAACCATAACCCTGGGCCCTGGCCCTGACCCTAAAACAACCCTAAACCTGGGCCCTGGCCCTGAGCCTAAAACCATAACCCTGGGCCCTGGACCTGAGCCTAAAACCCTAACCCTGGGCCCTGAATCTAAAACAACCCTAACTTTGGGCCCTGGCCCTGACACTAAAACCCTAACCCTGTGCCCAGACCCTAAAACGCTAACCCTGGGCCCTGACCCTAAATCCCTAACCCTGGGCCCTGACCCTAAAACTCTAATCCTGGGCCCTGGCACTGACCATAAAAACATAACCCTGGGCCCTGGCCCAGAGCCTAAAACCCTAACTCTGGGCCCTGGCCCTGAGTCTAAAACCGTAACCCTGGGCCCTGGCCCTGAGCCTAAAACCCTAACCCTGGGCCCTGGCCCTGACCCTAAAACCCTAACCCTGGGCCCTGGCCCTGACCCTAAAACCCTAACCCTGGGCCCTGGCCCTTACCCTAAAACCCTAACCCTGGGCCCTGGCCCTGATCAAAAAACCCCAACTGTGGGCCCTGACCCTAAAACAACCCTAACCCTGGGCCCTGGCCATGACCCTAAAACAACCCTAACCCTGGGCCCTGGCCCTGACCCTAAAACAACCCTAAACCTGGGCCCTGGCCCTGAGCCTAAAACCCTAACCCTGGGCCCTGGACCTGAGCCTAAAACCCTAACCCTAGGCCCTGACCCTAAAACAACCCCAACTTTGGGCCCTGCCCCTGACCCTAAAACAACGCTAACCCTGGCCCCTGGCCCTGACCCTAAAATAACCCTAACCCTGGGCCCTGGCCCTGAGGCTAAAACCCTAACCCTGGGCCCCGGGCCCTGCCCCTAAAGCCCTAACGCTGGGCCCCGGGCCCTGGTCCTAAAGCCCTAACCCTGGGCCCCGGGCCCTGGCCCTAAAGCCCTAACCCTGGGCCCCGGGCCCTGGCCCTAAAGCCCTAACCCCCTGGGACCCGGGCCCTGGCCCTGAAGCCCTAACCCTGGGCCCAGGGCCCTGGCCCTAAAGCCCTAATCCTGGGCCCCGGGCCCTGGCCCTAAAGCCCTAACCCCGGGCCCGGGGCCCTGAGCCTAAAACCCTAACCCTGGGCCCTGGCCCTGAGCCTAAAACCCTAACCCTGGGCCCTGGCCCTCAGCCTAAAACCCTAACCCTGGGCCCTGGCCCTCAGCCTAAAACCCTAACCCTGGGCCCTGACCCTGAGCCTAAAACCCCAACCCTGGGCACTGACCCTGAGCCTAAAACCCTAACCCTAGGCCCTGGCCCTGAGCCTAAAACCTTAACCCTGGGCCCTGACCCTGAACCTAAAACCCTAAACTTGGGCTCTGGCCCTGAGCCTGAAACCCCAACCCTGGGCCCTGGACCTGAGCCTGAAACCCTAACCCTGGGCCCTGACCCTAAAACAACCCTAACCCTGGGCCCTGCCCCTAAAACAACCCTAACCATGGGCCCTGACCCTAAAACAACCCTAACCCTGGGCCCTGACACTAAAACAATCCTAACCCTGGGCCCTGACGCTAAAACAACCCTAACCCTGGGCCCTGACCCTAAAACAACCCTAACCCTGGGCCCTGACCATAAAACAACCCTAACCCTGGGCTCTGGCCCTGAGCCTAAAACCATAACCCTGGGCCCTGGACCTGAGCCTAAAACCCTAACCCTGGGCCCTGAACCTAAAACAACCCTAACTTTGGGCCCTGGCCCTGACCCTAAAACCCTAACCCTGTGCCCTGACCCTAAAAGGCTAACCCTGGGCCCTGACCCTAAATCCCTACCCCTGGGCCCTGACCCTAAAACTCTAATCCTGGGCCCTGGAACTGACCATAAAAACATAACCCTGGGCCCTGGCCCAGAGCCTAAAACCCTAACTCTGGGCCCTGGACCTGAGTCTAAAACCGTAACCCTGGGCCATGGCCCTGAGCCTAAAACCCTAACCCTGGGCCCTGGCCCTTACCCTAAAACCCTAACCCTGGGCCCTGGCCCTGACCCTAAAACCCTAACCCTGGGCCCTGGCCCTTACCCTAAAATCCTAACCCTGGGCCCTGGCCCTGATCAAAAAACCCCAACTGTGGGCCCTGACCCTAAAACAACCCTAACCCTGGGCCCTGGCCATGACCCTAAAACAACCCTAACCCTGGGCCCTGGCCCTGACCCTAAAACAACCCTAAACCTGGGCCCTGGCCCTGAGCCTAAAACCCTAACCCTGGGCCCTGGACCTGAGCCTAAAACCCTAACCCTGGGCCCTGACCCTAAAACAACCCCAACTTTGGGCCCTGCCCCTGACCCTAAAACAACGCTAACCCTGGCCCCTGGCCCTGACCCTAAAATAACCCTAACCCTGGGCCCTGGCCCTGAGGCTAAAACCCTAACCCTGGGCCCCGGGCCCTGCCCCTAAAGCCCTAACGCTGGGCCCTGGGCCCTGGCCCTAAAGCCCTAACCCCCTGGGCCCCGGGCCCTGGCCCTGAAGCCCTAACCCTGGGCCCCGGGCCCTGGCCCTAAAGCCCTAACCCTGGGCCCGGGCCCTGGCCCTAAAGCCCTAAACCTGGGCCTCGGGCCATGGCCCTGAAGCCCTAACCCTGGGCCCAGGGCCCTGGCCCTGAAGCCCTAACCCTGGGCCCAGGGCCCTGGCCCTGAAGCCCTAACCCTGGGCCACGGGCCCTGGCCCTGAAGCCCTAACCCTGGGCCCGGGGCCCTGAGCCTAAAACCCTAACCCTGGGCCCTGGCCCTCAGCCTAAAACCCTAACCCTGGGCCCTGGCCCTCAGCCTAAAACCCTAACCCTGGGCCCTGACCCTGAGCCTAAAACCCTAACCCTGGGCACTGACCCTGAGCCTAAAACCCTAACCCTGGGCCCTGGCCCTGAGCCTAAAACCTTAACCCTGGGCCCTGACCCTGAACCTAAAACCCTAAACTTGGGCTCCGGCCCTGAGCCTGAAACCCCAACCCTGGGCCCTGGACCTGAGCCTGAAACCCTAACCCTGGGCCCTGACCCTAAAACAACCCTAACCCTGGGCCCTGCCCCTAAAACAACCCTAACCCTGGGCCCTGACCCTAAAACAACCCTAACCCTGGGCCCTGACGCTAAAACAACCCTAACCCTGGGCCGTGACCCTAAAACAACCCTAACCCTGGGCCCTGACCCTAAAACAACCCTAACCCTGGGCCCTGACCATAAAACAACCCTAACCGGGGCCCTGACCCTAAAACAACCCTAACCCTGGGCCCTGACCCTAAAACAACCCTAACCCTGGGCCCTGGCCCTGACTCTAAAACAACCCTAAACCTGGGCCCTGGCCCTGAGCCTAAAACCCGAACCCTGGTCCCTGGACCTGAGCCTAAAACCCTAACCCTGGGCCCTGGCCATGAGCCTAAAACCCTAACCCTGGGCCCTGGCCCTGAGCCTAAAACCCTAACCCTGGGCCCTGGCCCTGACCCTAAAACCCTAATCCTGGGCCCTGGCCCTTACCCTAAAACCCTAACCCTGGGCCCTGGCCCTGATCAAAAAACCCTAACCGTGGGCCCTGACCCTAAAACAACCCTAACCCTGGGCCCTGACCCTAAAACAACCCTAACCCTGGGCCCTGACCCTAAAAAAACCCTAACTCTGGGCCCTGACCCTAAAACAACCCTAACCCTGGGCCCTGACCCTAAAACAACCCTAACCCTGGGCCCTGACCCTAAAGCAACACTAACCCTGGGCCCTGACCCTAAAACAACACTAACCCTGGGCCCTGACCCTAAAACAACACTAACCCTGGGCCCTCACCCTAAAACAACACTAACCCTGGGCCCCGACCCTAAAACAACCCTAACTTAGGGCCCCGGGCCCTGACCCTAAAACAACCCTAACCCTGGGCCCCGGGCGCTGACCCTAAAGCCCTAACCCTGGGCCCCGGGCCCTGCCACTAAAGCCCTAACCCTGGGCCCCGGGCCCTGGCCCTAAAGCCCTAACCCTGGGCCCCGGGCCCTGGCCCTAAAGCCCTAACCCTGGGCACCGGGCCCTGGCCCTACAGCCCTAACCCTGGGCCCCGGGCCGTGGCCCTAAAGCCCTAACCCTGGGACCCGGGCCCTGGCCCTAAAGCCCTAACCCTGGGACCCGGGCCCTGGCCCTAACGCCCTAACCCTTGGCCACGGGCCCTGGCCCTAAAGCCCTAATCCTTGGCCCGGGGCCCTAAGCCTAAAACCCTAACCCTGGGCCCTGGACCTGAGCGTAAAACCTTAACCCTGGGCCCTGACCCTGAACCTAAAGCCCTAAACTTGGGCTCTGGCCCTGAGCCTGAAACCCCAACCCTGGGCCCTAGACCTGAGCCTGAAACCCTAACCCTGGGCCCTGACCCTAAAACAACCCTAACCCCGGGCCCTGACGCTAAAACAACCCTAACCCTAGGCCCTGACCCTAAAACAACCCTAACCCTGGGCCCTGACCCTAAAACAACCCTAACCCTGGGCCCTGACCCTAAAACAACCCTAACTTAGGGCCCCGGGCCCTGACCCTAAAACAACCCAAACCCTGGGCCCCGGGCCCTGGTCCTAAAGCCCTAATCCTGGGCCCCGGGCCCTCACCCTAAAGCCCTAACGCTGGGCCCCGGGCCCTGCCACTAAAGCCCTAACACTGGGCCCCGGGCTCTGCCCCTAAAGCCCTAACCCTGGGCCCCGGGCCCTGGCCCTAAAGCCCTAACCCTGGTCCCCGGTCCCTGGCCCTAAAGCCCTAACCCTGGTCCCCGGGCCCTGGCCCTAAAGCCCTAACCCTGGTCCCCGGGCCCTGTCCCTAAAGCCCTAACCCTGGACCACGGGCCCTGTCCCGAAAGCCCTAACCCTGGGCCACGGGCCCTGGCCCTAAAACCCTAACCCTGGGCCCTGGCCCTGAGCCTAAAACCCTAACCCTGGGCCCTGACCCTAAAATAACCCTAACCCTGGACCCTGACCCTAAAACAACCCTAACGCTGGGCCCTGACCCTAAAGCAACCCTAACCCTGGGCCCTGACCCTAAAACAACCCTAACCCTGGGCCCTGACCCTAAAACAAACCTAACCCTGGGCCCTGACCCCAAAAAAACCCTAACCCTGGGCCCTGACCCCAAAACAACCCTAACCCTGGGCCCTGTCCCTAAATCAACCCTAACCCTGGGCCCTCACCCTAAAACAACCCTAACCCTGGTCCCTAACTCTAAAACAACCATAACCATGGGCCCTGGCCCTGACCCTAAAACAACCCTAACCCTGGGCCCTGGCCATGACCCTAAAACAACCCTAACCCTGGGCCCTCGCCCTGACCCTAAAACAACCCTAAACCTGGGCCCTGGCCCTGAGCCTAAAACCCTAACCCTGGGCCCTGGACCTGAGCCTAAAACCCTAACCCTGGGCCCTGACCCTAAAACAACCGTAACTTTGGGCCCTGCCCCTGACCCTAAAACAACGCTAACCATGGCCACTGGCCCTGACCCTAAAATAACCCTAACCCTGGGCCCCGGGCCCTGAGCCTAAAACCCTAACCCTGGGCCCCGGGCCCTACCCCTAAAGCCCTAACCCTGGGCCCCGGGCCCTGCCCCTAAAGCCCTAACACTGGGCCCCGGGCCCTGCCCCTAAAGCCCTAACCCTGGGCGCCGGGCCCTGGCCCTAAAGCCGTAACCCCCTGGGCCCCGGGCCCTGGCCCTAAAGCCCTAACCCTGGGCCCCGGGCCCTGGCCCTAAAGCCCTAACGCTGGGCCCCGGGCCCTGGCCCTAAAGCCCTAACCCTGGGCCCCGGGCCCTGGCCCTAAAGCCCTAACCCTGGGCCCCGGGCCCTGGCACTAAAGCCCTAACCCTGGGCCACGGGCCCTGGCCCTAAAGCCCTAACCCTGGGCCCGGGGCCCTGAGCCTAAAACCCTAACCCTGGACCCTGGCCCTGAGCCTAAAACCCTAACCCTGGGCCCTGGCCCTCAGCCTAAAACCCTAACCCTGGGCCCTGGCCCTCAGCCTAAAACCCTAACCCTGGGCCCTGGCCCTCAGCCTAAAACCCTAACCCTGGGCCCTGACCCTGAGCCTAAAACCCTAATCCTGGGCCCTGACCCTGAACCTAAAACCCTAACCCTGGGCCCTGGCCCTGAGCCTAAAACCTTAACCCTGGGCCCTGCCCCTGAACCAAAAACCCTAAACTTGGGCTCTGGCCCTGAGCCTGAAACCCCAACCCTGGGCCCTGGACCTGAGCCTGAAACCCTAACCCTGGGCCCTGACCCTAAAACAACCCTAACCCTGGGCCCTGCCCCTAAAACAACCCTAACCATGGGCCCTGACCCTAAAACAACCCTAACCCTGGGCCCTGACCCTAAAACAATCCTAACTCTGGGCCCTGACGCTAAAACAACCCTAACCCTGGGCCCTGACCCTAAAACAACCCAAACCCTTGGCCCTGACCCTAAAACAACCCTAACCCTGGGCCCTAACCATAAAACAACCCTAACCCGGGGCCCTGACCCTAAAATAACCCTAACCCTGGGCCCTTACCCTAAAAAAACCCTAACTCTGGGCCCTGACCCTAAAACAACCCTAACACTGGGCCCTGACCCTAAAACAACCCTAACCCTGGGCCCTGGCCCTGACCCTAAAACAACCCTAACCCTGGGCCCTGGCCCTGACCCTAAAACAACCCTAACCCTGGGCCCTGACCCTAAAACAACACTAACCCTGGGCCCTGACCCTAAAACAACACTAACCCTGGGCCCTGACCCTAAAACAACACTAACCCTGGGCCCTGACCCTAAAACAACACTAACCCTGGGCCCCGACCCTAAAACAACCCTAACTTAGGGCCCCGGGCCCTGACCCTAAAACAACCCTAACCCTGGGCCCCGGGCGCTGACCCTAAAGCCCTAACCCTGGGCCCCGGGCCCTGCCACTAAAGCCCTAACCCTGGGCCCCGGGCCCTGGCCCTAAAGCCCTAACCCTGGGCCCCGGGCCCTGGCCCTAAAGCCCTAACCCTGGGCACCGGGCCCTGGCCCTACAGCCCTAACCCTGGGCCCCGGGCCCTGGCCCTAAAGCCCTAACCCTGGGACCCGGGCCCTGGCCCTAAAGCCCTAACCCTGGGCCCCGGGCCCTGGCCCTAACGCCCTAACCCTTGGCCACGGGCCCTGGCCCTAAAGCCCTAATCCTGGGCCCGGGGCCCTAAGCCTAAAACCCTAACCCTGGGCCCTGGACCTGAGCGTAAAACCTTAACCCTGGGCCCTGACCCTGAACCTAAAGCCCTAAACTTGGGCTCTGGCCCTGAGCCTGAAACCCCAAACCTGGGCCCTAGACCTGAGCCTGAAACCCTAACCCTGGGCCCTGACCCTAAAACAACCCTAACCCCGGGCCCTGACGCTAAAACAACCCTAACCCTAGGCCCTGACCCTAAAACAACCCTAACCCTGGGCCCTGACCCTAAAACAACCCTAACCCTGGGCCCTGACCCTAAAACAACCCTAACTTAGGTCCCCGGGCCCTGACCCTAAAACAACCCAAACCCTGGGCCCCGGGCCCTGGTCCTAAAGCCCTAATCCTGGGCCCCGGGCCCTCACCCTAAAGCCCTAACGCTGGGCCCCGGGCCCTGCCACTAAAGCCCTAACCCTGGGCCCCGGGCTCTGCCCCTAAAGCCCTAACCCTGGGCCCCGGGCCCTGGCCCTAAAGCCCTAACCCTGGTCCCCGGGCCCTGGCCCTAAAGCCCTAACCCTGGTCCCCGGGCCCTGGCCCTAAAGCCCTAACCCTGGTCCCCGGGCCCTGGCCCTAAAGCCCTAAACCTGGTCCCCGGGCCCTGGCCCTAAAGCCCTAACCCTGGACCACGGGCCCTGTCCCTAAAGCCCTAACCCTGGGCCATGGGCCCTGGCCCTAAAACCCTAACCCTGGGCCCTGGCCCTGAGCCTAAAACCCTAACCCTGGGCCCTGACCCTAAAGCAACCCTAACCCTGGGCCCTGACCCTAAAACAACCCTAACCCTGGGCCCTGACCCTAAAACAACCCTAACCCTGGGCCCTGACCCCAAAAAAACCCTAACCCTGGGCCCTGACCCCAAAACAACCCTAACCCTGGGCCCTGTCCCTAAATCAACCCTAACCCTGGGCCCTCACCCTAAATCAACCCGAACCCTTGGCCCTGACCCTAAATCAACCCCAACCCTGGGCCCTGACCCTAAAACAACCCTAACCCTGGGCCCTGGCCATGACCCTAAAACAACCCTAACCCTGGGCCCTGGCCCTGACCCTAAAACAACCCTAAACCTGGGCCCTGGCCCTGAGCCTAAAACCCTAACCCTGGGCCCTGGACCTGAGCCCAAAACCCTAACCCTGGGCCCTGACCCTAAAACAACCGTAACTTTGGGCCCTGCCCCTGACCCTAAAACAACGCTAACCATGGCCACTGGCGCTGACCCTAAAATAACCCTAAACCTGGGCCCCGGGCCCTGAGCCTAAAACCCTAACCCTGGGCCCCGGGCCCTGCCCCTAAAGCCCTAACCCTGGGCCCCGGGCCCTGGTCCTAAAGCCCTAACCCTGGGCCCCGGGCCCTGCCCCTAAAGCCCTAACACTGGGCCCCGGGCCCTGCCCCTAAAGCCCTAACCCTGGGCGCCGGGCCCTGGCCCTAAAGCCCTAACCCCCTGGGCCCCGGGCCCTGGCCCTAAAGCCCTAACCCTGGGCCCCGGTCCCCGGCCCTAAAGCCCTAACCCTGGGCCCCGGGCCCCGGCCTTAAAGCCCTAACCCTGGGCCCCGGGCCCCGGCCCTAAAGCCCTAACCCTGGACCCCGGGCCCTGGCCCTAAAGCCCTAACCCTGGGCCCCGGGCCCTGGCACTAAAGCCCTAACCCTGGGCCACGGGCCCTGGCCCTAAAGCCCTAACCCTGGGCCCGGGGCCCTGAGCCTAAAACCCTAACCCTGGACCCTGGCCCTGAGCCTAAAACCCTAACCCTGGGCCCTGGCCCTCAGCCTAAAACCCTAACCCTGGGCCCTGGCCCTCAGCCTAAAACCCTAACCCTGGGCCCTGACCCTGAGCCTAAAACCCTAATCCTGGGCCCTGACCCTGAGCCTAAAACCCTAACCCTGGGCCCTGGCCCTGAGCCTAAAACCTTAACCCTGGGCCCTGACCCTGAACCTAAAACCCTAAACTTCGGCTCTGGCCCTGAGCCTGAAACCCCAACCCTGGGCCCTGGACCTGAGCCTGAAACCCTAACCCTGGGCCCTGACCCTAAAACAACCCTAACCCTGGGCCCTGCCCCTAAAACAACCCTAACCATGGGCCCTGACCCTAAAACAACCCTAACCCTGGGCCCTGACCCTAAAACAATCCTAAGCCTGGGCCCTGACGCTAAAACAACGCTAACCCTGGGCCCTGACCCTAAAACAACCCAAACCCTTGGCCCTGACCCTAAAACAACCCTAACCCTGGGCCCTGACCATAAAACAACCCTAACCCGGGGCCCTGACCCTAAAATAACCCTAACCCTGGGCCCTTACCCTAAAAAAACCCTAACTCTGGGCCCTGACCCTAAAACAACCCTAACACTGGGCCCTGACCCTAAAACAACCCTAACCCTGGGCCCTGGCCCTGACCCTAAAACAACCCTAACCCTGGGCCCTGGCCCTGACCCTAAAACAACCCTAACCCTGGGCCCTGACCCTAAAACAACACTAACCCTGGGCCCTGACCCTAAAACAACACTAACCCTGGGCCCTGACCCTAAAACAACACTAACCCTGGGCCCTGACCCTAAAACAACACTAACCCTGGGCCCCGACCCTAAAACAACCCTAACCCTGGGCCCCGGGCGCTGACCCTAAAGCCCTAACCCTGGGCCCCGGGCCCTGCCACTAAAGCCCTAACCCTGGGCCCCGGGCCCTGGCCCTAAAGCCCTAACCCTGGGCCCCGGGCCCTGGCCCTAAAGCCCTAACCCTGGGCACCGGGCCCTGGCCCTACAGCCCTAACCCTGGGCCCCGGGCCCTGGCCCTAAAGCCCTAACCCTGGGACCCGGGCCCTGGCCCTAAAGCCCTAACCCTGGGCCCCGGGCCCTGGCCCTAACGCCCTAACCCTTGGCCACGGGCCCTGGCCCTAAAGCCCTAATCCTGGGCCCGGGGCCCTAAGCCTAAAACCCTAACCCTGGGCCCTGGACCTGAGCGTAAAACCTTAACCCTGGGCCCTGACCCTGAACCTAAAGCCCTAAACTAGGGCTCTGGCCCTGAGCCTGAAACCCGAACCCTGGGCCCTAGACCTGAGCCTGAAACCCTAACCCTGGGCCCTGACCCTAAAACAACCCTAACCCCGGGCCCTGACGCTAAAACAACCCTAACCCTAGGCCCTGACCCTAAAACAACCCTAACCCTGGGCCCTGACCCTAAAACAACCCTAACCCTGGGCCCTGACCCTAAAACAACCCTAACTTAGGTCCCCGGGCCCTGACCCTAAAACAACCCAAACCCTGGGCCCCGGGCCCTGGTCCTAAAGCCCTAATCCTGGGCCCCGGGCCCTCACCCTAAAGCCCTAACGCTGGGCCCCGGGCCCTGCCACTAAAGCCATAACCCTGGGCCCCGGGCTCTGCCCCTAAAGCCCTAACCCTGGGCCCCGGGCCCTGGCCCTAAAGCCCTAACCCTGGTGCCCGGGCCCTGGCCCTAAAGCCCTAACCCTGGTGCCCGGGCCCTGGCCCTAAAGCCCTAACCCTGGTCCCCGGGCCCTGGCCCTAAAGCCCTAACCCTGGTCCCCGGGCCCTGGCCCTAAAGCCCTAACCCTGGACCACGGGCCCTGTCCCTAAAGCCCTAACCCTGGGCCATGGGCCCTGGCACTAAAACCCTAACCCTGGGCCCTGGCCCTGAGCCTAAAACCCTAACCCTGGGCCCTGACCCTAAAATAACCCTAACCCTGGACCCTGACCCTAAAACAACCCTAACCCTGGGCCCTGACCCTAAAGCAACCCTAACCCTGGGCCCTGACCCTAAAACAACCCTAACCATGGGCCCTGACCCTAAAACAACCCTAACCCTGGGCCCTGACCCTAAAACAACCCTAACCCTGGGCCCTGACCCCAAAACAACCCTAACCCTGGGCCCTGTCCCTAAATCAACCCTAACCCTGGGCCCTCACCCTAAATCAACCCGAACCCTTGGCCCTGACCCTAAATCAACCCCAACCCTGGGCCCTGACCCTAAAACAACCCTAACCCTGGTCCCTAACTCTAAAACAACCATAACCATGGGCCCTGGCCCTGACCCTAAAACAACCCTAACCCTGGGCCCTGGCCATGACCCTAAAACAACCCTAACCCTGGGCCCTGGCCCTGACCCTAAAACAACCCTAAACCTGGGCCCTGGCCCTGAGCCTAAAACCCTAACCCTGGGCCCTGGACCTGAGCCTAAAACCCTAACCCTGGGCCCTGACCCTAAAACAACCGTAACTTTGGGCCCTGCCCCTGACCCTAAAACAACGCTAACCATGGCCACTGGCCGTGACCCTAAAATAACCCTAACCCTGGGCCCCGGACCCTGAGCCTAAAACCCTAACCCTGGGCCCCGGGCCCTGCCCCTAAAGCCCTAACCCTGGGCCCCGGGCCCTGGTCCTAAAGCCCTAACCCTGGGCCCCGGGCCCTGCCCCTAAAGCCCTAACACTGGGCCCCGGGCCCTGCCCCTAAAGCCCTAACCCTGGGCCCCGGGCCCTGGCCCTAAAGCCCTAACCCTGGGCCCCGGGCCCAGGCCCTAAAGCCCTAACCCTGGGCCCCGGGCCCAGGCCCTAAAGCCCTAACCCTGGGCCCCGGTCCCTGGCCCTAAAGCCCTAACCCTGGGCCCCGGGCCCTGGCCCTAAAGCCCTAACCCTGGGCCCTGGGCCCTGGCCCTAAAGCCCTAACCCTGGGCCCCGGGCCCTGGCCCTAAAGCCCTAATCCTGGGCCCCGGGCCCTGGCACTAAAGCCCTAACCCTGGGCCCCGGGCCCTGGCCCTAAAGCCCTAACCCTGGGCCCGGGGCCCTGAGCCTAAAACCCTAACCCTGGACCCTGGCCCTGAGCCTAAAACCCTAACCCTGGGCCCTGGCCCTCAGCCTAAAACCCTAACCCTGGGCCCTAGCCCTCAGCCTAAAACCCTAACCCTGGGCCCTGACCCTGAGCCTAAAACCCTAATCCTGGGCCCTGACCCTGAGCCTAAAACCCTAACCCTGGGCCCTGGCCCTGAGCCTAAAACCTTAACCCTGGGCCCTGACCCTGAACCTAAAACCCAAAACTTGGGCTCTGTCCCTGAGCCTGAAACCCCAACCCTGGGCCCTAGACCTGAGCCTGAAACCCTAACCCTGGGCCCTGACCCTAAAACAACCCTAACCCTGGGCCCTGCCCCTAAAACAACCCTAACCATGGGCCCTGACCCTAAAACAACCCTAACCCTGGGCCCTGACCCTAAAACAATCCTAACCCTGGGCCCTGACGCTAAAACAACCCTAACCCTGGGCCCTGACCCTAAAACAACCCAAACCCTTGGCCCTGACCCTAAAACAACCCTAACCCTGGGCCCTGACCATAAAACAACCCTAACCCGGGGCCCTGACCCTAAAATAACCCTATCCCTGGGCCCTGACCCTAAAACAACCCTAAACCTGGACCCTGACCCTAAAACAACACTAACCCTGGGCCCCGGGCCCTGACCCTAAAGCCCTAACCCTGGGCCCCGGGCCCTGGTCCTAAAGCCCTAACCCTGGGCCCCGGGCCCTGACCCTAAAGCCCTAACCCTGGGCCCCGGGCCCTGCCACTAAAGCCCTAACCCTGGGCCCCGGGACCTGGTCCTAAAGCCCTAACCCTGGGCCCCGGGCCCTGGCCCTAAAGCCCTCACCCTGGGCCCCGGGCCCTGGCCCTAAAGCCCTAACCCTGGGCCCCGGGCCCTGGCCCAAAAGCCCTAAACCTGGTCCCCGGGCCTTGGCCCTAACGCCCTAACCCTGGGCCGCGGGCCCTGGCCCTAAAGCCCTAACCCTGGGCCCCGGGCCCTGGCCCTAAAGCCCTCACCCTGGGCCCCGGGCCCTGGCCCTAAAGCCCTAACCCTGGGCCCAGGGCCCTGAGCCTAAAACCCTAACCCTGGGCCCTGGCCCTGAGCCTAAAACCCTAACCCTGGGTCCTGGCCCTGAGCCTAAAACTAACCCTGGGCCCTGGCCCTGAGCCTAAAACCCTAACCCTGGGCCCTGGCCCTGAACCTAAAACCCTAACCCTGGGCCCTGGCCCTGAGCCTAAAACCTTAACCCTGGGCCCTGACCCTGAACCTAAAACCCTAACCTTGGGCCCTGGCCCTGAGCCTGAAACCCCAACCCTGGGCCCTGGGCCTGAGCCTGAAACCTTAACCCTGGGCCCTGACCCTAAAACAACCCTAACCCTGGGCCCTGACCCTAAAACAACCCTAACCCTGGGCCCTGACCCTAAAACAACCCTAACCCTGGGCCCTGACGCTAAAACAATCCTAACCCTGGGCCCTGACCCTAAAACAACCCTAATCATGGGCCCTGGCCCTGAGCCTAAAACCCTAACCCTGGGCCCTAAACCTAAGAGAACCATAACCCTAGGCCCTGACCCTAAAACAACCCTAACCCTGGGCCCTGACCCTAAAACAACCCTAACCCTGGGCCCTGACCCTAAAACAACCCTAACCCTGGGCCCTGACCCTAAAACAACCATAACCCTGAGCCCTGGCCCTGACCCTAAAACAACCCTAAACCTGGGCCCTGGCCCTGAGCCTAAAACCATAACCCTGGGCCCTGGACCTCAGCCTAAAACCCTAACCCTGGGCCCTGAACCTAAAACAACCCTAACTTTGGGCCCTGGCCCTGACTCTAAAACCCTAACCCTGGGCCCTGACCCTAAAACCCTAACCCTGGTCCCTGACCCTAAATCCCTAACCCTGGGCCCTGACCCTAAAACTCTAACCCTGGGCCCTGGCCCTGACCCTAAAAACCTAACACTGGGCCCTGGCCCTGACCCTAAAACCCTAACCCTGGGCCCTGGCTCTGAGCCTAAAACCCTAACCCTGGGCCCTGGCCCTGACCCTAAAACCCTAACCCAGGGCCCTGGCCCTGACCCTAAAACCCTAATCCTGAGCCTTGGCCCTTACCCTAAAACCCTAACCCTGGGCCCTGGCCCTGATCAAAAAACCCTAACTGTGGGCCCTGACCCTAAAACAACGCTAACCCTGGGCCCTGACCCTAAAACAACCCAAACCCTGGGCCCTGACCCTAAAACAACCCTAACCCTGGGCCCTGACCCTAAAACAACCCTAACCCTGGGCCCTGACGCTAAAACAATCCTAACCCTGGGCCCTGACCCTAAAACAACCCTAATCCTGGGCCCTGGCCCTGAGCCTAAAACCCTAACCCTGGGCCCTAAACCTAAGAGAACCATAACCCTAGGCCCTGACCCTAAAACAACCCTAACCCTGGGCCCTGACCCTAAAACAACCCTAACCCTGGGCCCTGACCCTAAAACAACCCTAACCCTGGGCCCTGACCCTAAAACAACCATAACCCTGGGCCCTGGCCCTGGCCCTAAAACAACCCTAACCTTGGGACCTGGCCATGACCCTAAAACAACCATAACCCTGGGCCCTGGCCCTGACCCTAAAACAACCCTAAACCTGGGCCCTGGCCCTGAGCCTAAAACCATAACCCTGGGCCCTGGACCTGAGCCTAAAACCCTAACCCTGGGCCCTGAACCTAAAACAACCCTAACTTTGGGCCCTGGCCCTGACTCTAAAACCCTAACCCTGGGCCCTGACCCTAAAACCCTAACCCTGGGACCTGACCCTAAATCCCTAACCCTGGGCCCTGACCCTAAAACTCTAACCCTGGGCCCTGGCCCTGACCCTAAAAACCTAACACTGGGCCCTGGCCCTGACCCTAAAACCCTAACCCTGGGCCCTGGCTCTGAGCCTAAAACCCTAACCCTGGGCCCTGGCCCTGACCCTAAAACCCTAACCCAGGGCCCTGGCCCTGACCCTAAAACCCTAATCCTGAGCCTTGGCCCTTACCCTAAAACCCTAACCCTGGGCCCTGGCCCTGATCAAAAAACCCTAACTGTGGGCCCTGACCCTAAAACAACCCTAACCCTGGCCCTGACCCTAAAACAACCCTAACCCTGGGCCCTGACCCTAAAACAACCCTAACCCTGGGCCCTGACCCTAAAACAACCCTAACACTGGGCCCTGGCCCTGACCCTAAAACAACCCTAACACTGGGCCCTGGCCCTGACCCTAAAACAACCCTAACCCTGGGCCCTGGCCCTGACCCTAAAACAACCCTAACCCTGGGCTCTGGCCCTGAGCCTAAAACCCTAACCCAGGGCCCTGGACCTGAGCCTAAAACCCTAACCCTGGGCCATGACCCTAAAACAACCCTAACTTTGGGCCCTGGCCCTGACCCTAAAACACCCCTAGCCCTGGGCGCTGGCCCTGACCCTAAAACAACCCTAACCCTGGGCCCTTACCCTAAAAAAACCCTAAATCTGGGCCCTGACCCTAAAACAACCCTAACACTGGGCCCTGACCCTAAAACAACCCTAACACTGGGCCCTGGCCCTGACCCTAAAACAACCCTAACCCTGGGCCCTGGCCCTGACCCTAAAACAACCCTAACCCTGGGCTCTGGCCCTGAGCCTAAAACCCTAACCCTGGGCCCTGGACCTGAGCCTAAAACCCTAACCCTGGGCCGTGACCCTAAAACAACCCTAACTTTGGGCCCTGGCCCTGACCCTAAAACACCCCTAGCCCTGGGCGCTGGCCCTGACCCTAAAACAACCCTAACCCTGGGCCCTGGCCCTGACCCTAAAACAACCCTAACCCTGGGCCCTGGCCCTGAGCTTAAAACCCTAACCCTGGGCCCTGGCCCTGAGCCGAAAACCCTAACCTTGGGCTCTGGCCATAAGCCTGAAACCCCAACCCTAGGCCCTGGCCCTGAGCCTAAAACCCTAACACTGGGCCCTGGCCCTGAGCCTAAAACCCTAACCCTGGGCCCTAACACTAAAACAAGCATAACCATGGGCCCTGACCCTAAAACAACCCTAACCCTTGGCCCTGACCCTAAAACAACCCCAACCCTGGGCCCTGGCCCTGACCCTAAAACAACCCTAAACCTGGACCCTGACCCTAAAACAACCCTAACCCTGGGCCCTGACCCTAAAGCAACCCAAACCCTTGGCCCTGACCCTAAAACAACCCTAACCATGGGCCCTGACCCTAAAACAACCCTAACCCTGGGCCCTGACCCTAAAACAACCCTAACCCTGGGCCCTGACCCCAAAACAACCCTAACCCTGGGCCCTGTCCCTAAAACAACCGTAACCCTGGGCCCTGACCCTAAAACAACCCGAACCCTTGGCCCTGACCCTAAATCAACCCCAACCCTGGGCCCTGACCCTAAAACAACCCTAACCCTAGTCCCTGACCCTAAAACAACTATAACCCTGGGCCCTGGCCCTGACCCTAAAACAACCCTAACCCTGGGCCCTGGCAATGACCCTAAAACAACCCTAACCCTGGGCTCTGGCCCTGACCCTAAAACAACGCTAACCCTGGGCCCTGGCCCTGACCCTAAAACAACCCTAACCCTGGGCCCTGGCCCAGAGCCTAAAACCCTAACGCTGGGCCCTGGACCTGAGCCTAAAACCCTAACCCTGGGCCCTGACCCTAAAACAACCCTAAATTTGGGCCCTGGCCCTGACCTTAAAACAACATTAACCCTGGGCCCAGGCCCTGACCCTTAAACAACCCTAAACCTGGGCCCTGGCACTGACCCTAAAACAACCCTTACCCTGGGCCCTGAACCTAAAACAACCCTAACCCTGGGCCCTGACCCTAAAACAACCCTAAACCTGGGCCCTGACCCTAAAACAACCCTAACCCTGGGCCCTGACCCTAAAACAACCCTAACCCTGGGCCCTGGCCCTGAGCCTAAAACCCTAACCCTACGCCCTGGCCGTGAGCCTAAAACCCTAACCCTGGGCCCTAACCCTAAAAGAACCATAACCCTGGGCCCTGACCCTAAAACAACCCTAACCCTGGGCCCTGACCCTAAAACAACCCTAACCCTGGGCCCTGACCCTAAAACAAACCTAACCCTGGGCCCTGACCCTAAAACAACCATAACCCTGGGCCCTGGCCCTGACCCGAAAAGAACCCTAACCCTGGGACCTGGCCATGACCCTAAAACGACCCTAACCCTGGGCCCTGGCCCTGACTCTAAAACAACCCTAAACCTGGGCCCTGGCCCTGAGCCTAAAACCCTAACCCTGGGCCCTGAACCTAAAACAACCCTAACTTTGGGCCCTGGCCCTGACCCTAAAACAACCCTAACCCTGGGCCCTGGCCCTGACCCTAAAACAACGCTAACCCTGGGCCCTGGCACTGACCCTATAACAACCCTAACCCTGGGCCCTGACCCTAAAACAACCCTAACCCTGGGCCCTGACCCTAAAACAACCCTAGGCAGCCTAGGCAGGAGGATCGCTTGAGGCCAGGAGTTGGAGACCAATCAGTGTTAAATAGTGAGACTCTGTGTCTACCAAAAAAAAGAGACATTAGCCAGGTGTGGTAGTGGTGCACACCCGTAGTTCCAGCTACCTGGGAGTCTGGGGTGGGAGAAATCCCTTGAGCCTGGGAAGTCTACACTACAGTGAGCCAAGATTGTGCCACTGCACTCCAGCCTGGGCGACAGAGTGAGACCCTGTCTTAGAAAGAAAAAAGAAAAGAAAGTGTTAATCCCCCTATGGGAATCTCCTCTTCTCCTGCTCTCTCTGGAACCTCACTTGTCGGTTCTTCCTCCCACTCTCCTGTATCTTTAACCTATCCCCCACTTTTAGCTCCTTCCCATCATCATTTAAATTACTCAAACTTCTTCTGTTTTAAAAACCTCTCCCTAAACTCAGGGAGAGGTCTCCTGCACACCCATTGAGCCATCTGCTCTCCCTGGTGCCTTCTCCACAGCAGCCAGAGCCATGTCTCTAATCCATGAATCTCATCAGGTTACTCCCCCAATGCATTAGTATTGGAAGCGATGGTGCGGATTAGAACAGTGTTAAGGCACGGTGTGGATTTTATTACATTAGTATTGGAAGCGATGGTGTGGACTAGATCAGTGATAGGCCACGGTGTGCATATTATTACATTAGTATTGGAAGCAATGGTGCGGATTAGATCAGTGTTAGGGCATGGTGTGGATATTATTACATTAGTACTGGAGGCGATGGTGTGGATTAGATCAGTGTTAGGGCATGCTCTGGATATTATTACATTAGTATTGGAAGCGACGGTGTGGATTAGATCAGTGATAGGCCATGGTGTGGATATTATTACATTACTATTGGAAGCGATGGTGTGGATTAGATCAGTGTTAGGGCATGGTGTGGATATTATTACATTAGTACTGGAAGCGATGGTGTGGATTAGATCAGTGTTAAGGCATCGTGTGGATATTACTACATTAGTATTGGAGGCGATGGTGTGGACTAGATCAGTGATAGGGCATGGTGTGGATATTATTACATTAGTATTGGAAGTGATGGTGTGGATTAGGTCAGTGTTAGGGCATGGTGTGGATATTATTACATTAGTACTGGAGGCGACGGTGTGGATTAAATCACTGATAGGGCATGGTGTGGATATTACTACATTAGTATTGGAAGCGATGGTGTGGATTAGATCAGTGATAGGGCATGGGGCGGATATTATTACATTAGTATTGGAAGCGATGGTGCAGATTAGATCAGTGATAGGGCATGGTGTGGATATTATTACATTAGTAGTGGAAGCGATGGTGTGGACTAGATCAGTGATAGGGCATGGAGTGGATATTATTACATTGGTATTGGAGGCGATGGTGTGGATTAGAGCAGTGATAGGGCATGGTGTGGATATTATTACATTAGTATTGTAAGCGATGGTGAGGACTAGATCAGTGATAGGGCATGGTGTGGATATTACTACATTACTATTGGAAGCGATGCTGTGGATTAGATCAGTGACAGGGCATGGTGTGGATATTATTACACTAGTATTGGAAGCGATGGTGTGGATTAGATCACTGTTAAGGCATGGTGTGGATATTATTATATTAGTACTGGAGGCGATGGTGTGGACTAGATCAGTGATAGGGCATGGTGTGGATATTATTACATCAATATTGCAACCGTTGTTGTGGATTAGAACAGTGTTAGGCCATGATGTGGATAGTATTACATTATTATTGGAAGCGATGGTGTGGATTGGACCAGTGATAGGGCATGGTGTGGATATTACTACATTAGTATTGGAGGTGATGGTGTGGATTAGATCACCGATAGGGCATGGTGTGGATATTATTACATTAGTATTGGAGGCGACGGTGTGGATTAGATCACTGATAGGGCATGGTGTGGATATTACTACATTAGTATTGGAAGTGATGGTGTGGATTAGATCAGTGTTAAGGCATGGTGCGGATATTATTACATTAGTACTGGAAGCGATGGTGTGGATTACATCAGTGGTAGGGTATGGTATGGATATTATTACATTAGTATTGGAAACGATGTTGTGGATTAGATCAGTGACAGGGCATGGTGTGGATATTATTACATTAGTATTGGAAGTGACGGTGTGGATTAGATCACAGTTAAGGCATGGTGTGGATATTATTACATTAGTACTGGAGGTGATGGTGTGGACTAGATCAGTGATAGGGCATGGTGTGGATATTATTACATTAATATTGAAAGCGTTGTTGTGGACTAGAACAGTGTTGGACCATGGTGTGGACAGTATTACATTACTATTGGAAGCGATGGTGTGGACTAGATCAGTGATAGGGCATGGTGTGGATATTATTACATTAGTATTGGAAGCGATGGTGTGTACTACATCAGTGATAGGGCATGGTGTGGATATTATTACATTAGTATTGGCAGTGATGATGTGGATTAGGTCAGTGATAGGGCATGGTGGGGATATTATTACATTACTATTGGAAGCGATGGTGTGGACTAGATCAGTGATAGGGCATGGTGTGGATATTACTACATTAGTACTGGAAGCGATGGTGTGGATTAGATCAGTGATAGGGCATGGTGTGGATATTATTACATGAGTATTGGAAGCGATGGTGTGGATTAGATCAGTGATAGGGCATGGTGTGGATATTATTACATTAGTATTGGAAGCGATGGTGTGGATTAGATCAGTGATAGGGCATGGTGTGGATATTGCTACATCAGTATTGGAAGCGATGGTGTGGACTAGATCAGTGATAGGGCATGGTGTGGATATTGTTACATCAGTATTGGAAGCGATGGTGTGGATTAGATCAGTGATAGTGCATGCTGTGGATATCACTACATTAGTATTGGAAGCGATGGTGTGGATTAGATCAGTGATAGGGCATGGTGTGCATATTATTACATTAGTATGGGAAGCGATGGTGTGGACTAGATCACTGATAGGGCATGGTGGGGATATTATTACATTAGTATTGGAAGCGATGGTGTGGACTAGATCAGTGATAAGGCATGGTGTGGATATTACTACCTTAGTATTGGAAGTGATGCTGTGGACTCGATCAGTGATAGGGCATGGTGTGGATATTACTACATTAGTATTGGAAGCGATGGTGTGGATTAGATCAGTGATAGGGCATGGTGTGGATATTACTACATTAGTATTAGAAGCGATGGTGTGGACTAGATCAGTCATAGGTCATGGTGTGGATAGTATTTCATTAGTATTGGAAGCGATGGTGTGGACTAGATCAGTGATAGGGCATGGTATGGATATTATTCCATTAGTATTGGAAGCGATAGTGTGGATTAGATCAGTGATAGGGCATGGTGTGGATATTACTACATTAGTATTGGAAGTGATGGTGTGGACTAGATCAGTGTTAGGGCATGGTGGGGATATTACCACGTTAGTACTGGAAGCGATGCTGTGGACTAGATCAGTGTTAGGGCATGGTGTGGATATTATTACATTAGTATTGGAAGCGATGATGTGGACTAGATCACTAATAGGGCATGGTGTGGATATTACTACATTAGTATTGGAAGCAATCATGTGGATTAGATCAGTGATAGGGCATGGTGTGGATATTATTACATTAGTATTGGAAGCGATGGTGTGGACTAGATCAGTGATAGGGCATGCTGTGGATATTATTACATTAGTATTGGAAGCGATGGTGTGGATTAGATCTGTGACCGGGCATGGTGTGGATATTATTGCACTAGTATTGGAAGGGATGGTGTGGATTAGATCAGTGATAGGGCATGGTGTGGATATTACTGCATTAGTACTGGAAGCGATGGTGTGGATTAGATCAGTGATAGGGCATGGTGTGGATATTATTACATTAGTATTGGAAGTGATGGTGTGGATTAGATCAGCGGTAGGGCATGGTGTGGATATTATTACATTAGTATTGGGAGTGATGGTGTGGATTAGATCAATGATAGGCCATGGTGGGGATATTATTTCATTACTATTGGAAGTGATTGTGTGGATTAGATCGGCGTTAAGGCATGGTGTCGATATTACTCCATTAGTATTGGAAGCGATGGTGTGGATTAGATCAGTGATAGGGCATGGTGTGGATATTACTACATTAGTATTGGAAGCGATAGTGTGGATTAGATCAGTGACAGGGCATGGTGTGGATATTATTTCATTAGTATTGGAAGCGATGGTGTGGATTATATCAGTGATAGGGCATGCTGTGGATATTATTACATTAGTATTTGTGGCGATGGTCTGGACTAGATCAGTGATAGGGCGTGGTGTAGATATTATGACATTACTATTGGAAGCGATGGTGTGGATTAGATCAGTGATAGGGCATGGTGTGGATATTATTACATTAGTATTGGATGTGATGGTGTGGATTATGTCAGTGGTAGGGCATGGTGTGGATATTATTACATTAGTATTGGAAGCGATGGTGTGGATTAGATCAGTGATAGGGCATGGTGTGTATATTATTACATTAGTATTGGAATCGATGGTGTGGATTAGATCAGTGATAGGGCATGGTGTGGATATTATTGCACTAGTATTGGAAGCGACGGTGTGGATTAGATCATCGACAGGGCATGGTGTGGATATTACTTCATTAGCATTGGAAGCGATTCTGTGGATTAGATCAGTGACAGGGCATGGTGGGGATATTACTACATTAGTATTGGAAGCGATGGTGTGGATTAGATCAGTAATAGGGCATGGTGTGGTATTAATACATTAGTATTGGAAGCGATGGTGTGGACTAGATCAGTGATAGGACATGGTGTGGATATTATTACATTAGTATTGGTAGTGATGGTGTGGATTAAATCAGTGATAGGGCATGGTGAGGATATTATTACATTAGTATTGGAAGCGATGTTGTGGACTAGATCAGTGATAGGGCATGGTGTGGATATTACTACATTAGTATTGGGAGCGATGGTGTGGAGTAGATCAGTGATAGGGCATGGTGCGGATATTACTACATTAGTATTGGAAGCGATGGTGTGGATTAGATCAGTGGTAGGGCATGGTGTGGATATTATTGCACTAGTATTGGAAGCGATGGTGTGGATTAGATCAGTCATAGGGCATGGTGGGGATATTATTGCACTAGTATTGGAAGCGATGGTGTGGATTAGATCAGTGATAGGGCATGGTGTGGATATTATTACATTAGTATTGGAAGCGATGGTGTGGATTAGATCAGTGATAGGGCATGGTGTGGATATTATTAAATTAGTATTGGAAGCGATGGTGTGGACTAGATCAGTGATAGAGCATGGTGTGGATATTATTACATTAGTATTGGAAGCGATGTTGTGGACTAGATCAGTGATAGGGCATGGTCTGTATATCACTACATTAGTATTGGAAGCGATGGTGTGGACTAGATCAGTGTTAGGGCATGGTGTGGATATTATTACATTAGTATTGGAAGCGATGGTGTGGATTAGATCAGTGATAGGGCATGGTGTGGATATAACTACATTAGTATTGGAAGCGATGGTGTGGACTAGATCCTTGATAGGGCTAGGTGTCAATATTATTACATTAGTATTGGAAGCGATGGTGTGGATCAGGTCAGTGATAGGGCATGGTGTGGATATTGCTACATCAGTATTGGAAGCGATGGTATGGATTAGATCAGTGATAGGGCACGGTGTGGATAATATTACATTAGTATTGGAAGCGATGGTGTGCATTAGATCAGTGATAGGGCATGGTGTGGATACTATTACATTAGTATTGGAAGTGATGGTGTGGATTAGATCAGTGTTAGGGCATGGTTTGGATATTACTACATTAGTATTGGAAGCGATGGTGTGGACTAGATCAGTGATAGGGCATGGTGTGGATATTATTACATTAGTATTGGAAGCGATGGTGTGGATTAGATCAGTGATAGGGCATGATGTCGATATTATTACATTAGCATTGGAAGCAATGGTGTGGACTAGATCAGTGTTAGGGCATGGTGTGGATATTACGATATAAGTATTGGAAGTGATGGTGTGGATTAGATCAGTGTTAGGGCATGGTGTAGATATTATTACATTAGCATTGGAAGCGATGGTGTGGATTGCATCAGTGATAGGGCATGGTGTGGATATTCTTACTTTAGCATTGTAAGCGATGGTGTGGATTAGATCAGTGATAGGGCATGCTCTGGATATTATTACATTAGTATTGGAAGCGATGGTGTGGACTAGATCAGTGATAGCGCATGGTGTGGATATTATTATATTAGTATTGGAGGCGATGGTGTGGATTAGATCCGTGTTAGGGCATGGTGTGGATATTACTACATTACTATTGGAAGCGATGGTGTGGATTAGATCAGTGATAGAGCATGGTGTGGATATTCTTACATTAGTATTGGAAGCGGTGGTGTGGATTAGATCACTGATAGGACGCGGTGTGGACATTACTACATTAGTATTGGAAGCGATGGTGTCGATTAGATCAGTGATAGGGCATGGTGTGGATATTACTACATTAGTATTGGAAGCGATGGTGTGGATTAGATCAGTGATAGGGCATGGTGTGGATATTACTACATTAGTATTGGAAGCGATGGTGTAGATTAGATCAGTGATAGGGCATGGTGTGGATATTATTACATTAGTATTGGAAGTGAAGGTGTGGATAAGATCGGTGATAGGGCATGGTGTGGATATTATTACATTAGTATTGGAAGCGATGGTGTGGATTAGATCAGTGATAGGGTATGCTGTGTATATTATTACATTAGTATTGGAAATGATGGTGTGGATTAGATCAGTGTTAGGACATGGTGTGGATTTTATTACATTACTAGTGGAAGCGATGGTGTGGACTAGATCAGTGATAGGGCATGTTGTGGATTTTATTACATTAATATCAGAAGCGATGGTGTGGATTAGATCAGTGACAGGGCATGGTGTGGATATTACTATATTAGTATTGGAAGCGATCGTGTGAATTAGAACAGTGATAGGGCATGTTGTGGATAATACTACTTTAGTATTGGAAGCGATGGTGTGGATTAGATCAGTCATAGGGCATGGTGTGGAAATCATTTCATTAGTATTGGAAGCAATGCCGTGGACTAGATCAGTGATAGGGCGTGGTGTGGATATAATTACATTAGTATTCGAAGAGATGGTGTGGATTAGATCACTGTTAGGTCCTGGTGTGGATATTACTACAATAGTATTGGAAGCGATGGTGTGGATTAGATCACCGACAGGGCATGGTGTGGATATTATGACATTAGCATTGGAAGCCATGGTGTGGACTAGATCAGTGATAGGGTATGGTGTGGATATTAGTACATTAGTATTGGAAGTGATGGTGTGGATTATATCAGTGTTAGGGCATGGTGTGGATATTACTACATTAGTATTGGAAGCGATGATGTGGATTATATCAGTGTTAGGGCATGGTGTGGATATTATTACATTAGTATTGGAAGCGATGGTGTGGATTACATCACTGTTAGGGCATGGTGCAGATATTATTACAGTAGTATTGGAGGCGATGGTGTGGATTAGATTAGTGTTAGGGCATGGTGTGGATATTATTACATTAGTATTGTAAGCGATGGTTTGGACTACATCAGTGATAGGGCATGGTGTGGATATTATTACATTAGTATTGAAAGCGATGGTGTGGATTAGATCAGTGATAGGGCATGGTGTGGATATTATTACATTAGTATTGGAAGCGATGGTGTGGATTACATCACTGTTAGGGCATGGTGCAGATATTATTACATTAGTATTGGAGGCGATGGTGTGGATTAGATCAGTGTTAGGGCATGGTGTGGATATTATTACATTAGTATTGTAAGCGACGGTTTGGACTACATCAGTGATAGGGCATGGTGTGGATATTATTAAATTAGTATTGGAAGCGATGGTGTGGACTAGATCAGTGTTAGGGCATGGTGTGGATATTATTACATTAGTATTGGAAGCGATGGTGTGGATTACATCAGTGTTAGGGCATGGTGTGGATACTATATGGCTGTTAGGGCACGGTGTGGATATCATAGTAATGTAGGGCACCGTGTGATTATTATATTAGAGGCCACTGTAAGAATATATACTAGCAGCCACTTTGTCTTGGACGTTGACAATGATATTAAGGTGTACTCCAAACAGTGAGATTTGGGGATTTTATTTTTCTAGATGGATTTCTTCCTCTGCTGAGTACTCTAAAGACTCACTCCTTGGCACTCAGGGCCGTGGACAGGAGCTTTTTACTCACCGATGAAGAACACCAAGTTAACACGACCCTCGTGCTGCCCTGAGGAAGTTGAAGCTCCTCGCTGCTTCTGGCACCTCCGCGGGAAGTTCGTTGGGGCGGGATCGCGCGCCCTCTGGTGGCTCCGTGGTTCAGCACAGACGCTCTTGCTCACAGTTTGTCGGCGGATGTGCGCCCCCTCCTGGCTGTCCTGAAATACCTATAAAATTCAATATTCAGTTTATTCAGTGTCATAATTTTGCAAATTCAAACCGAAATAAAGGCCACTATATCCATACCCTTCCCATAAATGGTGATGGAAGAATTATTTGGAAGCCATATAGAATGAAATGATTCTATACACAAATTAAAACACAAAAACCTACTCAAAATAGTCCAGAGACTACAACTTCAAATGCAAAACTATAAATAATCTAAAAGAAAACCTAAGAGACATTGGATCTGGTGTTGAGTTTTAACACACAGCATCAAGTGCCAATTCGTGAAAATACTGAGAACAGACTTTATAAAGCTAAATTTTCTACTATGAAAATCCCTATTCAGAGAACACAAAGACAAGACACACTGTGAGAAGATATTTACAGAATACAAACGTGATTTTAAAAACTGTATTGAAGATACACAAAGAACTCTTCAAACGAACACTAAGAAAACTAAAAACCCAAATAAAACTGGGTAAATATCTGAACAGACATCCAGCCAAATAAAATATATAGATAGCAGGCCAGGTGTGGTGGCTCATGCCTATAACCCCAGCACTTTGGGAGGCTGAGGTGGGTGAGTCACCCGAGGTCAGGAATTTGAGATCAGCCTGGCCAACATAGTGATACCCCCTCTCTACTAAAAATACAAAAAAATTAGCCACGCATGGTGGTGGGTGCCTGTAATCCCAGCTACTTGGGAGGCTGATGCAAGAGAATTGCTTGAACATCGGAGGTGGAGGTTGCAGTGACCCAAGATCACGCCACTGCACTCCAGCCTGAGTGACAGAACGAGACTCTATCTCAATAAAAATAGAAAGAAAAAAGAAAAAAAAGAAAATATACAGATAGCACATAATCACACAAAAGGATGCTCAATATATCTCATTAGGAGACTGCAAATTAAAATAATGCTGAGATATCACTGCACACCTAGTACAACTGTGGGACTCTTAAAAAAGCTCAACAGTAACAATTGGAGGTTGAAGAACAATAGGTACGGCCATTCATTACTGGCAGAATGCATGAATGGGTACAGCCACTTTGGGAAATAGTTTGACAGTTTTTCCCAAAGATAAACAAGTCTTACCTTACAATCCAACAAATGCACCCCTAAATTGTGTATGTTTAGACAGCTGCTTTGAAAAATTATGTTCAAACAGAAACTAGCATGTAATTATATACGAGGCACTCTACTCATAATGGCCAAAACTTGAAGTAATCAGAACGTTCTTCAATAGCTGAACGCACAATCAATTTGAAGTACAACCATGCAATGGAACACCATTCACCAACAGAAAGGAATGAACTGTCAATCCATGAAAACAAATGAATGAATCTTGCATCTATGTTGCTAAGTAAAGGGTGGCAGTATGAAGATGCTATACATTATATGACTCCATTCATATAACATTCTGGAAAAAGCACAACCAAAGAGATGATAGTCAGATCAGTGACTGTCTGGGGTGGGGATTTGAAGTATTCTGTATGCTACTTCAGTAGTGGATATCTGATACTATGCATTTGATAAAACCCACAGAATTTTAATGCACAAAGAACAAATCACAATCTACACAAATTAAATGATTTAGGATGTGGAAGTATCTAAGGACAAAATACAGAGTGCAACCAAGAATCTAACTGTATTACCAATGTATGTTGCAAGTGGTGGGCCAAAGGTGCTGAGCTGGAAATGAGTAGAATCCATAGACTAAAAACAAAACGTACTATATACACGAACAGTGGACTCTATTTTATAAAGTTATTTCCCATAGGGATAATAGTTAATTTTGAAACTACTATATCTGTAAAAAGAAAAATAACCATGATTTTCCTCTATACTATCAACACTCCACTTTTAACAGCAAATTGTGGGGGGTGGGGGGTGTGTCCCATACCAACGGATATTCCAACTCTCTGGAAAACAATTGGGTATCCTGTAATTCAACTGTGACACTGATTACCTGGAGTTAGTATACACCCTACAGGTTAAGGGCTTAGTAACACCAGACTGTCCACAACCTCAGATGCCAGTCACAAGTTGTGAATCCCCAGTTTACCCAAACTTCTATATGACTTGGCTAGAAACTAGGTATTCCTACACCCCCTCTTCAGGTTTGACAATTTGCTATGATGGCTTATGGAACTAGGAAATACTTACTTATGTTTACTAGTTATTATGGTCTCAATGTGTGTACACCCCCACCCCAAATTCCTATTTTGAAATGTAATCCCCAAAGGGATGGTATTCAGAGGTAACCGAGAGGTGATCGGATCATGAGAGTGCTGTCCTCATGAATGAAACCAGTGCCCTTATAAAAGCATCTAGGAGCCCGTTTCCCCATTCTGCCATGTCACGACATGCTAAAAGGTACTATCTATGATAGATGAGCCCTCACTAGACATCAAATCTGTCAGCCTTGATCTGGAACTTTCCAAATTCCATATTTTAGGAATTTTTATGGAAGCTTCATCATGTAGACATGACGGATTATTAACTCCATTTCCAGTCCCTTCACACCCTCAAAGGATTGCATGTTAAGCTAAAAGTTACAACCTTCTTATCATGGCTTGGTCTTTCTGGTGACCATCCCCATCCTGAAACCATCCAGGAACCCACAGAGTGTCCTTATTAGAACAGAAGCCATTCCTATTATCCAGGAGATTCCAAGAGATTTAGGAACTCTGCGTCAGGAACCAGGGCCAAAGACCAAATATTAGAACACAAGATGCTCCTAGCACCCCTACTGTTCAGGAAATTATAATAGTTTTAGAAGCTCTGTACCAGGAACTGCAGACACAGACCAAACATATATTTCTTATTAAGCCCAACCTGGAATCTTGATCAAGAATGAATTCCTTGTTCCCAATGGTACAAGGGATGAAATAAATGGCAGATAGTAGGAGCCAGGTTCCTCACTATTACAGTGAGAAGTTACAGATAAAAAATAGGGAAGCCTAGAATGATCTCTGTCATAATGAGTCAGAATATATATATACAACATAAGTATAAACTCACATTTAGCTTAACATATACATAGATGGTTCCACATAGAAATCTTTATAATTAAGTGGGTACATATAAGTTAGAAGACACACATATATTTCTTTGCACTGTCAGCTGTAAGTGTCATGATGCAATGACCACATTTAGTGGCCAGATGTAAGTTGTTCATACCATTCTCTAACAAAAGAAATCAGGGCTATTAGAAGAAATAGCTGAAACTAGGACTGGGACAGAAAATATATGAGCCAGGGTACTTTTGAAGTAACAGAAATAAATTATAAAAAAAAACCATGAAATTATGTAAAAGGAGCCAGTGGAAAGAGCTACCAATGGCCACAGGTATGAACAAAGAGCAACAAAATACTGTACAATTAGATAACAACCAAAAGATTAAAGTAACTATCTGTGGACCCATACTGGTATAAATAAATGATTAAACAGATATGCAAATGGGCTGAATAGAAATCTCTTATACAGAAGAATTCCAAATACCTGATATAGACAGCCATCAAGGAGGTGGGGCTAACTCCCCACTCCTTTAAGTATGAGCTCTGCATGATGACTTCCTCCAAAAGCATACATACAATATAGACATGGGAAAAAAGTAACTTCACAGTGAAAAACCTGAAAACACTGCCTCAACCAAGTGATAAAAGTTAACATTAATGGTGATAACACATCTTGAGAGCATGAAGTGACAGCATGAAGTGACTACACTAGCACTTGCAAACCAAAAATAAAATTCAAAGATCTTTCCCACAACCACCTCTCCACCAGGGGACACCAAAGTTAACCTGGAAGACTGGTTCAGGCTATGATGGGAAAGAGGTGGTCAGACATGCCTCATTATGCCCTCCTCCCTTTTGGAATTCAGGAAAAGCCAATCAGCATTTAACATCAACACAACCTAAAATCTGATAAGAAACATTTACAATCTATTCTCTCTGAAGCCTGCTACCTGGAAGCTTCATCTCCATGATAAAACCTTGGTCTCCATAACCCCTTATCATAGCCCAGACACTCCTTTCTATTGATAGTAAGTCTTTCAACAAACTGCCAATCAGAAAAATTTTAAATGTACCTATAACCTGGAAGCCCCATCCCACCCTAATCCATTGGGTTGTCCCACCTTTCTGGACCGAACCAATATATATCTTAAATACACTTGATTGATGTCTCCTATCTCCCTAAAATGTATAGAACCAACCTGTACCCCAACGACCTTGAGCACATGTTCTCAGGGTCTCCTGAGGGCTGTGTCAAGGGCCATGGTCACTCATATTTGGCTCAGAATACTTCTCTTCAAATATTTTACAGTCTTTGACTCTTTTTGTGGACACACTACACATCTGCTCTGCTTCCCGCAAACCCCTAAACCCAGGCTGATTATGAGAAAAACCCCAAGTAAACCACAATGGAGGACATTCTACACAATACCTGACCAATCCTCCTAACACTGTTCCAGGTCCTCAGAAGTAAAGTCTGAGAGACTGTCACAGCCAAGAAGAGCCTGACATGATGACTAAATGTCCTATGGGATCCTAGATAGGATCCTGGGAGAGAAAAAGGCAGAACTAAGGGAAACCAAATAAGATGTGAGCTTATTTAATAATATAGTAATACCCAGTCATTAAGTATGACAAGAAATGATGTAAGATGTTGGTCAGGAGTGGTGGCTCATGCCTGTAATCCCAGCACTTTGGGAGGCTGAGGCAGGCGGATAACCTGAGATCAGGAGTTCAAGACCAGCCTGGCCAATGTGGTGACACCTCATCTCTACTAAAAATACAAAAATTAGCCGGGCATGATGGCAGGCGCCTGTAATACCAGCTACTCAGGAGGCTGAGGCAGGAGAATCGCTTGAACCTGGGAGGCGGAGGTTGCAGTGAGCCGAGATCACGCCACTGCACTCCAGCCTGGTTGAGACTCTGTCTGGAAAAAAAAAAAAAAAAAGATGTTAAACCTATCTGATACATGTTGATATGTTAAAAAGAGGGGAAACTAGGTTGCATCTACATGGGAAATCTGCATTTTCTTCCCAATTTCTGTATGAATCTAAAACTAATTTAAAATAAAACCTCTATTTAAAAATTGTAATTTTTTCAGATATCTGCTAAATTATTTGTACTAAAAATTAGTAATTGACAGTAACTACTCCTACTTTTAAAAATAAGAGCATTCATGGTACTGCAAAGTAAATTATACAGACTAATATATACTTTCAAAGAAATGCCCCTTTTACATGTTTTATGTTATGATAACATATATGCGTAAACATGGTCATATCATTTTTCTTATGGTGTAGTTCACTCTCTAAGAAAGCTGGTCATCTTAGAACCAGGGAAAAAAATTCACATTTTGGAGACTATTTCAATTTACGGCTGGACGTTTTCAAAGTATGACTTTGTGGAAAAAAAAAAAAGTTCAAATTGATTCATTGTGACTGGATCACTTATTCTAATGAATGCTTGTCTTTATTTTGTTTCCCAGCATTCCTTTCAGCTATGATACAACAGAAGCAAATATTTGCCACTGGAAAAAATATTCAAAGACACTCTTAGGTTAATCTATAGCTGATGACAGTCAGTCTAGTCTATATAGCAAGCAGCTTCAAGATATGATTACTTAGCTAAGAGGGAAATGGGACGTGACTGCTGCCTCATTCCCATGCCTCTCTGGACCTGATAATTTAGAGGAAGCTCACATTCGCAAGATAAAAATTTTCTTTTCTTTCTCAGTATTAAATATGCTGTCACAATAGAAGAAAGCTTTACTGACTTCTTAAATGATGTGTTGAGACCGGAAACCTAAAATGATAGTTACTGAGAATACTGCTAATGCCCTAAGTTTTTAGTCACACCCTCACCTAGGTAGGAACCTAACCAAAAGGGGAGAACTGTTGAACAAATTACGGGAGGTCATTGTTTTGGTCACAACTCCCGCATTAGGCCACACTGAGCAGGCAAAACCAGAATGGAGACACTCACGCTGAATGACACACAACAAAGCTGAAACTTTAAGGAAGTAGATAGATCCCAAAAGAGCTCCCTTTTCCCTGAAGAGATTCCAGTCTACCTGAGTCAGCACGAAGAAGTCCCCTCTGCTTTAATTCTTACCAAAACAAGTAACTTGAAGTAATCTGATATTAACAAATCTGTTGTTATTTTCTATTGCTCTATTTCCGCCTTACACAACACAGTGTTCTGCTATTGCCCAGAGGGCACTGAGACCAAATAAAACTTGAAAATGCCACACTGAAAGCAAATAAGTCCTAATAACTCAATTTACAACGATAACAAAGAGTGACACCAATGCCCAAAGTTTTGATCAATATCTCAAAATTGAGAGGCTGACCAAAAGGGAGGAATTCTTACATCAAACAACATTTGGGCTTTAGAAGCCTCCCAAGGAGTCCTTGTAAAGAGTCGCGGCCGGGCGCCGTGGCTCACGCCTGTAATCCCGGCACTTTGGGAGGCCGAGACGGGTGGATCATGAGGTCAGGAAATCGAGACCATCATGGCTTACAAGGTGAAACCCAGTCTCTACTAAAAAAAAATACAAAAAAATTAGCCGGACTTGGTGGCGGCAGCCTGCAGTCCCAGCTACTCGGGAGGCCGGGACAGGAGAATGGCATGAACCCGGGAGGCGGAGCTTGCTGTGAGCTGAGATCGCGCCACTGCACTCCAGCCTGGGCGACAGAGCGAGACTCCGCCTCAAAAAAGAAAAAAGAAGAAGAAGAAGAAGAATCGCAACCTAATTTAGTATAGAAACAAACTGAAAATCTGACTTGGAATGTATCATGGTAACAAACAGCGGCGGTTCAGCCAATCACATCAGCCGAGTGTCAGTCAATGGCCGGCAGCCAGCTGTTCAAAACAAGTTCCAAGAAGGCAAATCCGGGCTGTAACCAGGTCTGTAACCAATCCAGCCACCTCTATACCTCACTTCTGTTTTCTGTATGTCACTTTTTTTCTCTGGCTATAAACATAACCCGCACAAGTTGTGTGGCAGATCATTCTGAACCATTTTTGGTCTGGACTGCTGCCTGATTCTAGAACCACAAAAAAAAGCCAATTAAGATCTGCAAACCCACATTTGTTGTAATTTTGTATTTTAACAGTTGTGCCCTACAAAAGAAATTAAGCTGAAATTAATTAAAAATCATTTACGGTCATGATTAGGTCATAAAAAATTGTCAAACATAACAATTCTTCAAAAAAAGCTAAAAAGTATATTTTAAAAATATTGTTGATGGAAAAAAGAGTGCAAAAGTAGATAGGAAAATTATGTACAAAACTAAAAACAGAGGAGAAATTAAAAGTCAAATAATTGCATCAAACTGGAAACCTAGAAAAAATGGGTGATTTCCTAGTAAAAATACACATTAACAAAATGGGCACTGAAATAAGGCAACTATGAATATACCAATTAGCAGAGAAAAGCTAAGAAAGGTCCTTAAAGATCTCCCAGTGGAAAAAGGCCCCAGGACCATCTGGGTCCATAGCTTAGTGTAAGCTGACTTAACTAAATGTGATTTTACACTCGTGCATTGCATACATATGATGGTGGTCCCATGAGATAAAAATGGAGCTGAAAAATTCCTTCCTAGCCATCTTGTCATAAGCTCATGGCTCAACGCATTACCTTTTCTTTGTTCTGATACCAGGAAAGGAAAATAAATCTCAGGACCCCCAAATCACTAAGCCAAGGGAAAAGTCAAGCTGGGAGCTATGTCAGGCAAACCTGCCCTCATTCTATTCCTAACTAAGATAGCTGCAAAGATAAAAAGCTACATACCTCACTCACAATTTGCCCACAAAGAATTTCCTTTTGGACAAAGGACAGACAGCACTCAAAGTCATCCCTCACCTGAGACAGACGCATATCTGATTGCTTCCTCTGCCCTATTATTTATGTAAAAATGCAGATTCATTGAGCCAGACTAAATTGTGTATTCAGTGGAAGGCTGATGAAGGATTCAAAAGAATGCAACCTTTTGTCTCTAACCTACTTCTGACCTGGAAGCACCCCCACTTCCTGCTTCCAGTTGTCCCACCTTACTGGGCCAAATGACTGTACATCTTACACATCTCATGTATCCCTAAAATGTACAAAAGCAAGCTCTACCCTGGCCACCTTGGACACACGTCATCAGGACCTCCTGAGGCTGTGTCATGGGCGTGTCCTTAATCTTGGCAAAATAAGCTTTCTAAATTGACTGAGACCTGTCTCAGATATTCTGGGATCACAATCTACAATCACCATGGTGTTATGGTTGACTACAGCATTCAGTACAGAGACATGCTGTACAGGTTCGTAGCCTGGGAGCAATAGGCTATACTACGTAACTTAGGTGTGGAGTGGGCTACACCATCTAAGTTTTATAAGGACACTCTACAGTGTTCACACAAAGATGAAATCACCTAGGGACAGATTTCTCAGAAAGTATAACATCGTTATGAGATGCCTGAGTGTATTTTAAATGGTCAAAGCCTAGGAGAAAAAAAGAAACTTAACTCTTGTTATGGGTTAATAACAAAGCTTAAGAGAGTTAACATATTTCATCTAATCTAAGATGCCAATGATTAAAAGACATTATTTTATGCACCATCACAAATAGGTTGCCAATTAAACCGACTTTCTGAATAACACACAAATGTGAATTTACTTCTATTAATGCCAGGAAAGTAAAATGAAAAATAAATTATGGTTTTGACATGTTAAAGCAAATACGGCGGGGGTTAGCCTGAGGCCTTCCCTAAGCAAACAGAAACCGAACTTGGAGGCATGTGAACTGACTTAAAAAAATTCACAAACCAACCACAGTCAATGCCAAAAAGCCCAGCAGCCAGTTGGCTGTATGACTAGGGACGCTGAGGGAAGCATCCCCACCACAGGCGGTCGCCTAGCTGGAGCCACTGAGGAGCCTCACTTACGGGCCACCCTAAGAGCTCGAAGCCCCAAGCCGACTTCCGTTCTGGTGCTTCCTGCGTGATTCATGAACCATTCCTTTGCCGAAATAAACTCCGCTTAAATTTATTTTACCTAAAATCCTGTTAACAGACAAAGTCCAGTATTTACACTTAAAATACGGTTGTGAAAACTCACATCTACATCTGGTCTTCAATATTTTTCAAGTACTTTAACACTCTAAGAAAAACGAGCCACTGGAACGCAAATAAAAGCAAGTCGTGGGGTGCGCGTCTCCCTGGGGCTCTCCATGTTGCCCTCAGGGTTTCTCCCTTCTCTGTCCCGGATCCACCCCAAACAAACCCAAATTGGTCAAAAATTTAAAAACGAAACAACTCAGGTATGCTGTAATAATGAATAACAAAGCCACTTAATGATGGGCCACTTTGTAAAATAAAATAAATACAACTTGAGAAAGTGGAGCGCGAGGCAGCGCGGCCGCCTCAGCACTGAGCCGGGACGGAAAGCTTTTCCTCACCTTTCCTCGGGCAGCCTCGGGGACCATGAAGCCACAGCTTCCCCAGTCGTTCCTGAGGAGCTGAGGAGAAGGAGGCTGGGTGGTCCCTGGCCACGGTCCCCAGGTGTTCCTATAGAGCCAGCGGCGTCTCCCGAGTGGGTCCTGAGGAGGAGGAGGCTGGGTCCTCTCAGGTGTCCCTGTAGGGATGACGGCGCCTCCTGCGTAGGTCCTGAGGAGGCGGCTCGGCTCCGCCCCCTGGAGCCGCCGGGCTTCTGTGCCGGAACCCGGGCGCCTCTTGAGGTTCTGTGAGGCGGCATCGCGCCCCCTGACGGCCGTCGCAGGCGGTGCAGGATGCTCAGGTGCTCGCGGTTGAGCTGTGGCCTCGCCCCTCCGGTGGATCTCCGAAGTTCACTGTTCTGACAATTACACGCCATGACTTTTGAAAAACCAGCTGAGGCCGGGCGCGGTGGCTCACGCCTGTAATCCCAGCACTTTGGGAGGCCGAGGCGGGCGGATCGCGAGGTCAGGAGATCGAGACCATCCTGGCTAACACGGTGAAACCCCGTCTCTACAAAAAAAAAAAACCAAAAAAAAATTAGCCGGGAGTGGTGGAGGGCGCCTATAGTTCCAGCTACTCGGGAGGCTGAGGCAGGAGAATCGCTTGAACCCGGAAGGGGGAGGTTTCGGGGAGCCTCCTCTAAACAGAAAAGACTGACCCCCAGTCAGTGTTTTATTTTCCCTGATGACCGCAGGCCATGAACTTATGGAACAATAAGGTAATTAGGCTCTTGGACCCAGGGAAGTAGCTCCATGCCACCTGCCCTCATTCGCTGAGCATTTTGGTTTCTCGGATCTGCTACTCAGTTTCCAGTCTCTTCCTCCCTGCCAATGCTGCCAGCGTGCCTCTTCTGCAAGCAGCAACTGCCTTCCACCTTCCATTCTCTACTCTTTAGCCATCACCTGGCTGGACTTTTCAGAATGGACTGCAAAGGAGAATAAACTGGCTGAGTCTGAGGGTGCACTCACGTGCAAAGTTGCAAGCTTTAATGTACCCATCTTGGCAGATTTTGGCTCCTTAGAGTTCTTTCTCATTTGGGGATCTCATGTGCCCTCTGATGAGGTGGGCTCACTGACTGTCTGCGCTGGTGGCATCTGGCAGCACCTTGTCACGTGCACCTAGGTAAGAACCTGGCTGCACCTGATGCTTAGCCAAACGGGGAACCCACAGTTCTGTGTATCAGGTGATGTTTAATCTCTGGAGGTTAATGAACGTGAGGGAGAGATACTGTCTGGGACTCTCCACATACTGCGTCTGAGTCACTGAAGGAAAAGAATGTGGGGTCTGTTTGCTGGGACTGGACACCTCCATAATCACATGCTCCATGAAATGCAGGCAGGAGATCTCGCTTTCTACCTCTGGGATGGGAGTGTGCAGTTTCAGAATGAGACTAGCCCACACAACTGACTCTTTATTTGGGAAAGAGAAATGAAATCAGATGCAGCAATTTAATATCCACTAAGATGATATCTTAATCACAAACACTCTTCTGGTTTTTAGAAATGTGAATGTTATTTACACTAAGTTAAAAAACCTGAATATCCAACAGCATGACACCGACTAAAGAAATACTGGCGCACTCTGGAACCTTGCACACCACTTATTGGCATGGGAACAATGGGAACACGCCTATGCAAAGATGTGCATGGAAATTAGAAGAATGCAACACTGTAGAACAGATGTGACTAGGTGCATGATCAAGAGCACACAAGACCAAGCCTGCCTCTGCACACACAAGACCGCGCCTGAGTCTGCACCACGTGACGGGACCATTGTGGAGCAAGCCGGGGAGATTTTGATGTAGGCAGCAGAGGCGTCACTTAGGGACCAGACTTCCGTGGGAAACCACCATCTCCTTCCAACCCAGATGCACTTCGTGGGAAACGCGAGCAGATGAAGGTCATGTAGGAGACGAAAGAACTCGCTCCCCAAGCCCATAGGCCTTTGTGCTCCACCCATGGACCGAAGCATCTTGTTAGATGAGGGCGCCCGCAGCCAGGGCCGGCAGAGAACCTGCCACGGAGCAGGTGTCTGTAAAGAACTGCTGACTGTCACTGTCCCTACTTGGGGCCACTGGGGGATCTGATGCATCTCACTACCCTTTGTAAAGGAATTATTGAAAATGTCAGCCCTCTAACAAGGCATAGGTTGATTAGTTACAGGATTTAACATTTCTATTTTAAAAGGCAGCATTGAAGAATGTCTTTACAAAGGCTGTATAAAACCTGCCACATTCTTTGTCACACAGATCGACTCATGTGCAATGCAGCCATTTGATGAAACACTGGCATTTACCAGATGTAAACTTATTAGCAGACGACAACTAGAAATAATGTGCTGGATGTGCCCGTTTATTTATATGAATATAACCATCTCTCTAGATGCATCAAAAGATACACAACATGAGACACAATTTATTTCTACAAGCTTATGATCAGGTGGTCAGGACAGGGAAAGAAGAGGAAAAAACTTTAAATCATGGACCTTTATTCTTAGACACCTTTATCCTACATACACAAGGGACATGCATGGTTGAAATAACGGAAACAAGGTGGATAAAAGTGAAAGTAACTTAAACTGCTTTACCCAGGAATGCCCAATTCAGGTGCTGCAGAGAAGAGCATGAGAACCGGGTGTCTTCAGGACACGTGTGCATCTGGGAGCAGACTGGGCGTTCATCAGCAGGGAGGAGCAAGGCCTGGGTCGGGGGACACTGGGGCTGCTGTCCCAGAGGCTGGCAGTGTATCCCTGAACCCCCAAGACGTCACTGAGTCGCCCCTCAACCACCTAAACCAGAATAAACTGATGTAGCAGGACTCCTCAAACACTGTGCAGGGTCTCCATGTCCTCAATGGCCCCTGATGAGCCACAGTACCCTCAGGTCCTGGTGAAGGAGCTGGTGCTGCCTCCTGACTTTCCCCACATGGGGTCCTGCAGCTCATCCCACACAGCCTCAGATTCCCTCTACAGAACCTGCCCACAGATGTCTTCCGAGACCGGCAATACTGGGAGGCCTGTGGCCCAGACCCAGGAGGAACCAGCTGAGAGGCTCCGTGGAGGTATCGCTGATGGTGTAACCAGAATGAAAATGCCCGCTTCTGTTCTGCTCCCTGAGAACAACTGTCAAGCCAGCATGAGTTTCCAGTTGGAACTTTTCCTTTTCTCCCCATGTTTGTCGCTGTTTTAATGGACATTGCCTGGCTATTAAATCCCCCGATGAACTCACTTTGAAAGTTATCTATTGCACTGGGCACCCTTTCAGGAATCACTGAGTGTTAATTTTCTCAGTCTGAGTGATAATTTATGAGTCAAACAAGGACAGATCTGAAGCCAGAGGCTGCTCCTGTTGGGAAATCCCTGAGGATGATGTTCCGGGGAAGCCTCCAGCCTTGGGAGTCCCGTGGAACTGAGCCAGCCCAGGTCATGAAGGGAGCTAGTGCCAGACACTGACTGGGGACCTGCTGGCCTCTGGGCAGACCGCTCTGTCCCTGCACTTGGCCTGCCAGGTATCCCTGTGCAGTCACACCAAGTCCTGTGCTCAGAAGGGCCTCAGAGCAGTTTAAGGTTCTGCTGCCGACCCTGGAAGCTCATGATTTTGAACAACAACAAAAAAAAAAAACCCCACGTTTTCCACTCGGCCCCACACATTATGTGGCCTGTGCAGCTGTCAGGCTGTGGCCACAGTGCTGGCATCTCTCACACAATGAAGGCTGCTGGAGTCCTGGCTGACTTGTTTTGACTCTTTTGTGAGGCCCACACCTAAGCTAAACACTCACGTGCCCCCAAGCTGACTCCCCACACTCTAAAGCATGAATCTGCCCCTTCAGCTGGGAGAGGGTCCTCGTGTCATCTGGGTTTTTGGAGAGAAGGTCAAGGGAGCCTGGGTTCTAGTTCTTCAGTAATCAAGAGTAAGGGTCTTACCTGTTCACAGGTCCCTGTGGCTGCTTTACAGAAAGCAGGAAGTGGCCACTTCAGCCACACGGCTGCATTTCCAGCTCAGTCCAGGCAGAGCTGCACCCTGCCTTGCACCTCTGCAGATCCTGAGGGGAGTCCTTAACTGAGCCAGGGTGAGTCCTGGGGGCACTCTGCCCCTGTGGACACTGCCCCTGGGCAGGCCCTGAATCTCCTCTGCTCCCACACTCTAGAGTTCAACAGGTCTCAGGGGCTCTGCCTGAGGACTGCCTTTCAACCAGGTATTCGTAATTTCCCCAAGACCCAGGCTTGCTGAGTCACTCAGTTACCTGAATGCCTTTTTCACAAAGGGATGACTGTGCTGCTCCGTCTTCCTTCTTTTTTGTTTGCGAGGCCACAGGGAAATCTGGATCCTCTGGTGAAAAAGCAAATCCAGTTTCTTCTTCTTCTTCTTCTTCTGCTGCTGCTGCTGCTGCTGCTGCTGCTGCTGCCGCCGCCAGTTCTTGTAAATGTCCTCACTTGGTTTCTGGGCAGCAACTTCCTTGACTTGCCTGGGGAGCGGATCTGAGCTGCATTTACCAGGCCATGCCCAGGGGAAGTGATCAGTGTGGGACCGTGAAGCTGGATTTCCCCAGGAGCTCCCTCCAAGCTTCTGGGATGATGATAAGACTCGGGATGAACCAAGGATCTCGAACCATGGGACAATGTGAAGTCTAGACCCAGTGGAGGAAGAGAAAGGCTACAGGAAGGGCAGGCTTCACGTTACTGAGCATCCGCTACCTGCCACTCACTTTCACGTGGCCTTATTCTGCGTGTTTCTCACAGCACCCTTGAGAAATAGAGACTACGATCACATCTTTTACATAAAAGAAAACCACCATCCAGGGAGGCGAAGTCCCTTGCTCACAGACTGTCATGTGGGAAGCTCTCTGGATGCAATGATGTCCTCCAGTTGCAGTACCAGGCAAGCTGTCCCAGAGTTCATGGAGCGGAAAGGCTCGAGAAGCAACTGAGGATGCTCGAATCACAGGTTTATAAAATCCATTCGCAAAACACAGCAAGAAGCTGAGGGAAGGAGATGGGAGGGCCGTATGACCTGATTCCTGTGCTGTCAACATTCATCGGTTCTCTTCTTTCTCTGCTAGTCAACCTCACCCACTCAGGTGTGACCACGAGGACCAGAGCCGAGGTCTGGGCAAGAGTGCTCACAGCTGAAGGGCTTATGACACACACTTATGCTTATGACAGGCAAACCAGGAACGGAGTCATGGAAATGACCCTGTAGTCCTGCGGGACAGTGCACCTGAGCCCAGGCTGGAGGGCAAGGAGCTGGGTGTATCAAAGCAGTGAGTGGTCAGGCCCACAGACGTGAGAAGCAGGGATGGGAGAACTTGAGACAGGAGACCAGCAAGGGAAAGACAGGCCCACACAGGCAAGGCCCACACAGGAAGGCCCACATGTGGCTGGTGTCTCTGCCATGAACTACCTTCTGCCAGGCTTCCTTGACCACCCCACAAGCCTCCCTGAGGCCAGGGCCACATCCAGAAACTTCACAGAGAGCTACACCCTTCACACTGCTGTTTTAACTTAACAAGCTATAGTTTGAAAGGGAACTCAGCAAAGCACTCATGTAATTTCATTAACTTTCTCTCATCTTCTCAGCTGGGCATCTGCAGTTAATAATGTGCATTTGAGGAAAGAAAAATAAAAGGCATCAAAGGCCAAGTTAGAGACAGGGCAGGGACGGGAGCTCTAGGCCAGTGGGTTGTGTTTTTCTGACGTGTGCTCCAGCTGCTGTCAGCTGACTCTAGCCAGTCCCCAGGCCCCGATTCAGGTGCCACCTGGTTGAGGACCTCCGGGGAGTCCTGCTGTGAATGAAAACCCACTGTGATAGGGGCATGCATCCCCTTTGCCGCCCCCTCCTCACACACCTGCTTTGGGTTGGGGGTGTGACAGTCTCCTGCTGAGCCACAGCACTACCCCATTTTGGGTGGGACAAGTTCGTTTCCATCTTGGAAGAATAGTCCACTCACCAAGGTGTTTGGCAGCTACATATAAGCAGAACTTTCAATGAAAGGTTGGAATGCTCATCCTGTCCCACTCCATGTGTGATAGCATCTGGAACACTTTCCAGCAGGTCTATTCAACATCAATACAGCAATCTGGGCACAAGTCTCAGCCCTGCCCTCACCCGGGGCTGTGGGCACAACTGGGATGCTCAGAGGTGGGCAGGCAGGTGTCATCTCACAGGTGCAGATGTCGAGGCTCTGAGGACACTGTGACCACCTAGCCCACACACGATGGCTGAGGGAAGATCCTGGCCATTTGTGGCCCACCCAGTTTTCCACCGCTCTCTATTTTCCCCACATCTCCCCTTCCTCTGCTCCTCTGCAGAGCATGGAGCCCCTTCCACATGTACAAGAGGTGCTGAGTGGGACTGTGACTGAGAGAAGGCTGCCAGGCTGTGCCCTGTGGTGCGGTGGGCCTGGAGTGCGGGGAGGACTGCAGCGTCTGTGGGTAGGGCACCTGCCGTGAGCAGGTCCTCTCCCATCTGACCCTCCTGCCCCCGCATCTAGTTCTTCTCTTGCTGCCAGGTTCTACTCACTGGTAAGGTCTGCCCCTTGCTGGAAGCCCTTCCTCCACTCCTGTCGTCCTCAGAAGGGTGACCCTAGAACTCCTGAGGGTGGCATTCAAGAACTTCCCAGCACCACAGATGCTCAAACTGTTTCTTCTCAGGGTCAAAACCACAATGCTGAAATATCATCTCACCCCAGTTGTGATGGCGTTCATCAAAAAGACAAAAAATAACCAAGGGAACTCTTGACACTGTTGGTGGGAATGTAAACCAGTACAGCTACTGTGGAAAGCAGTGTGGAGGTTCCTCACAGAACTACAAACAGAACTGAGGTAGGAGGTGGGACTCAACTCCAGAGGTGGGGCTCGAACACCGGACCAGATTGAGGACTAGCTAAAACAGGGCTGGGGCAGAAGCAGCTTTCAATCAGACACACCCACCAGTGCCATGGAAGTTTATCGTTGCCATGGCGACACCGGGAGTTACCGCTCCTTTCCATGGCAATGACTCAATGACCCAAAAGTTACTATGCCTTCCTTAGAAATTTCTGCATAAACCGTCTTTAATCTGTGTGAAATTAAAAGTGGATTAAACATGACTGCAAAACTGCCCCGAGCTGCTCTTCTCTTCTTAGAGAGCAGAGAGGGTAGCCCTGCTCTGCAGGAACAGTCTCAGAGCTGTAACATTGCTTCTTTATTAATAAAGCTGTTTTTGGCTGGGCACAGTGGTTCACGCCTGTAATCCCAGCACTTTGGGAGGCTGAGGTGGGCGGATCACGAGGTTGGAAATTCAAAACCAGCCTGGCCAAAATGTTGAAACCCCGTCTCTACTAAAAATACAAAAATTAGGTGGGCGTGGTGGTGCGTGCCTGTAATCCCAGCTACTTGGGAGGCTGAGGCAGGAGAATTGCTTCAACCCAGGAGACAGAGGTTGCAGTGAGCCGAGATCGCTCCACTGCACTCCAGCCTGGGTGACAGAGCAAGACTCCGTCTCTAAATAAATAAAGCTGTTTTCTTCTTCCTTTGGCTTGCCCTTGAATTCTTTCCTGGGTAAAGGCAAGAACCCTTGCAGACTAAACTCCACCTTGGGGCTCACCTGCCCCACATCAGAACTACCATAAGATCCAGCAATCCCACTCCTGGACATGTATCCAAAGGAAAGGAATCGGTATATCAAACCAATATCTGCAACCCCATGTTTATTGACAATAGTCAAGACATGGAATCAACCTAGGTGTCCAACAGCAGATGACTGGATAAAAAACATGGTATATACACACAGTGGAATACTAGTCATCTGTAAAAAAAAATGAAGTCCTCTCATTCATGGCAAAACGGATGGAAGTGGAGGACATTATGGTAAGTGAAATAAGCCAGGAACAGAAAGCTAAATACTGAATGTTCTCACTCACATGTGGAAACTTTAAAAAATGTTGCTCTCATAGAAGTAAAAAGTAGAATAGAGGATATTAGAGGCTGGGAAGGGGAGGGAGAGGGGACGGATAGGGAGAGATTTTTTAAAGGATATGGAATTACAGCTGGATGGGAAAAATAAGTCCTATGGTTCTTTGGCACTGTAGGGTGACTATAGTTGACTATAATTCATAGTTTCAAATAGCTAGGAGGAGAAATTATCGTGTTTGAGACGATGGATGTGTTCGCCACCCTGATCTAATCCTTGATTCATTCTATGTACTGCAGCATCCCTGTGAACCCCACGAATATGTGCCATATTGTGTCAATTTAAAAAATAATAAAAAGTAATTGAGAACCCTAATAAGTATTGTTTATCTATTAACATTTACCATGTTACAGATGAAAATGGAGAACAATTTAAAATCTTAAGTGTATTAGTCTCTACAGGGACAGGACTAATAGGATAGATGTGTATATGAAAGGGAGTTTATTAAGTAGTACTGACTCACACGATCACAAGGTGAAGTCCCACAGTAGGCTGCAAGCTGAGGAACAAGGAAGCCAGTCTGAGTCCCAAAACCTCAAAAGTAGGGAAGCCGACAGTGCAGCCTTCAGTCTGTGGCCAAAGGCCCCAGAGCCCCTGGCAAACCACTGGTGTAAATCCAAGAGTCCAAAAGCTGAAGAACTTGGAGTCCGGTATTCAAGGGCAGGAGGCATCCAGCATGGGAGAAAGATGAAGGCTGGAAGACTCAGCCAGTCTAGTCCTTCCGCATTTCTCTGCCTGCTCTTATCCCAGCCCCACTGGCAACTGATGAGATGGTGCCCACCCAGATTGAGGGTGGGTCTGCCTCTCCCAGGTCCACTGACTCAAATGTGAATCTCCCTTGGCAACACTCTCACGGACACACCCAGGAACAATACTCTGCATCCTTCAATCCAATCAAGTTGACAATATTAATCATCACATTAAGTAACCAATTAGTGAAAACTCATAGTGAATCCATTATGCTAATGAACATCAAGGATTATGTTACGTTCATCACATAACATGTTATGAAAATAACTATATTTTCTTTAGAAACTGGTGACAGGAGTAGCATTGTTCAGATGTGTGAATGCTCCTGCTGCCTGGCTCCTGGGAAACAAGTTTCCCATGTGGAATTCTGTACTCAGTCTGCAGTGACATCACACGTCAGTTGCCTCTGCACACTTGTGAGAGAATGGGAGTGGAAAAGGCACTCAACACTTCGGCCATGCAAGGAAACCTGTTTGAACTCAGAGTCCCCTAAGAGGGGAGCCAGCATCACTTAAAAATCTTTAAGTACTCTCAATAGAAATCTTTAGTTCACAAGATGTTTTACAAATACCTTATCCTAGTCTCCGTATCATTTGTGGAAGGGAAAGTTTAGATTTTATTATTTTTTTAAAAAATTTATTATAGATATATTTATTATTAAATTTTAGTCAATTTTATTAATCTTTCGATCATGTGATTTTTCTATGTATTTTGCGAAGTCCACGAAATGTATTCAAAATATATTTTCTTATGTTTTCATCTAAAGAGTCTTGCTATATTTATAAAGTTTCTCAGTCCACCTGAAAATAACCTTTGTGTATGTCTTGAGGTATAGATCTAAAGGTATCTTTTTTCCAAATGAAGAGCCAATTGCCCAAACGATTGGGCACTTTATTTATTTTCTAATAGACTAAGTTTCAACACAGAAGAGGGTCTTCTTTGGTGCTCTGTACTCTTTTCCATTGGTCTATTTTTCTCTTCTACCAAGATATCATGTGGCTGTAATTGCAATGGATTTATGTGGTGTGCTTTTATCTGGTGTAATGTATCCTCGACTTACTTTTTCTCCTTTAAAATTATCTTGGTTATTATTGTCCCGTATTGTTTTTGGAGTCAGCCAGTCAAGTTTGAAAAAACATGTAAACAGATGCATGTGAACGTGTCCCCATGGGTGTGTGCTTGGTGGGAACTGCGTCAAATCCATCGCCTCACTTGGGGAGACTTGATCGCTTTACCGTGCAGGTCTCACCACACCTCCCTATTTATAGACATCTTTAAAAATATCATTCACTGATATCTTTATTTTTTCACAAAGTTATTACCCTTGTCTTAGTTGATGTATTCCTAGGTAACTGATAACTTTTGTTGATGTCAAATGAAATTGTTTGCTTTTTATAATTATGAATTGGGTACTGCTGATAGTTTTGTTTACTAGTCTTGTGTCCAGTTGAGCTCTCTTATTTGTTATGACCTTTTAAAATGTAGATTTTTATAGGGTCAATAAAGAATGATGGTTTCCTTTTATTCCTGACCCATTTTTCCACATTTAGTTCATTTTCTTGCATTATTGCACAAGCCGGTAACTCTACCAGAGGTTGTATAGAAAGGGTAGAAGGGCATATATTTGCCTTGCTCCTACATCCCAAAGGGAGTTTCTGAAGCTTCACTGTCACATGTGATGGCTGCTTTTTCTAGTCTATGATTTAGATGCTGCTCTTGCATCAACTTAGCTGTGGATTTTTTTTTTTAAATGAAGTCTCACTCTGTTGCCCAGCCTGGAGTGCAGTCGTGCAATCTTAGCTACTGCAGGCCTAAGTGCTCTCTATAAACCCCAAGTGCAGCAGGTGGGAGGAGACTCTGGCTATGCACAGAGTTTGCTAGTGGGAGGACAGAGCCAGGAACTCTGTGTGTGTCAGTAAAATGTTGGGGTGACAGTCACCTGGGGGGAAAGCCATCACAGAGGCACTGACATGAGCTGTGTGCATTGGGCAGTCTCTCCACCTCCATGGGCCTCAGTGTCCTCTCAGGTGTGAGGGTCAGTGGTCCCCGTGGCCTACTGCCACATTCATTGAAATGCTACATGTCCAGAATATGCTATTTATTGGGGGGATAAAGGGAAAGAAATATACTTTGCGCATATTTCATACGGAAGACAATAGTGATAATGCTTCAGTTAGTGTGTTGGAGATGCCAGGTTGATTGTACATGAAATTGTGCTGGGATCTCAGCTCTGCACCATAATTGCACTAAGCTTTTTGAATAGAAATCACTTTATCAAAGTTGTGATTTAGTGAAGAGAGATTGCTAATGTTTTTTGCAATGGAGTCTGTTGCTTTATCACATCATAGATTTTGTTACAAATGCATGCCGGGTGACCTATCAAGTCATAAGGCTGCAGTAACTCACCTGGCTGGTGTAGAGGAGTGTAATTCTAACACGGCCATCCCTGTGGTAAGGGGAAAGGAAAACATTGAAAGGTTGCTTCTCTGTGAACAGAGTGGCTGTTTCCAGGTTGCTGACCCCAAGGACGTGGGTTCCAGTGGACACAGTGAGCCAGGCTGTGGGGTTACACAGCATGTACCATGATGATGGGGGTTTCTTCCTCTTAGGACTCAACGGGCCCAGGGCCCTCTGGAAGCACACTCTGGAAGCTGTCCTTCTGCTCTGTTGAGGGGTAAAGAGTTGGTGAATCACCCCCAACCCCTCTAGTCCTTACTCAATTTCCATCTAACATTGCAGATGGGGCCTCATTATACAGATGCAGAAACAGAGACCCTGAGAGAGGTCTGGCCAGGCTGAGGCCCACAGCGAGTTCGTGATAAGGTAGGACCAGAGCCTGGGTCTCAGGCTCACGGTGCTCTCTGTGACCCCACTAGGTCAATCCTCTGTAACCTGCTTTAAGGGAAACAGGGTGGGGACACACTCCCCGCAGCTCAGTCTGACCCTGTGGATCTGTGGCCTGAGGGTAGGACACATGCACCAGAAGAGGTGATTCGGAGCCTGTGGTCCACTCTCAGCCTGTGTCCCCCACCCCACAGGCAGGGCCACTGCTTCCACATTAAAGGAAAGGTGAGTTACTTAGCACTCATTAACTCACGAAGTCAAAGGTAATCAAGACCAGATTGAACTTCCATCCAATCGACTTAAACACTCTCATGTTTAAAAATCCATATAGGAAAAATAATGCAAGAACATAATTTTTTAAAAAGAATGTGGAAAAGTGGTGTAAAACTGCTAATTGTTCTTAATGTGAGCTGCAACTTTGGCCTCACAGTGGCTGCTCCGTGACGGATGCTGAATGGCGGTGGGGCTCCTTGGAGCTTGCTGAGGATTCCCGCCTGTATCCACTTTCCCTCCAGTCACATCATTTTAAGAAGGGAAACTGCCCCCCCTTCCCTGCCTCCCTGCTTCCTTTGTGGTCCTTGGGAAAAAGAAATTCCACGAAGAAACTAGTCTGTGCTGCTGGGGTAAGGACAGTGTTTTCCCTGGAGGAGGCCACGCTGGAGGGACCACAGAAGCACTGCGGGCAGCTCACATCCTGCTCCAGTGTCCAGGTAATGGCCACAGGGTGAGCTTGGTTTTTCAAAATCTACTGAGCACTTTTCTGTAAGTACATGATATTTCAATGAAGCATTATGAAATTATATTATCAGAAGCCAAATCTGGTTTGTTTCCATTGGGTTTTCAAGGACTATTTTATTCCTATCCTTTCCTTTTTCTTTACATTTTCTCCTCTTCTTTAACTAAAAAAACCTCTATAAATTTGAAAGACTCTCAGGTCTTCAGGATAAAATGGGAATTGGTGCTTTAAGCTTTGTCCCTTCCTGCAGTGGGACTCACAGTCCCCTTTCAGAGACCTGCTTGGTCAAGGGTAGTTATGGGAGTTTAGCATCAGCTTGGGCAGCCTTCCCTGCTTCATGAGCTGACCCACTAGGGACAGGATCACATGAACACACGTCCTCATCTCTGACACCCTGAGACCTTAAGCAGCAAGTGCAAAGGGCGGACGTCCTATGAGTCTGCGTCCTGTGGCCTCAGGTGGGAGGCCACAAGTATGCTCACAGCTCCCGCTCCTGGTGCCTGGCAGCTCAGACCGTAGCTACTTCTCTAGGATTTTTGCGCCCAACTCACACTCTCTCCATCCAAGACTCAAACAGTGTCCCCCCGCCTTATGCCCGGTCACCCTGTTCTCTTCTGCGTCCAGCCTCAGTTGTTCCTCCTGACCCAGCCCCTGCTTCAGCCCAGGACCACTTGAAGCCTCCCCTCTGAGTGCCAGCACTTCCCTCCATCATGATCTGCACTCCTGCTTTTTCTCGCATGATTTCCCCTCCTGCCACTCCTCACCATCTAAAACAGTGTTCACTTCTGTTTTGCTGTATTGTCTGGCTGTCCTGTATGTGTCTGAGCTCACGAGGAATATTGCATCCCTGTACCCAGGAGAGTGTCTGGCAGAGAGCAGGTGCTGAGCAAATAAGCAATACATGAGTAAGCAAGTGAGCCAGAGAGTACAGGCAGCACCCATATGCCACAGCTTCCCATGCGGCTCTACTAGGAGTCACTCTGCTCCACCGCCAAGGCCTCCCCTCCCTGTGTCGGTGTCCCCAGCTCCATGGCCAAGGTGCTGCCTCCTACTGAACGATTCTGAGATGCCTGAACACCATGTAGTTAATCCCAGAGGAAAGTTTCACCGTTGGAATCAAGGCCCTGGCAGGAACTCAGAAGGGTGCCTTTGTCAGCTGCCCTCATCTCCCTTTGGCGAGACAGCGCACTAAAGGCTGAGAGTCCATCCATGAGAGCAGTGCCGGGCGACACACGTAACAATGAACAAACTCTGGAGGGAGAGTCCTTCGGGGTTGGCCCGGTCTCCGAATTTCCCTGTGCCTTGAGTGCTGGCCCCCCAACAATGAACAAACTCTGGAGGGAGAGTCCTTCGGGGTTGGCCCGGTCTCTGAATTTCCCTGTGCCATGAGTGCTGGCCCCCCAACAATGAACAAACTCTGGAGGGAGAGTCCTTCGGGGTTGGCCCGGTCTCCGAATTTCCCTGTGCTGTGAGTGCTGGCCCCCAAGAGGGTTCCGCTGGGCCTTCTCAGACCTCCCCAGGCTCAGCAGCGCCGGATCATGACATCACCACTCATTCCCAGCTCTCCCTGGGATAGTCTCTCAAATGATTAGTGCCAACAATCCTTGACTCCAGCTCTGTTTCTTGTGTAATTCAAAATAAGCACAAACCTTAAAGTATACCTGATTATTGTCTCCATTTTAACAGGAGGAAACAAGCACAGACAGGTTTAGTTACCTGCCCAGGAGCACACAGTGAGCATTGGCAGAGCCAACGTATTTTTCCCCAGTCTGACTCCAGAGCTGGGCCTCTAGCCAGGGTGCCACACACAGTGCAACACGGTGGGGACAAGGGTCTCTTGTGCAATGTGAAGATGGCTGGGGTGAGCCAGGCCCAACACACAGGCCACGTGGAGAGGCCCAATGCGAGGCCACAAGCTGGGGCATCTCCAAGGAAGATCAGCCCAAGACTCCATCCCTGTGCCTCCTGGTCTTCCCAGCCCTCCCCAGACACTCAAGGCATGGGAAGGCTGTGACTGACCATGGCAGGCTGGGTGCTGGGGGCCCAGGGCAGAGGTGGGGGCTGTACCTCCACACAGCCCCCATAGGCAGTGGCCTTGGACATCTCTCCCTTAGCAGCGGCAGGGCTGTGTCCCTCCCTACACACCCACACTTCTCTCTGGGCACACAGTGACTGGGCAGGCAGAGGGTCTCTTCCTCTTGCTGGCCATTCGTGGTATTTCCCCAGTGCCACTCTCCGAGCCTCTCTGCCTGGGTTTCAGAAGGGAGGATGGTGTTACCGCAGTCTGGAGGCCCCTGTGCCAAGGTCTTTCAGGACCCATAGGATCATCTTGGAGAAGAATCGTCTGTGCACACACAGCCACATGGAGGCCAGATGACCCTGGGTTCAAGAGATGCCTGTAGGGATGCATCAATCTCCAACGATTTCCCAGTCGTTTCAGAGCCAGGATGAGAATCCAAATGCTTGTTTACTGCAGTGAGCTTTCAGTTTAGTTTCTTATTAAATATAACTATGTGTAATAGGCAACCCCATTCCCACACCAAAGCTGCAAGCATATTGCAAGTACCAGTTTATCTGTTGGGTGGGCAGAGGCGTTTAGCAGCATCATTTTAGAAGTGGAAGGAGAGTTTCCCCACACTGTCCTGCAGGAAGCTTGGCAGAAGCCCAGATGCACATCCTGGATGCTGCCCAGCATCATGGCAGGAAAACGGGTTCAGAGCCACAGGCTGAGGCCTGGGGGACTCCACAGACAACTAGGGCAGTTCTGACATTTGCTTCCCTCTTCACCACCTGCTTTGCCTGCTTTGCAAAGATGGACAGAGAACAGCACTAACACGCATGAAAATGAACCACACCCTGATTTGCTTCCCTCTTGACCACCTGCTTTGCCTGCTTTGCAAGGATGGACAGAGAACAGCACTAACACGCATGAAAATGAACCACACCCTGATTTGCTTCCCTCTTTACCACCTGCTTTGCCTGCTTTGCAAGGATGGACAGAGAACAGCACTAACACGCATGAAAATGAACCACAGCCTGTGGTGGTGTCCCACGTAGCTGGTGGGGTCCACGGTGAGAGAATCGGCATGTATGCGTCCTGGGCCAGCAGCTGTCCTCAGGATGGACACTGAGGTCAGGTCCAGAGCAACTAATTGATGTCAGCTCTGTGAGTTGCCTCTGACCAGCCAATCTGGGTAGCATGTTTATTAGAACATCTTCGCATTTGGGGGAACCGGAAGTGAGCTGATCTGCATATAGGCCAGCCTTTCTGCATAGGGCACAGCGTATGTGCAGGCAGGCCAGCTTATGTACAAACAGCCCACTCTGTGTGACGTGGAACAGTCACTCTGCAAATAGAGCAGCTGTCCCCACATGGGCTACTACTTAAACCAAGCTTCTCCAACCTGCAGTCTGCGGGCTGCGTGAAGCCAGACACAGCTTCGAATGGGACCCAACACAAAATCGTAACATTTCTTAAAACTATGAGAATTTCTTCACGATTTTTTTAGCTCATCATCAGCTATCATTAGTGTTAATGTATTTTATGTGTGGCTAAAGACACTTCTTCTTCCAATGTGGCTCAGGGAAGCCACAAGATTGGACACCCCTGATCTAGATGCAAGATGCTATTTTGGAAGACGGTGTTAGTGGTAATTATTTCAATCCCTGGCAGGGGGTCCCTGAACAAGCTACTCCTCTCAGAGTTCCTGCAGTCTTCCTGGGGGTGGCACCTTCAGCTTGTTCTGTGCCCATCAGTGTTATCAGCCCAGTGCTTGGGCACCTGGAAGGCATCTCCTGTTCATTCCAGGCTGCCAGGGTGACAGAGGCTTGTGTTTTGTGATGTACCGATGGTTTATTTTAATTAGGTATGATAAGATGACAAACATGGAGACAGCTGTCTTGAAAGGAGAGTTTATTACTTAAGGTTCCCAAGAGGAGGGGGCATGGCATACCAGGCAAGGCCATGCAGGAAAGCACCAGCTCAGCCAGGAGGCAGCAGGAGTGAGGGGTGAGCAGGCCCAGAGCCTTTATCGTGGGAAGGAGCTGGGGAGGTGTGGTGATCAGCTGAGCAGGCCTAGGGCTGGGCATTTCAGCAATTTTGGAGGGCTCTGGGCTGCAGGTGTGGCCTCTAGTTGTCTGGTTCCTGGCCATGGGTGATTTAGGGTAGGGAAATACTGGCCTGGGAGTGCAGGAGCCCATATAGGAGGTGGCTGGAGCCAAGGGCTTGGATTGGGCGGTTTGCACATGAAAGGCACACTCACCAGGGAGTCCCTAGGAATTAGCTACCCCTGGGAGAGGCAGTTCCTTCTCTGGTCAGTGAGGCCCCAGGATGTCAGAGCATCATAAAATACAGAAATTAAAAAAATATGATTAATACAACTTGGAGGAAGCATATGGGGTTTTGGGGATGCCGTTCAGACCTCACACTGGTCCAAGCCTTCTGCCTTCCTGGGACTTCTCCACCTCTCCATGCGGTGACAATGGGCAACAGAGACTGGGCCATGTGGCACGCTTCTTCCCCCGCACCCCTGACCCCACCAGAAAACACCATTTGCCGTATGATCTCTGGGCAGTGGAGGTCGTACTGTGGGAGGGGCAGCTCTGTTCTTGAGCTCCTTCTACTGGGAGCCCTCAGGCTCAGAGCCCACGTCCCTCCCACCTCCCATCTCCATACCTTCTCCTGTCATTATTTAAATGAGAGTATTATGCAAATGTAATGCAAAAATCGAATTCAACAAATCTGTTCTTACCCACACAGGGGCAGCTAATTTATGGAGCTCAGACTCAGTCTAGGTACCTTCCTCGGGTAATGCTGTTTTTGGAACCCCAGACAAAGTAACAGCAACTCCAAGATTTTCACAGAAGCTTCCTTTGATGACTCCAAGCTCCCCCAGACCTGGTGGAAACGCAGACTCCTTGGCTGATGCTGCCATGGGAGTAGAACCCACCAGAAGCCCCCTACACTCCACATGGGGAGAGCTGGGACCCATGCCCTGCTGGCTAGAAAGTGGTCCATCCTGAGGGACCTGAGTCAACGAGGATGCCGGGGCTGAGCCGGGCCCTGACGGGCACCCGGGACCTCACGGGGGAGCATCTGAGCAGGGCTGGGACGAATGAGGAGACGCCAGCAAAGAGGATGTTGAGAACAATTCCTGGGGAGAAAATTGTGGTCTCATTACCTAATTCGAAGTGGCCTGATCTCGAGGAAGCAGGGAGCAGAGAAACAATCGGAACATCTCTGTGCATCAGGTTTTCGTACTGACCGTGAAGCGCCAAGTGGAAGCAAGCCTCGCGCTGGGAGGACAAGGCTCTCGGCGTTTCGTTGTGGATTTATTTGCTCAGCATGAGTGCCCTGTCAAGCCACCCAAGGGACAGAGCTTCTGGCTCAGGGACCACGGTTGGCTCAGCACAGGCAGCCTCTGGAGATGAGAGTGAACCAGTGGATACCCTTCTATCCCTGCTGGCCACGAGGGGTGGCAGTGTCCCAGGTGGAGGTACTTAATAAAGAGGTTGCTGGTTTTATTTTTCTCTAAATTATTTTTCGAGGAGCTTTTCCATAAGCCCAGGCCCTGGGTTCACACCATCACTGGGGCAGAAGCCTCATCCCTGCCTTGTCTGATGGGGTCTTTACACCTTCCTCGGTCACTGATGCCAGGTGCTATTGTTCCTGCTCAGCCAATGTCTGGACTGAGTCCCGAGCCTCATTCCATGGGCAGTGGCTCTGTCTCCAGGTGGGGCACATGGAGGCCAAGTCCCAGGGCAGGGCCCACGGTGGGCCTGGTCTTACTGGTGGTGAGTCAGCTGGGCCGGCTGAGAGAGAAGAAAATGAGCGGAACCAGGAGCAAGATAGGTGGAGGATGGGCAGGAGACAGGGTGGCCTCCTCAGGTGGAGAGATCTTGAGGGCAATTTTTCATGCCACCTCCCTCCACAAATCTGCCCACGGCTCCTGATAGCCATGCTCTCCAGCACCTGCCCTTTCAAACTCCAGGGCAAGCTCCAGATATCACCACACTGACCATCTAAAGGGAGCTTGGTTAGCAGTGAATACGTGCCCGTGACCCTGGAGACCCCCATGGGGCTTTCCTGCTCCCTTGGGTAGGGGAGGCTCACGCCTGTGGGTCGGCACCAGTCTGCTTCCCATGTCCCTCCTCACCTCCCAGGCCCCTGGCCCCGGACAGGATAGGTAGAGGCATTTCCTCTTTTCTGCCTTGACTCACTTCACAGAGAGGGGCCTCCCCCACGTGCCTGGCCCCACTGCCAACCCACCACGTGCCGGCCTTGGAGTATGGGGGAATGTGCTTTGCTGCCATTTCTGAACCTGAGGGAGCTTATCTTTCTTCTGAGAGCCTTGTTCTAGGTAGGCAAGCTCCTGTATACTTTACTGCCATTTGTTCAAGTTCCAATTATGGAAGGGACCCTTAGTGAAAAGAGCTTGGTGCTGAGGTGTAATTCTCTGAGCACATTGGGCCTGAGAGCAGCCTTGCAATGACAGGGTTTTCTGGCTCAAAGAAGCCATCCCCGAGTCCTTTCCACTGGTCTTGGAAGGGAAGAGTCTGTGTCTCGGCGACAGAGGGTGTCTTTGTGGATAAATGAGGCCTCTTTGTGCATGGCCTGCCCAACAGAGGCCACAGGCCGGACACATGCTGACCTTGGACACCTTCCATCTCTGGGGTCAGGGCTGGGACCAGAGGAGGTGCCGAGGCCAAGACTAAAGCCCCCCAAAGGTCTTCTGGGCAACTCCCCGTTCAGGGCTAAAAGGCTCCCTGTGATCCCTCCCAGAGGGTTCTGCTTGCACCCCCAGGGCCAGGCACAGCCCCCACACTCTCCTCCTCCCCACACCAGTTCCTCTGCCACCCTCATGGGGCCTGACCACTCCCTGCAGCTTGGGGAATCCAAAGCACCCCCTTCCCTGAGTGACAGAAGGGGCCCCTGAGCCAGGGCCCTCTAACAGCCATCCCGGGGCCTGGGGTCTGTGGAGGGGTCACGTCCTTGCTCCTTCCTTTCTGTGTTCCCTCTTCTACGAGGAAAGGGGTGGAGACTCTTTCCAGCTCTCCAGGTCTACCTCCACACAGCCTTGGAGGAGCGTCCTGGGGGTAGATTACGAATAGGATGGGGCGCTGCTGTCTTTGTGGAAGCCCAGGCCTCCTCCTTGAAGACCCTATGATCCCGTGTCTGACTTGTAGGTGTCCATGTCCCCTTCCCCACCAGGCTGTGCACTCCTCGGGGGTAGGGGTCCCCCCTCCAGCTCCTTTCTGGGACCCAGAGCTCACTTCAGGGCTCAGCACAAAGTAGATGGCCTGAGATAAGCAGACAAGTAGATGGCACTGCTGCCAGGCCCACGGGGATCACAGGGTTGCCCACATGCTCCACAAAACACACAGGCACTGAAGTGATGGCAGGGCACCACCAGGGTCTTTCAGGAGGGGACTCAGAGTGCTGAACTACCCCATGCACGCAGTCGTGAGGAAAGAGCTGGGCCTGCTCAGCTTGTCCTACACGTGCAGAGAACACAGTGATCAGAGCTCCTGGCAGTGCCCACCTGTGGTCAGCCTGGGAGAAGGGGGGCCTTGTCCTCGATGACAGTGGTTCACGTGCACTGCTGTTTCTGGAGTCAGCAGAAACAAATCCATTCTTTAAGTAACGAACAGAGGCGCCTCTGCTACTTGACACAGAGCAATGCTAGGTGTTGGGTAGTCAGGGGCCAGGACCTGGGTCTGGGGACTGCGGTGCCCGGTCTAAGACAGAGGCCAGGCTGGCCATATCAGTGAGCAGCAGAAGGCCCCCCAGAAAGCTGTCTCTGGTCCAGCGGTGAGGAGCCCCCACAGGTAGGAGCCACCAAGCGCAGTGACCGCGTGCTCTGCTCTCCAGCCCGTGTCAGATCCGAGGGGCACTTTGCAAACTCTCCGAGGCCAGGAGGCCATGCATCCTCTTTACCTCCTGCCCTGGCCATGACTTCCATCATCCCCGATCTGACCCTCACCACTATCAGGCACCCTGAAAGGGAGCGCGTTCGTGGATGGTAAATGCTAGCCCCATGGGCAGGGGCTTCCTGGCCTGTGCCATGTGGCCCTCCCTGACACAGCTGCCTGGACCTCAGCCAGGACTTTGGACTCGGGGAGCAGGTCATCAGTCACACCCTTGGCAGGACCTGTCCTGGGAGCCCTCTGTGTGTGTGGAGCTGCCTCATTCCCCTGTGAACACAGTAGGGCATCATGGGGTACGACGGTGAGCACTGGGGCTACACTGGGGGCTGGGCTCAGTCCTGAGGTCAGGCCCAACCTAAGCTGGGCAGCCTGGTGTCAGCTGCAAGAACCCTCTTCACCTTCCTCATTCCTACACGACTTTCTGGTGTAGGCCATCGGGTGGGATGGGGTAAAAAAACACAGGCCCCATTCTACCCCTCTGCTGATCCACACACGGACATGTGTACACCCAGGCCTCCCTGCTCACAACCATGGCCAGGAAGGCAGGCTCCGGCCAGGGCTCTGAAATGCCAGGAGGGTGTAGAGAAGACAGGTGGCCCTCTGCCCCTGCAGTCAGGCAGCACCTGCCCACTCCGAATGCTGCAGCCAGCTGGTTACAGTGTCTGTTAGTCAGCTAGTGCGTTTGCCAGTGCTCTTCAGTGTCACCATCGTGGCAGCCTCTGTCATTGAGAACAGTTTAACACAGGAGAAAGAAGTTGCAGGGCCCTGCCCCGGTAGAGGTCTGTCTTCCCTGCCAGCTTTACCCAGCGCGGCCATGGGAACTGCAGGAACCAGGCTCCCAGGAGGATGCAGAACGACTGACCGCTGCTCCCCGGGGAAGAGCTGCTTTCTAGCACTTCCTTCCTCCTCCTGCAGCCCTCTCTTACCTTCCTGGGGCAGGGAAGGGATGCTGATGTGCTGAGATGGGGTTTTCTGCCTGTTAGAATTGCTGGGGAAAACAACTTACTGTTTTAGCAAGGAAACAACATGCTTCATGGCAGCAAATTGTGTTTTCAGGGGCTCCAGAAAGATATCAGTCTGTTATAAAATAATCAGGCCAATGCTCAGGACCCATCACTAAGGAATAAACCAGCAGCTCTCCACGAGGGGGCACAGCTAGCTTTCCTCTTCACCTCCAGAGGCTGAGGCATCTTGCTGGCTTGAGGCAGCCAGGCACCAGGTGGGAGCTGCAGTGCAGGGGCAGGCCTGGGGGCCTGATTATCGCAGGAGGAGAAATGCATAGTATGTTCATCCCCCCAGAGTGATGCTGGAGAAAAGAAGCCCCAGGTCTCTCCCTTGCCCCTCTATTCCCCACCAACCCAGCTGCCCCAGCAGAGGGACAAAGGCCTGGTGATGCCTCTGTCCTGGGGACAGTGAGTGATGGGAAGGGGGCCCAGCGGGTTTGTCACCACTGGGATCTGACACATGCAGACTCCCAGGTATCCAATAACAAGTCTCATGACCAGCAGGGGCTAAGGGGTGTTGGGTGTGCGTTTCTGTGCTTGTGTGTGTGAATTCCAAGAATCTTTCTTAAATTCTGGACATCTAGGGGCCAGGGCTGTCACTTTCCACCATTTCTGAGAGCACAGACATGTGCACTGCCCCCTCCTCTCAGCCCCCCTCCCTTCTTCTTGCTCAGTGCTCCATACTCCCAGTCCCTTCAGTTCAGCCCTGGAGGAGTCGCCCCTCCTGGAACTGCTGAAGGGTGGGGAGGCAGCTTTCTGGACAGAGGAGCAGGCAGGGAGGGTGCTCTCCCTTGCAGGCTGTTCTGAAGGGTGGATTCTTCTTGCTGCTTCTTGGGAGACTGCATGCCCAAGGGAGCACAGCCATGCCAGCCTCACGTGACTCATCTGAAGTCACAGCCAGCTCTGTAACCTGCTCCATTGTCGTGGGGCTTTGTCCTTGCTTTGTCCCCACCACTCTGAGCCTGTATGTCCTGCATGTTGCACACAGCTCAGCCTCACTTGGGCCCCACTTCCCAGAGAAGCCAGGAGCAGACGTTCCTCTCAGAGCTCTCAGCGCCCGGTGGGGCAGGGCCCTTTAATCACGCCATGAAAGACAGCAAGGACATGAGTCTCTGCTTAGTTACTATCTAGGTCTCTGTGGTCCAGCTGGGGAAGGGGTGGAGGCAGCATGTTCCCTGCTGTGGCCAAACTAGGCCGCTGGGCCCCGGGTGCTGGCCTGCCGGGTGCTGTGGGGTCTGCCCCGTGCATCTCGTGCAGAGGCGCTCCCCAGGCCCCACTGGACCACGGCTAAGGCTGAGCTTTAATTCGTTTGTATAAAAGCAGATTTCAGGTGTACTAACTGAACAAGACGATGCTTTTAAAAATCAAGAGTGGCAACAAAAGAGCAAGGGGCCACGCCCCAAGGTCCCACCTGAACACCTCCCAGTAAGTGACGGCAACACAGGAGACTTAAGGGGATTCAACGGACACGTCCTTTAGCCAAGATGTGGCATTTCTGTCTGTAATATGAACACTTCCTTATATGATGGGGGTTAGTAAACATCCCCCATTCCTCAGGTGGGGACAGTCACATGCTTGCAGGAGGATTTTCCTATTACGGGGCTGAGACCAGTGAGGCAATGATCTTGGAAGCTGCCGTTAGTCACCATCTGGGCAAGCAGCTGTTACAGTGTGCAGTGTTACCCTTCAGCTCTGGGGTTCTTTGAGCCCTGCCGGCGTGACCTTGCTGACCGTCTCTGATTGGGGCCAGGCTGTGGGTGTTCCCGGCCATCAGAGCTGCCAGGGGACCCTGGAGAGCAGCTTTCCCAACTGTGTCATCATAGAGAAAAGGAAGCCGAGGCCACCGTCCACAGCTGGGGGCACAATCAGGTGAGAATTCTAATTCCTTGAGCCTTTCCCCACACTCTGGCCTGAACCAACCCTGCTGACTCGCTGGTGAAGTCCCCCCACCCTGACCACCTCAGTTTCTCTCCCTGCTGTGCTGGTGCCCTGAGACAGGTCGCTGCTGCATTGAGTCATAAGTGCTTCTGAGCACAGAGAGGACTTCCAAGCACTGTGCAGAATCACCAGCAACTTTCAGAAAACAGACAAATTGCTGGGGAAGCAGCATCATTCATGCCCTCCGGTTGAGGGAGGCTAGGGGCCATCCAGGGGTCTGGGGAGACTCGGAGATCCAGGCCCAGACAGAGCCTGTTCCCAGACAAGAACCATGGGTGGCACCCTTCACTCTCTCTTCCCATGGAAACTGCATCCAAAGCAAGAAACTTCCATTTGAGACCACACTGAACAAGAAAGGGCCATTACATTTTATTCTGAAATGGCCCCTGGAGAAAGAATGGAAGCAAATTGCACAAGTGGGCGTCCATCTCCTTCCACCCGGCCACGGTCACCGTGGTGCTCGGCCAGGCTCCTGGTGATGTGAGGCAAATCTCTCCGTTGGCAAACCAGCCCACACACTCCCTCCATTGCAGACGGTCACCCAGAGCTGGGAGAAGCACCAGGGCCCTGAGCCCGGCCTCTACAGGCACAATGAGTATCATTTTACATCTCTGACCACGTCTTATCTTCTCTCCAAGATGCGCTCTAACACTTGGTCAAATGAACAGTAAACAGCGTCTTCCAAGCTGAAAACAAATGCATCTCACTTGACATTCCGCATCAGCACCATCCCTCACCTCAGCTGGACTCTTCAGACAGCAGTGCTGCTCAGAAGAGAGCGAAGGCAGTGGCCAGCCCCTCTCCTGCCTGTGCACTCGGGGAATCTGCCGGTCGTGAACTGGCCTGGCCACATAAGGCGCCTTCCTCTGCTCTGACCACGGTGGAGCGTGGGATCTCCTGGGATGGGCATTTCTCTTTTCCTGGGAGGTCATGGGGCATGAGCTGCACTGAGCAGTGGAGGGCCGGTGGGCTGAAGCCCTGCTCTTGATTTCACACACCTCTTCCAAGACTTTCAAAGTGCTCCTTTGAAACATCCTCCGAGCCCCACGCTGGCCTCAACCGGGGAAAGTGCTCTGCTACCCTCTCCAAGGACAATTGGTTCTTGGGAGGGTCTGCCCCACACTGGGCCAACCACGAACCTTCCTTGGGAATTTCTGAATTAGAACCAACAGCCAAGGCTCTTCCACCCCTGGGGTGACCAATACACATTACAGACCAGGAGCCAGAGGACTGGTTGGTTTAAAACAGGAACAAAACTGAATCTGGACCAGCAGCTGCAACTACAGTGACCCCGGTTAAGTTTATGATAATCCTCAGTCCTTCTCCAAGAGCTGTCTCCCTTCTGTGCGGGCCGAGTAGGTGAGCTGTACGGAGATGTGGTGGGAATCCCACCCCTGCCTCCTCAAGTCTGTGATGGTGGCCCTCATCTCTGCAATCCTCCAGGGATGTGGTATTGCATTTAGTTTGCTATTTTCATAGGAAGACGCAGTGCCAGCGGCCTCTGTTTGGCCTTTCTGACCATAACAGCTCTCGCTCTGTGGCCCGGAGAGCCAATGTGAGGATTTTGCCCATTGTTGAATATGTCAGTTCAAGTCATGAATTTGGGAACTGGGGAAATAACCACAGGGTGGGCGCACTGGGCCCCACTATGCATCAAACCTGAGCCAAAACTCTGCTGACCCAAAAGTCCCCACCCTGACTGTGAACCACAGTGACATTTGGGGTTTCCAGGAGTTGGTGTCATTTCAGAGCCAGTGTCCAGTAACGCTTGGAGAGTCTGATCAGTTCCCTTCCACAGTGGAGACAGCGGCCACAGCATCTTCAGGGAAGGCTGGGAGGAAGGTGAAGCTTCTATGGTTTCACCAGGTGGCAGTGTGGTGGGCCCTTCCTCCAGGGGCTCTGGGTCTGTAAACTGGTTTAAGTCTGAGAATTGAGATGCTGTGACTCTATTGTGGTGACATGAGTCAGACTTCTGTTCTTCAGGCCTACAGCGTGGATCTGTGGCCAATACATTGGCCAAAATGTTCCTGTTAAAACAGGTCAGGGAATGCCAGCTTTCTGCTCCAAACATCCAGGAACTTCTCCACGCCTCCAAGTGGCCTGCAAGGCCCCGCCGGCCCTGACCCATTCCCTCTCAACTCCATCTTCCACAGCTCATGGTTCTCACTGGCCTCCCTGCTCCTGGAATGATCTGGGTGTGCTCCCACTTCTCCCAGGCCCAGCTCGCCTGGCCCTCGCCTGTCTCAGTCTCTGTGCAGGTGACAACCTCTTGGGAAGACCTTCCCTGGCCATACCTTTGAACTTGCTTCCTGGTTTCACATTGTCTACCCCTTTTCTGCTTTACTTTTCTTCAAAGCCCTTATCATTGCCTTGCACACTGCATGTTTTAATTATTTAGTTGTTTATTGCGTGTCTCCTCCCTCTAAAATTTTAATCTCCATTGGGTAGGACATTTCCTGGCACACACTCAGAATTTTTGTGTTATGATTGAAGGAATAACATCAGCAATGCTGTTCTTTCCCTCAATTACTATGTTTCGAGCTTGTGGCAATCTGTAGAAGTTAGTCAATGGGCCTTACAATCCTGATTTGGAGAAAAGGGGGCGATGAAAAGGAGGGACAAGGTGTCATATATCAATGCGGCCAAGCGCCGACGCTGCCTCCTCCTTCCCCAGATCACCAGGAAGAAGTCAGAGGAGGCTGCTGTTCGTCGACCCACGTGCTCCCTTGGGAGCTTGAGAAGCTGCTCCCCCTGGTGCTGCCCCTGGGTGCTGCTTAGCAGGAAACTCATGGCATCCGAGATGCTCCACTGTGCTGGGTCTGTCCCGGATCCTCCCCGCAGGTCAGATTCATGTCAAGAATGCTGGAGGGTATTGCAGTCTGGCAGGAGCTCACTGTGGGGAAGGAGAGGCTGGGCTGGATCCCGAGGCTGAGCCATCCGCTCTGCAGCCCTCCCGGTGCTCAGTTATCAGGCTCACTACCTCTCAAAGGCGTCTCTTCTCTCTGTGGACATTTGTCTGTCACAGCTGCAAGATTCTGACAATAAACTTGCTCTCCAAATTCCTAAAAGAATTGCTTGCTCCAGTTTAGCCAGCTAAGACTTTCTTGGATAATGGCATAATCTGGAAGGATATTTAACAAATTTGTTTAAACTGGAAATTATTGACTCTATGGTGAGTCAGGAAAAACCACATTCACAATATTCAACAGCAGCGCTGGGCCTTGATGCTCCAGGGCAGTGCAGGGATTAGAGATCTGAGAGGTTTCATGACGCTTCTCAGGGGAATACATGGGTTCTGGGTTCTTCTAAGGAAGCTCCCTCCATGCCAGCCACCACCTTGTCTCTGCTGGGGAAACAGTGGTCCAGGGGCCCTCAACTGCAGGGAAATTATTGAACCTCCCAATGCCACTGCATCTCCTCTGGGTCTTCTTTTATTCCTTCTTTCCCCTAGAAAACACCTTCTGACACACTCCTGCTCTGCCTGTCTGTCCCCTGCTGCGGCCAGACAGCGAGCAGGGAAGAAATCCAGTGTCTGGACTGTTTGCTGGTCTGCAGAACCTGTTCTTTCGCAGTATCTGTTTTCCAATGCAGATTTTCACAGTTCCCTAAAGAAACTTAAATTTCCATTCCCAGAATGACTTCATTTCCTGATACCCAGCCCAAATGCACGTGTGTTTGCAGCCGATGTGGCAACATAGCCACTTGGGTGGGGGCAAACATCACAGCCCACAATTCTGCAGTTCAGATTTGGGTTTATCTTAGCACTTAGTGCAACTTTGCATTTGGCAGAGGTCTTTCTCTTTTGTAGCCCTTGCCACCAACCTCATTACTTGTGAGAGTCTGCCTCATGCCTGTCTGCTCAGCAGATGAGAGACCTTGAGGCCTGGGAAGATCCCGCCCTCCTTGGCTCTGTATTCCTAGGTAGTGCATTGCCTAGTGGTTGGTTAATTTTAGGTGTCAACTTGACTAGGCTGAGGGAAACCCAGATAGCTGATAAAACATGCTTTCTAAGTGTCCCTGAGAGGACGTTTCCAGAAGAGATCAGCATTTGAATCAGGGGAGTGAGTGGGAAAATCCACGCTCCCCAAAGGCTGAGGGCCCAGATAGAACAAAAAGGCAGAGGAAGGGTGAGTTCTTTCCTTATTCTGGATCTGAGACATCCATCTTCTCCTGCCCCCAAACATCAGAACTCGGGGTTCTCAGGCCTTTGGACTCCGGGACGTACACCAGCAACTTCCCTGGTTCTCCAGCTTGTAGATGGCAGCAGGACTTCTCATCCTCCATAATCACATGAGCCAAGTCACATGAAAAATCCCTGCTCATCCCTCTCTCTGTGTACATCCTATTGGTTCTGTTTCTATGGAGAACTCTAATACAACTGGCACAGACTAGCTGCTCAACAAGTGTTTTATTTCTGAATGACTGAGATGTTTGAGCAGCTTCCAAGCTTACATACCTGTGTTTCCATTAAAGCCATTGTTTAGGAGGCCGATAGCAACAAAAGGTTGAAACATGGCAAAATCAGGGGCAGTTGATTTGAGTAATACCATGATGTGTTTACATTTGTACTGTGATAGGGATTTATTGCAAGGAGTTAGGAATGCTGGCCTCTAAAAGCTGGAAAAGTGTATTTTGTTGGGGAGGCCTGGGAGCCCCCATCTCACACACAGGAGGGAAGACACAAGGGGAAGCACTCGTGACGATGAACGAGATGTTGTTCCTGCCAGACGCAGGTCCTTGCCGTGTGTGTGCATAACCTCATTTCATTCGATAGCAACTCAGGAGGAGGAAATCATTATTAACTGTATTCTTTTATGTACAGAAGCTGAGGCTTGAAAGTGAAAATGACACAGCTGTTCATGGTCTTGCTGGCATTGGAGCCAGGAGAGAAAAATCCCTTGGTAAAATCTCCCAGCTGAATAGGGAAATGGGAATATATCCCGCATGGCCCAAAGAGACAATGGCTGGAAGTGGTCACAGTCCTTGAGGGGGAGCTGTGTGGTGGCCAGGCTGTGGTCATGAAGACACAGCGGCGTGGGAGGCTGAGGGTCGCTGGGGATGCTGGCTGGAATGTTTCTGTTAATAGCTGGAGCTCCAGAGCCTGTCCTGGAAGAGGGATGGGGGCCTGGTCCTGGGAGGGTTTGTAAACCGGCATGAGCACATGTCAGGGTGGAGCTCTGATGTCAGGACCCTGGCATGACTACAATAGACATCACACAAATGGGGCAAGAGGACCAAGCCTCCCCACGGTACAGCTGCTCAACTGTGTGGGGGGAGCTGTGGTGAAACACAGGACTCACTTAGAAAGATCCAGAGAGAGAATCCACCCACAGAAAACCTGGAGAGCATTTTGAAACTTCCTACAGGAAATCCAGGAGAAAAGGAGTCCTATTCAGTGATGGGAGGGGGTGCAGGTCAGGGGCCGCATCGGAAGGCAGTCGTCTGAAGGGATGCACGGATTCACGACAGAGGTGCTGAGGCAGCCACAGGAGGTGGTGAGTGGGGGCCACGGGGATTGGGTGAGGGATCTAGAGCTGGGACACTCTGGTTTTGATGGAAGGAGCATCGCCTTAGGAGGCAAAGACAGATTCAAGTCCAGGCCTGGAGCAACCTTCAATCACCCTTAAGCCCTCTGAGTTTCTGTGTCTGTGAAATAAGCATAATGATTCCCACCTCACAGGGGCAGGGGCAGGGGCAGGACACTGTGAGATTGTAACGGTCGGTGTCCCTCTTCGCATGGAGTCAGCAGCCGGCTGGGCTGAGGGAGGTGTTTCTGTCCTTAGGTGTCACAGCCTGGCTCTCGTGCGTCCTTCCTTCCACTTCTCCCCACCTGCATCCACACAGAGAATACACTACCTCTATAAAACGCTTGCAAGGGGCCACTGTTCTCAGCATTTCACCTGTCAACCTCACTTAAGCCTTAAACAGCCTATGATGAGGTTCTGATAGTGTCTCCCTTGGCCCGCTGGAAGGCCCAGTGCTGAAGGACGACTGGGCACCCCGGCTCTTGGGATGGTCAAAGGCTCTCACCTGGACAGGGAGGACCCCCTCCTCTCCCTGGGCCTTCTGCTGCCCTGAGCCCCTACTGCTCTCTGCCACGGACTCGGGAGGGAGCATGAGCTGCATCCAACAGGCCGCAGCAGGTCCCGGCCTCTCAGCACCCAAGACCAGACAGAGGCAGTGCCTCGGCTACAGTAAAGGCCTAGCGACCCGGGTGGGCATGGGGCACACATTCCTACTCTGGCATTAGAGGTCATGCCACTGCTTGTCTTTACCATACTACCCAGTGTCCTGCGAGGACTTGGTCCTCAGGTGAGTCACAAGTCTCCAGTCCATTAATTAACTGGTCGGAAGTGAGTCCCGGCCCATCCCTGTGAGGAGCAGGGGGACTGGCACCTCATTTCCTCGTGGACTCATGGCCCTACACAACGACACGTCTGGCTTTCCTGGACCCATGCACTCACTCCAGAAGGACATTTGCTTTGAGCTCGCCTGGTGGATGGGGTGCCCCTGAACATCTAACCATCTGTTGACATTTCCACCATCAGAAAGTTCCTCTAGGCAGCGCCCAGCTAGTGCTCCAAAGAGGTGCAGAATCTCTGAGAAATTATGTGGTCCACAGTCAACAGCTAACAACATTTATAGGACCTTATTAGCCGCCAGCTTGGAGAAGGCCAGTGTCCAGAATAAATCAAATCCTTCATAACTGTCAGACGGTGGTGACTCGGTCAAATCTCGGTCAAAAGATGCTCTGGCCAAAGTCAACAGAGAGCAGAAGCAACTTGCTTTTGCTGGTCCCTCAGCAAGACCACACAGGGAGATTTGCAGGCAATAAACAATGTTGCCTAAAACTTTCCCGTGAGGTGGGAATTGTTTTCATCCAGATAAGAAGGTGCCAGCCCAGGGGAGGTGTGAGTGGCCAAGCCAGGGATGGAGCCCTCACGTGGCCGCAAGAGATCAGCAGCCAAGAGTTAGCTCTCTCCACGGCACGCCGAAACGGCTCCACGCCTCTGCTGGTGTTTTTATAGGAACCCCTTTTGTGTGTTTGCTTCCTAGCTCGGACTTGAGTCAAATGGTCTATTAATTAGGGTAGATTTAGTCACTCCTGACATCAGCTCGTGTGGTTCGAGCAGCCCAAGGGGAAGAGACAGGGCCTCCTTTATGCAGACCCCGCAGTCTTCAGAGGACTGGACACAGCCCTGGCCCTGCTGCTGTCTGCCGTGCCTTTTGCTCCCTGGGTTTCATTCCTCGGTCTGTACCTTGAATATACGGAGATCCGTTTGTATATTTTGCTCTCGTGCATTATACCAAAGGAAAAGAGAAGATAGTAGTTTAAAGCTCCCAACATTTTTCATGTTCTGAGCCTTTAGGTCTCCCATATGGTAGAGAATCCACAAATATCAGAGGACCCCAAACCTCGCCCGAGATGAAACAGCTTTGAGGCTTCCAGGGATCCCTCAGAAGGCTGCACCCAGGCCGGCCACACGTGAAAACGTGATGGCTCTTTTCTTCTCTGTTCACTGTGGTTTTATCAGACAGAGCTCTAAACCAGTTCATTCAATGACATGGAGTGATTCTCTCCTGTCTCTGCTTGTCCAGTGTGTGACAAGAGTTGAGAAGTGGGGAGACACAGGGGGCACATTGAATGCAGGTGGTCTCACCCGCCTCACTCAGGATGCACATCTTGCCTGGCTAGGCTTGGCCTCCTCTGCACTGTGTGCCCCTCTAAATAAAGCATGGCCCTTCTTCCCCCACCTCATTGGTGGTTCTCTGCCCCCATGAGCTCAGCCAGCTGCTTCCCTGACACATGCAGGTCCTAGCCTGGACGAGACGGAGCAACAAGGCCGAGTGGGGACGAACACTGGCCTGGCTTTCAGGTCCACCTTTGCCTCACGCAGATGCTTCTCTACCCTTTATGATTGAGATCCTGGAGCAGGGGATCACCTAGTTGTAAGGACCATAAAGTGGAGAAGGAGCAGGGAGAGGTTAGGACCATTGCTGCAAGCTCTTGGTGTCCCTGACAGTGAGAGAGGCAGGACACTCGCCTGTGCTGGGCCTGAGGATGCTGCTTTCTCCTCTGCATGCCTGGGGTCCAACGAGCGTCATGGGACCCAGGAACGTCTCTGCAACTCTGTCTGTAAACATCCAGGAGCTAATTGTGACCTGGAAGTCATTTGGAACTCAGCACAGAGGCCTTCAGAAGTCCCTGCCTTCAGATAAGGGCAGGTGCTTACTCTCCCAGTGGCTAGCACTGTTAAAACAGACTTTTTTTTTTCTATAGCCAACATCATAACAAATGATGAAATACTCAATAACTCCCCCTAAAACAGGGAGAAAGGGAAGGGTTTCTGTTTTTGTTTTCATGTCTTCTAGTGAGCATTGGGCTGGGAGGTTCCAGCCAGTGCAAAGAGATGAGGAAAAGAAAAGTATAAATATTGGAAAGAAATAAGTAAAACTATCCTCATTTACAGGTGAAATGAGGTGGCAAATCCTAAGGGATCCACAAAAAATCAACTTGAACCAATAAGTGAATTCTGCAACATCACAGGACACCAAGTCAATATGTAAAGATCAGTTGTATTTCTATATACTACTGATGACTAATTTAAAACATCACAGGACACCAGGTCAACATATAAAGATAGGTTGTATTTCTATATACTGCTGATGACTAATTTAAAATGAAGTCAAAAATACTATCTATAATAGTAAAATCAAATACTTAGGGATAAATTTCACAATATATGTGAAAACCTCTACACCAAAAATTATCTGAGAGATATATCTCTAAATATACCATGTCTAATTCTTCACAAATTGATCTAATCATTCAATTAAATCTCAATTGGAGTCCCTGTGGACTTTTCCTCTAAATTAACAGGATGATTTAGAAGTTCATAGAGAAGTGAAGGTCTAAGGGCAGCCACAGCCATCTGGAAAGGAACGGCACCATCAGAAGAGTTGTCAAATCTTGCACCAGTAAGGCCATAAAGAAATAGCTCACTGGCATAGAGCAGAGAGTCCAGAAATAGGCTGACAGGCACCATCCCATGATTTTCAACAAGCAAACCAAAACCACAGGGGGAAACATGGTACTGAAATAACTGGATATCAGGCCAGGCGTAGTGGGGCTCATGCCTGTAGTCCCAGGACTTTGGGATGCCAAGGTGGGAGGATTGCTTGGGCCCAGAAGTTTGAGACCAGCGTGGGCAACGTCATAAGACTCTGTGTCTCTACACAGAGATGTAGGCCAGGCACGGAGGTGCACACTGAGGCAGGAGGATCCCTTGAGCCCAGGGGTTTTAGGCTGCAGTAAGCTGTGATCGCAGCTTGGGCGATAGAGTGAGATCCTGTCTCTAAAATATAAAATATATAAATAAATAAAACAAAACTGGATCTCCACATGAAAAGAAAAAAGAATCTTGACTCCTCCTTCTCATACCTTCGAAACTGAGAGGTTAGGCAAGGGTTTCATAGAGAAGACACAAGCCAGAAACTAGAAGATTGATAAACTAGAGTATAACTTACAAGGGAAGCGAGAGTGACTTCATGCTGGAGAAACCTGGCCAGCACACTCTGCCAGGTAGCCGAGGTCAACATCAGCAGTGAGCCGGGCCGAGGCAGGACCCCTGATGTGGTGGGATGAGAAGCGCCTCACCTCTGCTCTTCCTCCAAGGAGCCCACAGCCGGAATCTGATCATGAAAAAAAGACTTCACACGAATCCCGGCAGACAGACACTCCCCCAAATACCTGAGCCCAGCTTCTCATAACTTTCAAGATCACAGAAAACAAGGAAGGTCTGAGAAAGTGTCATGGCCCAGAGGACCCTAGGGAGACATGACAAGCAAATGTCACAAGGGATCCTGGATGGGATCCCGGCCCACAAAACGGCCACCCGAGAACAAACCAAATGAACTGTGGGCTTTAGTCAATGATTATGTAGCAACGTTTGTTCGCTAATTCTGACAAATGTACCATTATAATGTAAGGCATTAATAATAAGGAAACTGTGTGAAGTATATGGGAACCCGGCACTATCTTTATAACAATTCTGTAAACTGGAAATGGCTCTAAAATAAAAAAACTTCATTTTAAAAAACCAGCCACAGGGGAAGGAGGGAGATTGATAAATTGGACTTCAAGAAAATGGAAGTCATTGGGTGAAAATACACACAACAGGGACACCTGATGAAAGACCTCCATGAAGAATGTGTAAGCAACTCTGGAGACCCAGCAATCAACAGACTACTGCCCAATTCTAAAAAACGGGCAAAGACTTGAGCAAACACTTTGGAAGATATACAAATAGCTGATGAGTTTGAGAAAAGCTGCTCAGCCTTGTAGTGATCAGGAAGTGCAACTGAAAATCTCAGTGGGACGCCCTGCATGCCCGCCAGGGTGCAGGCGGAAAGGCTGACAACACGACAGTGAGGCTTATGCCAAGCAACTGGATCCTCTTCGCCTCGGGGGGAGCCTGGAATGTGGCCACCACTTAGGACCATGGCTTGGAAATATCTTAAATCCAACGTATTTCTACATGCTAGTGATGCTGCTCATCAAGGGGGTGAGCACTCATGGGCTGGGGATGCTACAGGGTCCTCAGTGCCTGCCCATTTCACAGGACAGGAGACTGAGGTCTAGAGGGAGGCAACAGCCAAGGACGCCCTGGATCCAATGCCTCGCCCAAGCCACCACGGCTGCCTCCTCCTCTGGCCCCTCCATCTCCCCCACTCCTTCTTCTCCCCCTTGTTCCCCTTCTCCTTCTCTCACCCCTCCTCCTCCTCTCCCTCCTCCTCCTCATCCATTGTCCTCCTTGTCCTCCTTACCCCCTCCTTGTCATTCTCCTCTTCCTCCTTCTCCTCCTTCTCCCCCTCCTCATTCTCTTCCTTGTCCTCCTTATTCTCCTCCTTCTCCCCGACTCCTCCTCCTTGTCCCCGACTCCTCCTCCTTCTCCCCGACTCCTCCTCCTTCTCCCCGACTCCTCCTCCTTCTCCCCGACTCCTCCTCCTTCACCCCGACTCCTCCTCCTTCTCCCCGACTCCTCCTCCTTCTCCCCGACTCCTCCTCCTTCTCCCCGACTCCTCCTCCTTCTCCCCGACTCCTCCTCCTTCTCCCCGACTCCTCCTCCTTCACCCCGACTCCTCCTCCTTCTCCCCGACTCCTCCTCCTTCTCCCCGACTCCTCCTCCTTCTCCCCGACTCCTCCTCCTTCTCCCCGACTCCTCCTCCTTCTCCCCGACTCCTCCTCCTTCTCCCCGACTCCTCCTCCTTCACCCCGACTCCTCCTCCTTCTCCCCGACTCCTCCTCCTTCTCCCCGACTCCTCCTCCTTCACCCCGACTCCTCCTCCTTCTCCCCGACTCCTCCTCCTTCACCCCGACTCCTCCTCCTTCTCCCCGACTCCTCCTCCTTCTCCCCGACTCCTCCTCCTTCTCCCCGACTCCTCCTCCTTCTCCCCGACTCCTCCTCCTTCACCCCGACTCCTCCTCCTTCTCCCCGACTCCTCCTCCTTCTCCCCGACTCCTCCTCCTTCTCCCCGACTCCTCCTCCTTCACCCCGACTCCTCCTCCTTCTCCCCGACTCCTCCTCCTTCTCCCCGACTCCTCCTCCTTCACCCCGACTCCTCCTCCTTCACCCCGACTCCTCCTCCTTCTCCCCGACTCCTCCTCCTTCACCCCGACTCCTCCTCCTTCTCCCCGACTCCTCCTCCTTCACCCCGACTCCTCCTCCTTCTCCCCGACTCCTCCTCCTTCTCCCCGACTCCTCCTCCTTCTCCCCGACTCCTCCTCCTTCTCCCCGACTCCTCCTCCTTCTCCCCGACTCCTCCTCCTTCTCCCCGACTCCTCCTCCTTCTCCCCGACTCCTCCTCCTTCACCTCCTCCTTGTCCTCCTCCCTCTCCTGCTCCTCATCCTCCTCCTTGTCTTCTTCTTCCTCCTCCTCATCCTCCTCCTCCTCTTCCTAATTCTCCTCCTCTGCCTCCTCCTTGTCCTCTCCCTCCCCCTTGTCCTCCTCGTCTTCCTTTTCTTCCTCCCCTTCTGTCCCAGGGCTTTCAAACTCTGGCTCTCTAACGACATGGAAGAGTTAAAAGGAGGAACGCCGGCTCAGCCAAGCCCCGGAGACTCCTACTTGATATGGGCAGTTTAAAGCTGCTTTCCCTTTAAATTTTTCTGTGACAACTCTTTTCATGGAGAATGAAAAGACTCGTTAAGTGTTGCCCTTCAGAAGTGTTGGCGGTCGTTGCTAACATGAGATCCAACAAGGTAAATGCCAGAAGCCATCTGCAAGGGGTAATATCTTATTCTGCTTTTGCATAAATGATGCTGCATCCCTTTATCTCTCTGCTGCCGGCCTTCAGTGCTGATGGCCTGTGCCACCCAATGACTGGTTAAATCAGCTTGAGGAAGAGCTCTTTTGAGGCTCTGTCCTGTTTAGCAGGGGAAACTTCAAAGTCCCAGCATCCTGGTCATGGAATGCTATGTTAACCCTTTCCAAAGTTTGAGACTGAGATGGGCAGACCATTTTAAAGACGCACTGCATCCAGCCTCCCATGACAGAGCCTCATGGGAAGGGTGGTGAGCAGGGTAGTGGGGATATTCTATCCTGAGCCTTCCATGTTGGGGCTTCTCGGAGACAGGGGAGGATCACAGCCTCACTGACTGGCCATTGGCCAAATACACTCATTAAAGTGCCCTTCTCCAGGGCTGGGGACCTGACTCTCTCAGTCTGTGGGGCCCAGCCCACCTGCTCCTCCCTAATGGCTCCTGCTGGATGGGGAACAGCCTGGCACCAGGTGAACCATCACTGACTCTCCCTGGGGAGAGACGAGGGAGGAGGGGGCATGTCCAAGAGGCCAAGGTACAAGCCCAGTGCCCTGCAGGTCTTCCAACATTTCCAGCCGTAATGGCCATGATCACCATGGTCTGGACTTTCTGAAGAAAGTCTTTTCACAGGCTCGGCCTGGCTGGAACCTGACCTGTGAAGCCTTTGGGTCAGTCGCAGGAATTATCAAGCATCTGCCATGCCTGGAAGAGTCGGACTGGGGAGGCACAGGGCCTGCCTGGTGTCAGGCGCTGAGGAAGGGATGATAAATGCACCCCCTCTGTTTTGTCCATTTCTCACGGCCTCTCTGGCCACCCTGTCCGCCTGTGTCTGTCCTGCCCAGCCCTTCTCTGACGAGCGTGTCTTGGTGCTTTGTCTCTGCTCACCCCGGGCTCATCGCTGTAAACAGCAGGAGGTTCCACCCCAGGCGAGGTGTGCCGTTGTGACCGAAGGTCTCAGGGAACAGAACTGAGTCTGGGTGGGTTGAGCTGGGAGTTTCATAGCTGTAGGAAGCTGCGATCGCAGCTTCATGATGCAGACAGAAGGCCTTGTCTCAGCTCAGTGGGGGAAGCCCCTTGTCGACTCTAGACAGCGGGGATTGTACCGCTGCCTCTCCCAGCAGCAGCTCCCAGGAGGCAGTGCAGTCACGGGGCCCCGCTGGTAGAAGCTGAATAGTCCATCGGGAAAACCTCAAAGGCCACCAGTCCTCGAGGTAGCTGCTGCTCCAGCTGTGCTCACCTGGAGTGAAGGGGCAAACCGCACCAGGGGTGGGGGAGGTCAAGGCAGAGCGTCTGCCCCATCCTAGACCAGCTGCACGAGACGACAGCTCACACCAGCTGCCCAGAGGCACAGCCCCTCTGCCAGGCTTCAGCAGGGCACGGCTTGATCTCAAGGCCCTCTCTTCCCGTCCCACCGCCCCTCCCTCCTGTGACAGGAGGACCAGCAGTTCCACTCTGAGCCTGGCTGAGGCCCGACCTCCTCCACCTCAGCCCTGAGAATCTTCTCCAGCTGGGATGGCTGTTGTCCTGTTGTCCTGTTGCCCTGTTGTTCTGTTGTCCTCTTGTCCTGTTGTCCTGTTGTCCTGTTGTCTTGCCCTCCCAGCTCCTGACCACACAGGGGCTTTGTTCCCGCGCCAGCCTCTTTGGGGAAAGTGGGGGAGGGGGGCCCTGCTCCAGGCTCTGGGACATTTGGCTTGGGCTGTAGCCTGTGTCCAAGGAGAAGAAACCCTGAAGGTGGGTTCCCACCAGATGTGGGCATGGTCAGCTACATCAGGCCCCCAAAGGTGTGCACATCCTAATCCCACGAACCCGTGGGCACGTTACCTTACATGCAAGAGGGGCTCTATGGATGGAGTCGGGATAAGTGTCTAGAGATTGGGAGGTTGTTCTGGGTCATCCAGATGACTTACGAGAGGGCCCTTATGAGACGGAGGCAGCAAGCTCACAGAGAGGGCCACGGAACAACAGCAGCTCAGACACAGCAGAGGCCACACAGCTGTCCTGGGTGCCGAGTAGCTGCAGAGGTCGGAGGAGGTGCAGAGCAGGTGTTCTGCAGCCTCCAGAGGGACCAGCCCCGCTGACTCACTGGCTTTGGCTCAGTGAAACTCATTTCGGACTTCTGACCTCCAGCTCTGCAAGAGAAGAAATCTGTGCTATTTTAAACCACTAAATTTGTGGTTTCTGTTCAGCAGCAGTGGGAGAGGGCGAAATGCTCTCCAGCTTGGCACCCACAGCCCAGCTCAAAGGCAGGGACTGTGGTTGCTTTGCAAATGAGGGAGGCTGGGTCCCTGCCCTCACTGGGCTTACCATCTAGGTATGGAGAGGAGTAACGTAAGGTGAAGTCAGAAAAGAATCAGAAGAAAAGAAAGTCCACACCCTGGAAGGATCTGAGGCAGAAGGAAGCTCTTGCTGAACCACCTGAGAGGAGGCGGTCTGGCCTGGGCACCCTGGGGGGCCTGCGCCCCCACTTCAAGGCCCCCCTGGAAGGTGCTTGGCTCTCCGGATGACCCCAGCACTGGGGAGACCCGCTGTGCTTTCCAGGCAGCACAGACACCTCGGTGTAGGTGTTGTGGTGCCACAGGGAAGGGTGTTTCTTCCAGCCTGGTTCTCAGGACGGGCTGCTGGCTGGAACAAACCCCACCTCTATCTGAGCCACCAACCATCTGAACCGGTATTCTCTCTATCTGACAAATATTCCTCCTTCTTTACATCCCAGAAATGGTGAAAATGCACAGTGCCTCAGGACGCCTTGAGGAAGGAGCAGCGTGTTGCTGCCGAGGGTGAACACACGTGGTCTCTGCGGAGAGGCGACAGATCTCCCTGGGCGTCAGTCATCCTGGGACTGGGTGTCGTGGAAGAAGGTGACACCAGGCAGAAACCAAGAGCAGGGGAGCTGCAGGCCGGCATCAGAGCCCATATCAGAGCAGAGTGGCCCCTGAGCGGGGAGGGAGCCGGAGCTGACTGTTGGAGGAGGGCCCGGCACCTGCACCTGAGGACATGAGTCTGAGGCCTGCGGAGAAGCCAGGTGAGACACCGCTGTGCTTCTCTGGGCCACGGCCCCTCACGGCTGCATCCAGTCACCAGAGTTCCTCTGTGCCTCACCCACCCTTGATCATAGAAGACAGCCTGCATGTCCTCAGCTCTGTCCTCCAACCGGCTGCCCGGGAGGCCTCCCTGGCTGCTCCCCAAACTGCACGTGCCCTGAGTCAGCCCTGGGGCCTCATGGACTCCCCTGTTCATGCATCCCGGCAGCGCGCAAACCATCCCTGTCGGCTCCCAGTGAAATGCTACAGGATCTCAGGGCAGCTGCACCCCACGGGTTCAGAAGGGATGGGATTCTGTGTCCTTTTCCTTCTTGCTTCAGACCTTCACCTGGGGCTCTAACACCGAAAGTCTGTGCCAGACAGAGGCATCCACAGCGACAGGAGCCTGGGTCAGGGCGGCCATCCCTGCTGCAGAGACAAATGTCAGTGTCCATGGAATCAGTTCGGTGCGGTGAGCGGCAGGTCTGATATGAAAGCTACTCGCACTTCCCGTCTGGGCAAGAGCAGGAACTCGGCAGGCAGAGAGCTGGTGGAGCTTTCCATGGGAAAACCAGAACCTTCAAAGAGCCCGGCCTCCCTCTGATCAGCCCCTTCTTTCTGATCAGATGCATTATTGACGAGGCAGCCTCCTCCACCTGCCTCTCATCAGAGCAGCTCGTTTCCCACCATGGTAATTTATACTTGTGATTTTGGCCTTGATCAATAAAGGCAACGGAGAAGACGCACCCGTTCATTTCCTACAGGAGGGGCGGAAACACACAGGCCTCTGTGCAGAGCTTCCCTGGGCTCTTCTGAAGGCAAGCAAACCCATCAAAGGGAAGATCTGCACACTGAAAGGTCAGCAGTTCCCTTTTCCCCGTGGGATCTGTGTTAGCAAGTTTGCGAGTGGAAAATGCATTTGGAACTGCCAGTCCCTTACAGCCCTCACATGGGAAGTGCGATGTTAATCCTGTCACTATTTTAAAACTTGTCTCAGGGTTGGGAGTAACTGAAATCGTTTTGGGCTTAATTTTGCATGAGGACGTAGCAGAGCATGACAGAAGGGAAAAAGAGAAAATGCTGGCAAAGGAGAAACGGCCCTAAGAGGGAAGCCGGATCCCTAGCTGGGTCGGAGTAGATGAGCGGGGAATGAGGGGCTGGAGGATGCAGCTCCGAGCGTGCAGGGGTGGTGTGCTCTCGGGAGGGAGCTGCTGCGGAGCTACCAAGGAGGGAGGCTGAGGGGTGGGAGAAAGCCCAGGGCTGTAATCGTAGCCCCTGGAGCCTGATTTAAAGGACTGGAGGAGGCAAAACCTTTCCTGGGTGACATCCATCCAGGGCATGACCCTGCGGCCTCCGTGTCTGCTGTGGGCGAGGCTGTGCCTGCAGCCAGCCCTGCCCCCATCCCTTCCCTTCTAGGGATGTTGGAGTGTGGGGCAGCCCGGCTTCTGCCCACAGCACAGATGGGGAACTGAGGATGCAGGGGCCCGTGGGGGACGGCACACGGTCAGCCCAGAATTAGGACCTAAGGTTGGCCCTAGGGGTTCCTGCAGCACAGACGTGCAGCATGTGCACCCACATGTACACACAACCAGGCATAGCCACAGAGAATCACACCCTCCCACGCACACCCACACCCACACACCCTCCCACAGGCACACGCGCACCCTCACACTCATGGTCTCGCCCTCACACAGGCACACCCACACTCACACACGCCTACAGGCACACAAGCACACACTCCTTTCCCCCCACAATCCCTGCACACTCATGGGCACCTATGCTCTCGTGTGGTCTGGATCTGCCCTCTGTGTGCACAGCCTGTGCCTGGCCCAGTGTGAGTGACTCGTGGATGCTCTGCAGGTGAGACCTGAGGTGAGTGTCCTGGCACCGCCCGGGCCTGGCTATCAGGAAGCTCTGCCCAGACAGCCGCCTCCTCCCTGATGCGGGCCTCTTCCCTAGGAGAAGCTCGTTAACTTGTTTTTCCATCAGTATTCTTTGTCCCCAGTCACCCAGACCTGGGGCTGGACACTGCCAGGGGCAAATGTGCCATGTGGAGAGGCCAAGCGGGGGACAGGGGCAGCTTGTCCGCCAGGTGGCACCTAGGCAGCTGCGTGTGGGGCAGTGTTCCCACTCTCGTCACCAGCCCGCACTTCCCGCTGCCTCTGAGTATTCTATGGGGGCTGCCCCGGCTGCAGCCCCAGGTGTAGCCTGCTGGAAATCTCACGGTGTCCAGGCCCCATCCCTAACCGGCCCAGGGCATCCCTGATTTCACGCTCACCGAGAGGGGCCTCCCTCGGCCTGCCCAGCTAAGAGCCTTGCAGGAGCCCTTCTCCAGCCTCACACTGCCAGCCCCTTTGAATTGCAGCACTCAGGTCCCCAGGAAAGGTGTTTTTATCCAGTTAGCTGTTTTTTATACTTATGAAAAAGCTCCGTCACTTGGAGCAAAGCAGAGTTGATTTTCAGCTGTGATTTCTGCAGGCAGAGCAATGTCTGGTTCCTGCTGTTTTTTCTGATGGGCGCGGCGGTGACTGAGGGTGTCCTGCGAGCCGTCGGTGAGCGCTCAGCTGTCCTGGTCTGCAAGTTCCTACTGACATCACGACCTGCTGCTTCTCTCTGTCCTTAAGGGTCAGAAGATGGAGAAAAGGTTCATGTTTCCACCCCTGTATTCTGTTAGGTTCGGGTTTTTGAGAGAGGCTTGTGGGGAAGGTGCCGTGTCCCCACTCCTTCCTTTCTTCTTGTACACATATTTACATCCACTGTGTCATCACTCAACATGATTGACGGAACTTCTGGCACTGCGGAAGCTGTGCTAAGGCCTGGGCATTCATGGGACATGGAGCGTGCAAAAGCTGAAGTTTTAATGACTTGCTTGCAGGAAAAGATGAAGTTTTACAACAGAGAATTATGTGGCATAATTTCTATTGTGGCAAGGGACCAGGGCCGTCTCCTGGAGGAAATCTGGAGAGAACATGCCACAGCCAGGCCAGCGTAGAGAGAGGCTCTGGCAGGGGCCCCTCCCAACCCACCCCTGCATGCCTGGGGCTTCTGCTCAGCAACAGGGGCGCAGCTCCACTTTCAAAGTGTGAGGGGCAGGGGCTCAGGTGTTGGATGCCTTCACCACCTGCCTGAGTCGGGCATCGGGCAGGGAGCGTGCCGGGGCCTCTGCCTCTGCTGGCCCAGATGATTCCCTGGCCCTCCTCAAGTGCAGCTCCCATTAAATAGATAGAGCCGAGCTCTGAGCCACGAATTGGGCCAAGCATCCCAAGGGGGTGGAACCGAGTCAGGAGTCAAGACCAGAGGCCAGGAACTGCCCACGCCCATGTTCCTTCCACAGGGCCAGCCTGTCCGGTGGCAACACTAATACCATCCCATGAACCCTGTGAAAATTAAAGGGAATGGTGCATGTTCAGAGGCCACACGCAGCAAGTAGCCTATGAACACCCACCCTTTATGCTTGCTTTTCACCATTGGGCCAGCAGGGGCGGAGGCCCCAGCACTCTCCCTGCCCGATGCCCGACTCAGGCAGGTGGGCTTGAGAGCCCCTCCCGGGGCTCCAGGGCTCTGAAGGCGTCCAACACCTGGGCCCCTGCCCCTCACATTTTGGAAGTGGAGCTGTGCCCGTGCTGCTGAGCGAAAGCCCCATCCAGCTCTCCGAGAACCAGATGAGGGGCAAGGGAGATGAAGTCTTCCTGGAAACTTGGACTCCAGCTGGTGTGGGGGTCAGAGCAGCAGGCTGAGCCTTCAGGGGGCCTCCGGCAGGCTCCCAAGGCTGCACTGTGCGTCTCTTCCACCACACGCACTGGGTCGTGAGGCCAAGGGCATCGTCTGCAGAGCGAGAGGGAAACTGGGGTGGCAGGGCTTGCGGGCGCAGGACAGCGCCAAGTGGCTTTCGTCTCCCAGCATTAGGACGACCTTGTCCTCTTCCCCTGTCTGGGGGGTACTGGGTCCCTCCTCACAGGAGCGAGGCAGGCAGCTCTGGTGCAGGGCCGGCCAACAGGCCTCAGATCTGGAATCACAGACCCAAGGACGAGGACAAGGGCCCCACACACCTCCAAGCAGGCCCTGAGGTAGTGACGGGCAGGCAGGACCCTCTCTGACCCTTCCTCACTCCTCACCCAGAGAAGCCAGGAGAGCGGGATGCCGAGGGACTGGAACAGAGAAGGCCTCTCACAGGGGCTCATGGACAGGAAAACAGAGGAGCCTGCCAGGGCCACGGCCACTGGCAGGACAAGTGCCCACTGGAGCCAAGGCCCGGGCAGGGGAGAGGTCTGCAGAGCAGAGCCTGGCCCTGGGTTCCCACAGAGGCGGCTCACACAGTGGCTGATTTGCCACTCGTTCACTCAGTTTAGTGAGCAGCACGTGAAATGCTAAATCCGTGTGGGCTCAGGAGCAGCCTCAGATGAGGAGAATCCCACAGTTCGTCGGTGAAGCCCCCACCCCAAATCTCCCACAGTCCTGCTCACGCCCAGGGCGGCAGGTGTCCTTTCTAATGGGTGAGAGCCAGGAGCTGGGGGCTGCGTGCGCTGTGGCCGCTCACCCGTGAGGGCCTTCCAGGACCCCAGCAGATGCCTGAAACCGGGGAGTGCCCGACCCTGGAGAGTGTCTTTTCCTATACACACATATCCACCTGTGTGGGTGTGTGAATGTGTGTGGGTGCGTAGCTGAGTGTGTATGTACACCTGTGTGTGAAAATATCTGTGTTTGCATTGGTGTGTGTGTCCATGAGTTTCTGTGTCTGTGTGGGTGTGTGTGCCCATGAGTGTGAGTGTGTGAATGTGTGTGGGTGTGTAGGTGAGTGTGGATGTGTGTGTGCGAGTGTGAATGTGTGCCCCTGTGGGTGTGTAGGAGAGTGTGTCTGTGTGTGAGTGTGCAAATATGTCTGTGTTTGTACTGATGTAAGTGTCCATGAGTGTGTGAGTGCTTCTGTGTAGTTGTGTGGTGTGAATGCGTGTCTGTGTGTGCCTGTGTGTGTGTGTGTCCATGAGTGTATGAATGTGTATCTGTGTCAGTGTGTGAGTGTGTCAATATGGGTGGGTGTGTCCTCCGTGAGTGTGTGTGTGAGTGAATGGTGTCTGTGTGCGGGTCCTCACCATGGGTGGTGTCTCGAGCACATGTGCCCCTGCCTCGGCGGACCGCACGGCCTGCTGGGAGACACAGCCCAGGTGCAGGGCACTCCACCTTCCAGGGCAGGCCTTGCTCTCAGCAGGTTTTCTCCCAAATCTTTGTCTCTGATCTTATCTGGGCGGAAGGTTGTACTGATGAGAAGCAGAAAGGCGTTCTTTTCCTCCTTGCTGCCTGCTGACAAGAGGCAGCCAGCCGATCACTTGAAAGGGAGCCGGTACAGTCAGGCTGGGAGGGAAACTTGGATCACAGCCTGGAGATGGTGCGGTGTCCAGCCACTCTGCTGGGAGCTGGGCACTGTGTCTGACACACCGTTGCTGCTGGCCACTTCTAGTATTATTATTTCTGCTCTTTCCTTTCCTTCATCACATGCTCCTGGAAGGGGCTCAGAGGTGTCCCCACCTTGCCTGTCCTGGAAAGTTGTCTCAGAAGGCCCTGTCCCGGTGGAAAGTGCTGGTGGCTCTGGGTGTCTGGGCCTGAATGGTGGGGTGTGGTCTGCTTTGCTCTGAGCAGAGCCCCTCCATGACAATGCCACAGTGTGCAGGGAAATGGGGGTGGGTGTGGGGGAAGCTGGGGGGTACCCCCACTCCTACTACCTTGAGCTCAGACCACCCTCTGCAACTTCCCTGGGGACCCCCACGGCCATGGGCCCTGGTCCAGTGGTGGGCTCTGCTCAGCCCAAGGGCTTTTGGATCAGAGTGTTACCAGCTTCCTGAGCCCATCCTCACCGCCTGACCTCGGCCTTGGCCTCCTGAACTCATTCTCAGCCTCCTGAGCTCGTCCTCAGCCCCCTGAGCCCATCCTCATCCTCCTGAGCTCCTCCCCAGCCTCCTGAGCTCCTCCTCAGCCCCCTGAGCCTGTCCCCGGCTTCCTGAGCTCCTCCCCAGCATCCAGAGCCTGTCCCCGGCTTCCTGAGCTCCTCCCCAGCATCCAGAGCCTGTCCCCGGCTTCCTGAGCTCCTCCCCAGCATCCAGAGCCTGTCCCCGGCTTCCTGAGCTCCTCCCCAGCATCCAGAGCCTGTCCCCGGCTTCCTGAGCTCCTCCCCAGCATCCAGAGCCTGTCCCCGGCTTCCTGAGCTCCTCCCCAGCATCCAGAGCCTGTCCCCGGCTTCCTGAGCTCCTCCCCAGCATCCAGAGCCTGTCCCCGGCTTCCTGAGCTCCTCCCCAGCATCCAGAGCCTGTCCCCGGCTTCCTGAGCTCCTCCCCAGCATCCAGAGCCTGTCCCCAGGCCCTGAGCCCATCCTCAATCTCCTGAGCTCTTCTTCAGCCTCCTGAGCGAGTCCTCAGCCTCCCAAGCCTGTCCTCAGCCTTCTGAGCTCCTCCCTGCCCTCCTGACCTTGTTCCTGGCCTCCTAAGTTCATCTTAGCTCAAGGAGAAGGTCTTGGCTCCTCCTGTCTCCATCAGCCCCTGGACTAGATGCCTAGTTTATCAGCAACCCAGATCTGAGCCTCCTATCTCAGACCCTGGACCATGGAGCTGTGGGCACCAGGGAAAGCTCTGGGGCCTGCTTGGCTTAGATAGGACCATCAGCCCCAGTGCTGAGCCTGGCTTAGGGCCACCCAGGGACGTGTGCTCTTCATCACTTCCTTCAAGCCAGTATCGCAGTGTCAGGAAGACCCGCTCTGTCCTGGTCACAGCTGTTCCCTCCTGCAGGACCCTCAGAGCCACAGGGCAGCAGAGAGACCTGAGCAGGTGGTCCTGGTTCCACGGGGCTCCCCTATGTCACCCTGGACCCAGTAATTAGACTCTTCGGGTAGAAAGCTCCAAGGATCAGTGAGGTCTTGGGCGGTAAAGAGGCACACACAATGATGGCTTTATCTCCCTCAAATATGCGGAAAATGAACTCCATCAGCACACATGGGCCGCAGGGCTTTGTGGGTCCCCAGGGCCCCCTCTGAATTACACTTTTGCTTTCCTGTGGGAGCAGCTTGAGCTCATTAGGGGAAGGCCAGGTGCCAGTTCATCTGGTCAGCCCCCATGCAGCCTGTTGGAGCAATGGGCAGGTGGCCAGGAGTTTGCCCCACGTGTTTCTTTCTGAGTCTTTTGTCCAGCTGAGAACTTTCTACTTGATCTGTGCAGGATATCTGAGCAAGGCTGACCACTGCCCAGGCCCTGCATCTGGGCCCACAGAGGCCTCGCTGCCCCAGATGCCACATCCCCAGTGCCCTGAGCTCCACCCGTGGTGTCCCTTTTAGCTTAAAGCTGTGATCCTTCCCCTCTGCCATTGCTGGCAGATTTCCAGCCAAGGCCCAGACAAATTTCTATCAGGGGGCTTGAATGGGGTGTGCCTGGAGCAGAGTTTTGGGCAGGACCTGAGGAAGCACAGGGTCCCCCACAACACGGGTGCTGGGAGATGCTTCCTCTAGGCCGCATCCTGATGGGATCCCACTGGGGATGCTCCAGCCAGCACTTCAGAAGGTCCCTCCGCTGCTCTGCTGAGGAAAGTGATGATTCCTCAGCGTGACCACTCAGGTCCTTCCTTTTCCCCAGTGCCCAGAGCCGTGTGCTGCCTGGGGATTCTGCTCTGTTACTTGGGACCCACCAGTGCCCATGGCAGGAGCTGCAGGCTCAGTGCAGCATCGGCCTTGGGACCTCGAGGGAGTGCTCAGCCACCCACCAGGTGACCCACCTGCCCCAGGGCCATCAGGCCACCAATGGTGGGGAGAGAAGGTGACAGAGGATGCAGTTGGCTGTCTGGGCCGTGTCTGCCTGGGGTGTGGGAGATGTCAGGGAACACAGGCCCCAGTCGGATGCAGACTCAGCTCCTAGTTGCTTTCGTGCTGATGGAGTGGTGGCCATGGACGGCACTGACACCCAGAACACGATGTGTGGCCTGTGCCTGGGGCACACAGACCCCAGCATCTGAGCCCGCCTGTCACTGGTGGGGGAGAGGGTACCACAGGTGTCTAACGGGGGCAGAGGGTAGACAACAGCTCCCTCCAGAAGTCACTGCCCATCCAAGTCACGAAGCTTCCCATCAGTCCCCTGCTGCCATTGTAACGGGCATTGCTCAAAACAATGCCTTCGCCCTCTCCCAGCTCTGGAGGTGAGCGGTCTGGAACAGGCCTCACTGGGCTAAAACCAAGGTATCAGCCAGGCCTGGCCTCCTGGAGGCTCCAGCAGCGTCCCCTGTTCCACTCCTAGAGACCCCCACGTTCAGCCAGTGTTCCTGGACCCTCCAGCGGCTGCCTTCCTAGTCACGTGGGCTCCCCCTGCAGTCAGATCCCTCTCGGGACACGTCACTCAATACTGCAGGATGCTCTCCCCATCCCCAAGCCCTTAATTTATCCACATCTGCACAGATCCCAAGGATTCTGACGTGGACATCTCCAGGGCCATCACCCTCCTACCACAGCATTCCCTGGCCTCAAGGGCTGCCAGCTCAGCGTGGGAAACGCCAGGGTCCCGGCCGGCCTCATGGCCTCCAGGCACCCTCTCCCATCCATTCTCCATCAGGCACCATGCAAATCTCAATCCCCAAATCCCTTTGGCGCCGAGGCCATAAAGAGAAAACCCAGCCTGGGCGTGGCCCCCACCTCCGCGGCTGCAGCCCTGCCCTCCCCAAAGGCCGCTCCCCCTCCTGCTGCCGAGCCCAGGTCATGGCCTCAGCTCCAGCCTCTCACCGTTCCCAGGTTTTGCAAACTCTCTTGGGCCCTGTGTCTCACCTGCTTCTCCTAATTCTTACGTGGAGTCATGGAGGGTCCCCATATTGGGTTTTAGGGTTCAGAAGCAAACCCAACCCAGCAGGCTCCTCTCCTAGGAAGACCCCATCAGGGACTCCTCCCTTTCCACTGCTCTGTGAGCCTGCAGGGCCCAAGGTGGCCCTGATCTGACAGCATCTCTGCGTGGTGGGGAGGGAGCTGCGGGTGAGCAGCCAGCAGCACTCGTCTCACGCCCTCCCCAAGGCCATGTGTGTCTATGTCCACGTGTGTCTGTAGGTGTGAGCGTGTCTGCACATGTACATCTGGGTGTAGATATGTGTGTGTCCATGTGTCTGTGTGTGTCTATGTCCCTGTGTGTCTGTCTGCATGTGTATATGCGTGTCTACATATGTGTCTCCGTGTCAGTGTGTGTCTCTGTGCATATGTACATGTGCTTCTGTGTGCATGTCCATGTGTTTCTGTGTGTCTGTCTGCATGTGTCTAAGGCTCACAGGACAGAAGCCACAGCCCCACTTCTGTCAGGGCCATGGGGAGGTCAGTGTTCTGGAAAACACGTCCCCCAGGGGTCTCTGACTCACAGAACCACTTCCTCATGCCCTCTCTGCCCCCACAGTTGGGGAGCACAGGCGCCCACAGCTCAGACCCACAGCTGTGACTCACCCACCTGCTGGTCTCCAGCTGGGCCACTGCCCAGGAAGGGTAGCTGAGGACAGAGAAGGAGCCCACAAGCAGGCAGGGTCCCAGGCAGGGTCTCTCTGGGCCTGCACACAGCCTGCTGAGTGGCCCTGGGCAGCCCTTTTCTCACAGGACAGGAGGCCTCCAAAACCCTTTGTGCCCGAGGCCCAAGAGCGCTGGGAAAGGCCTGTGAGGCTGGGCGGCCACGCAGGCCTCTCACCCCCGGCCAGTGCTGGCCAACAAGTGAGCCAGATGGCATTTCACTGGGTCTTGATCTCCACGTGTCCAAGTCTGCAAACACTGCTTCACATCTGCTTCTCCTGAGGGAGATGCCCCTTCATGTCTCGGGGTCTTTTTCCCATTCTTACTGATTTATAGAAATTCCTTACGCATTCCTGAGGCCTACCCTTCGTTAGTTATGTCCCCGGTGAGTATCTTCTCATTTTTAGCTTCTCTTTCATTTCCTTTGAGGTTATTTTTGACCAATAGTTTTTTAAATGTTTTTAAAAAACTCACATTTTATCAGACTCCTATTTTATAGTCAGGGCTTCTTACAGTATATTTAAGAAATCCTTCCCTACAGCCAAGGTCATAAATTGTCCACCTACATTTTCCAGACAAACTTTTAAAGGAAAACTCTTACATAAGTTCTTGCCCCATCTGGGGCTTTGTGTATGTTGGGAAACAGGGATCTTATTTCTTTTTCCATATGGAAAATCATTTTCCCACACCCAGTGATTGCTCTGTTCTTGCGGGAAGGGAAACTCCACAGGAGAACAGGGCAGCAGGGCCCCAAGGAAGGACGAGTGAGGCCCAGCCCAGCTGCCTGCCCCAGGAGTTGTGAAACTCCAGGATGAATTCAGCATGGAACAACTTTAATCCATTCTAATCTGAGGATAAAACTCAGAGAAGTCTTTGCTCCAGGTGAGGGTGCAGTTTGCACAATTAGCTAAATGCTGTCAGTACCAGGCTTTGGGGTTTTCTGTTCTCCTTTCACAGAAAAGGGCAGGGCAGGAAATGCGGGCACCAAACTGAAGTGGGTGTGCGTGTGTGTGCTTCGCTATGGGTGTGACTGTGTGTGTCTCCGTATGTGTGTCTGTGTGGACATTCAAGCATGTGTATGTGTCTTTCTGTGTCTGCATGTGCACACGTGTGTCTACGTGTGTGTGCATGTGTGCTGGTGTATATCTGTATAGCTGTGTGTGCATGTGTGTCTCTGTATGTGTGCCTGTATGTCTATATGCATCTCTGTGTGCACATGCATCTCTATACATGTGTGCCCATGTACACGTGTGTTCGTATGTGTATGTGTGTGCACATGCATGTCTGTATGTGTGTGCATGTGTTTCTGTATGTGTGTGTGCACATGTCTTCATATGCATATGTAGCTGTGCCTGTGCATGTCCGTGTCTATATGTGCACATGCATGCATGCATGTATGTGTGCACGTGTGTCTCTGCATGTGTGTGTATGTGTCTGTGTATAAGTACGTGTCTACATGTCTGTATGTAGGTGCCTGTGTGTACATGAGTGTATGTGTCTCTGGGTGTGTGTGGTACATGAGCAGGTATAGGTATGTGCATGTGTATGAGTGTCTGCATGTCTGTATGTGTGTGCATGTGTCTGTGTGGCTGTGGTTGTGTGATGGGCTGACTTGGTGCTGTGAGGATAAAGATGTGCTTCTCCAGGCCCTATGAGGCCCCACCCCCTGAGCATAGGGAGACCTGCCCTCACATTTTGTGTGGAGAACAGCAGGTGAGGGTGGGCACTGGAGTGCAGATGGCGGGAGGGCGGCCTCAGCCTGTGGAGTCTGCAGAGGGGATGGGGGTGTCTGCTCCCAGAGCTGTGCTCTTTTCCTTTTGGAGGCAGATTCCATATCCTAAGCTGGAGTTCAGTTCTGAGGCTTTGGGTCCAAAACCTTCTCAGTTGTAGGGTCAGGAGCAGGGGCACCAGGTCTGCGGACAGAACGTCGGCAGGTGGCTCCTGCCTCATGCAGATGTGGGGCCTGACTCACCCCATTCTCTGCCAGGACCCTGCAGGTTCGGATGCACATCAGGGACTGTGGCTCCCACCTTCCCTGCTCCTAACTCTTCTGTCCTCCCAGGCACGCCCCACCTCCAGCTCTGGGCTCACCCCAACCATCACTTCAGGCAGGAGAGTCCCCATTTGTGGCTACTAGTTCATTCATTCATTCAGAAGGGCCCCGGCCATCAGCCACCCTCTGGGTGGAGTGCAGCTCCACCACTTCGACCAGGTGACCCTAGTCACGTTCATGAATCTCCCAGCCTCTGATCCCACCTCTCTCAGTGGGGCAACAGCACCCAGTGCGCAGGGTGGCGGCCCAGGGTGGCCGTGGAGTGAGTCACTGGGGAGGGCTCCTGGGTCCTGGGCATCTGAACTGGCAGCACTCAGAAATCCCAGTGCAAATGGGGCAGAGCAATGGTGCATCTGTGGCAACGGTCCTGGGAGCAACGGTGCGTCTGTGGCAATGGTCCTGGGCCCACAGCACAGTCCCGGGCATTCACTGAGTTCTCAATTAAATCAAAACCCCCTTCCACAGAAAGCCCCTCTCCACACTCAGAGGAGGCGGAGAGGCTGGAAGTGTCTCTTAATGAACTGTTTACTGCGAAATGCCTTTCACCTTCCAAGCTGCAGTCTTAGAATTAAACCTGGCATTTGAATGCAATCGTGAAGAGAGGGGAGCTCCTCTGTCAGCCAGCAGGACACGATGAAAATCCAATTAAGTTGTGCATGTTAATTCCCCTGCCTGCCTGGGCTCATTGCTGGATGAGGGAGGGGGAGCACGCGGTTTTCTATAGTTTATCTGCACAGCCCAGAGGCAGGTGTTTTACCCGCTGACAATAAAACCCAACAGAGCTGTGACCAAGTGGGTGAAAATAGCAAGTCATTAAAAACGAGCATCTTGAATGCCCATCTTTCAATAACGTAGACGGAAAGTGCTGGAATGAAGAGATTTGGGAATTAATTGTATTGAGGATCCTCTCACTAGCAGACCCCAGGGCAGGAAAAGTGTCTGGCCACCTGCCAGGACCATACAATGGGATTATGTGGGCCCCAAGAGAAGGAACCTGGCTGGACACCCCTGTTGGTTCAGCAAGGAACCAGCCCAGATTTTTGGAACCTGAAAGCACTGAGGTCTTAAATCATGAAACTGGGCTTGAAAGAAAGGCACAAAAATAAGAAAATAAAAGAGAAAGAAAGAAAAGAGAAGGGAAGAAAGCCAGGGCCCTCGTAAGGTTCTTGGTCTTCCGGGGAGAACAGGAAAATCCACCTCGGTTCATTTCTTGGAACTCGATGAGAAAACAGAGGTACTGTCTTCACTTGAATTAATTTTTACATTTAAAATCTGATAGTAAGAAGGAAAGGGTACGTTAGAACTGCAAGAAAATATATGCAGTAACTACAGATTTTATCATCCAGTAACCTGAGACTCTGAGGGCAGGACATGCCTAGGACAGCAGGGTACGAGCACCCTGCAGAGCGGGCTGCCTCCTGAAGGGCCACCCACACCAGGCACGGTGGGGGTGGTCAGGAGCCTGTGCCCTCACTCCTTCTCATTCCCTGGGAACTGGCAGGACCATCGCCGCTCTGGGCCGGTGCTGGCCCGGCTCCTCACGAACGCAACACTGCCAGCTCTGCGCCCCTCAGACTGCTGGAAGCATCCCGTAGATCAGAGAATTCTGATCCCTGACTCCGGGGATGGGGTGTCCACGGCACGTCTCCAGGTATGAACACACACAATTTGGCATGAACACATGCCTTTGGCGTTCTCTGGGACTAGACTGGGCAGATTAACAAGGTACCTTTAAACAGGGGTGCCCAACCCCAACCGTGGACAGGTACTGGTCCGTGGCCTGTTAGGGACCGGGCCGCACAGCCTCCCGTTATATTCTCATAGATTCTCATAGGGGCATGACCCTGTTGTGAGCTGTGCGTGTGAGGGATCCAGGTTGCGTGCTCCTTATGAGAATCTAACTAATGCCTGAGGATACGAGGTGGAACAGTTTCATCCCAAAACCATCCCCCCAACCCCACCCTCATCCCACAGTCTGTGGAAAAATTGTTTCCCATGAAACTGGTACCAAAACGGTTGGGGACGGCTGCCTTAAAACACAAGGTTGATTTATAGTAAAGGAGCAACAGGCACTGAAATTCACACCCAGGAGAGGAGCCGTGCGAGCTAAAGGAACACAGTCCGTTCCCGTCCTGCAGGAAGCAATCAGTGCTTCTCAAACATGACGCAGTTCTCACCTAGTCCAGCGGCTATTTCTCCTCCTGCTTTCCTGGAGGAACACCGCTGCTAGGCCCTAGGTTTCTGACAGCTCAGCCACTTAAAAGTAGGAAATCCAGCTGCCTAGGACCCATCTTGGTCTGTCCTTCACTCAGTGTGACCTGGAGGTTCCTTCGCCTTGTTATGTGAATGTTACGATCTCACACCCAGAATGCAGCAAACATGAAAACCTGTCATTATGAATGTGGATTCCTCCACAGAATAGATGCCTAAATCATGGTATACGGTCTAATTAAATGGAATATTAAAATGAATGAGCTAGAATTTATAAATCAACGTAGATAATCTAAGAGCAAATTAAATACAGGGACACCAGCAAGATGGAGAACTAGGAAGCCCCAGGGAGTCCTCGTTCCCCCACCGAGACACTGGTTAGGAATAATCTATGGACAGAACAGCCGGTGTGAGAACCCCAGAATCCGATTAGGAGGTTGCAGCACCCCCTGTGAGTGCAAAGCCCAGAAGGGCCACATCTGAGCAGATAAGAAAAAAAGTCACAGCATTTTGTGCCCTCGTGCCTACTGCTCCCTGGCATGATAGGAGCCCTCAATGCCCTCAATGCTTGGCTGCTCCCTAGAGAGGGAGAGTGAAGAGTGGAACATGCATCCAATGTTCTCGCTTTTCAGGGGGCTGCCCATGGGACTGGTATCTGCCTCACCTGACTCAGAGCACTGAGGGGAACTTGCAGAGCTTGAATGTCAGGTGAGGGGCTGCTGAGAGCAAAGACGAGCACCTTCGCTCAGCACAAAGGATCCTGCGGAGCCACAGACACCAGAGGACAGAGGCCTCCTGAAAAACACGGGCAAAACTCTAACTGGGAAACTACTTACACAAGCCCAAAGAAGATGCATCCCCAGAAAAGGCTGAGAAGCTCCAGAATCTCTACCTGGGCTGATTAGTGAAGGTACAAAGCAAGTTAACAAAGACTGCGGGAAGCACAATGTATTTGAAATGCCCAAATATCAATACAAGGTCACAAGGCATACAAAGAAACAAGAAACCAAGGCCCAGTCAAAGGAACAAAATATATCTCTGGAAATGACCGTAAAGACACAGAGATGAATTAACTGATCATTCAAGGTAACCATCTTAAAGATGCCCAGTGAGCTAAACAAGAACAGAGACAACTGAACGAATTCAGAATACGACTTATGAACAAAAATGAGATATCAACAGAGATAGAAATTATAAAAACCGAACAAAACAGAAATTCGGAAACTGAAGAATAACTGAATTTTAAAATCAATAGAGGAGTTCAACAGCAGACTTGATCACGGAGAAAGAACCATCAAATTTGAAGAAAAATTATCTGAAATTATTGAGTGAGAGGAGGGAAAAAAAGCATAAAGAAAGAAATGAGAGCCTGTGAGACTTACAGGAAACCATCAGGCAGAACAATGGAGGTTTTTTACCCCAGAGACGCTGTGGGTTTGATCCCAGGCCACTGCCGTAATGCGAATACCACAACAAGGTGAGTCACAAAATATTTTGGTTTCCCGGCGCATATAAAAGTAATGATTATACTATACTGTAGTCTGTAATTGTGCAATAGCATTATGTATAAAAAAGTATATACCTCAATGAAAATACTTTCTTTGGCTAAAAATGCTAATGATCATCTGGGCCTTCAACAAGTCATAATTTTTTCATGATGGGGGCTCTTACCTCAGTGTTGATGTCTGCTAACTGATCAGCGTGGCAGTTGCTGAAGACCGGGGTAACCGTGACAATTTCTTAAGACAACAATGAATTTTGCTCTTCAATGGACTCTTTCTTTCACGAAAGACTTATCTGCGGAATGTAATGTCGTTTCACAGCATTTTACCCACAGTAGAACCTCTTTCAAATTTGGAGCCAATCCTCTCAAACCCTGCTGCTGCTTTATGTAATATTCTGAATACCTTGTTGTCACTTCAAGAATGTTTGTCTCTACCAGGAGTAGATTCCATCTCAAAAAACACCTTTTTTTGCTCATTCATAAGGAGAAACTCCTCATTCATTAAAGTTTTACCCTGAGATTGCAGCAATTCAGCCACATCGTCAGGCTCTTCTTCTCATTCCAGTTGTCTCACCGTTTCCAACGCATCTGCAGTTCCTGCCTCCATTAAAGGCTTGAACCACTCAGAGTCACCTGTGAGGGTTGGGATTAAATCCCTGCAGACTCCTGTTCATGTTGATATTTTGCCTCCTCCCATGAAACAGGAACGTTCTTAATGGCACGTAGAGTGGTGAACTACTTCCAGAAGGCATTCCATTCGCTTTGTTCGGATCCAGCAGAGCAATCACTATCTACGGCAGCTATAGCCTTCAGAAATGTATTTCTTTCTTTTTTTTTTTGAGACGGAGTCTTGCTCTGTCACCCAGGCTGGAGTGCAGTGGTGCGATCTCAGCTCACTGCAAGCTCCACCTCCCGGGTTCACGCCATTCTCCTGCCTCAGCCTCCCGACTAGCTGGGACTACAGGCACCCGCCACCACGCCCAGCTAATTTTTTGTATTTTTAGTAGAGTCAGGGTTTCACCGTGTTAGCCAGGATGGTCTCGATCTCCTGACCTCGTGATCCGCCCGCCTCGGCCTCCCAAAGTGCTGGGATTACAGGCGTGAGCCACCGTGCCCAGCCAGAAACGTACTTCTTAAATAATAAAACTGAAAGTCAAAATTACTCCTTGATCTGTGGGCTGCAAATGGATATTGTGTTAGCAGGCATGAAAACAATATTAATTTAGTGCATCTTCATCAGAGCTCTTGGGTGACCAGCTGCATTATAAATAACCGGTAATATTTTGAAAGACATTTTTTTCCTGTGCATAGTTCTCAACAGGGGGCTTAAAATATTCAGTAAACCATGCTATAACAAATGTGCTGTCATCAAAGCTTTATGTGCCATTTATAGAGTGCAAACAGAGTAGATGTGGCATAATTCTTAAGGGCCTTAGAATGTTCAATATGGTAAATAAGCATTGGCTTCGACTTAAAATCACCAACTGCATTAGTAATTAACAAGACAGTCAGTCTGTCCTTTGCAGAATCGATGCCAGGTATTAACGTCTCCTCTTCAGCTCTAAAAGTTCGAGATGGCATCTTATTTCCATAGAAAGCTGTTTCATCTACATTGCAAATCTGTTGTTTAGTGTAGCCGCCTTCATCAAGCAGCTCAGCTAGATCTTCCGGAGAACTTGCTGAAGCCTCTACATTAGCATTTGCTGCTTCACCTTGTGCTTTTATGTTATGGAAATGGCTTCTTTTCTTAAGCATCATGAACAGCTAACTTCAAACTTTTCTCCTGTGGTTTCCTTACTTCTCTCAGCCTTCACAGAATTGAAGAGCGTTAAGACCTTGCTCTGGATTGGGCTTTGGCTTAATGGAATATTGTGGTTGATTAGATCTTCTACACAGACCACTAAAACTATCTTCATATCAGCAACAAGGCTGTTTTACTTTCTTATTTATGTGTCCACTAGAAGAGCACTTTTAATTTTCTTAAATAACTTTTCCTTTGCATTTATAACATGGCTAACTACTTGGAGCAAGAGGCCTAGCTTTCAGCCTATCTTGGTTATTGACACACCTTCCTCACTAAGCTCACTAAGGTCACTTCCAGCTTTTGACCTAAAGTGAGAGATGTGTGACTCTTGCTTTCACTTGAACACCTAGGTCATTGTAGGGCTATTAACCTAATTTCAATATTATTGTGTCTCAGGTAATAGGGAGGCTCAAGGAGAGGGAGAAAGGTGAAGGAATGGCCAGCCGGTGGAGCAGTCAGAACATACATAACATTTATCGATTCAGTTCACCATCTGATATGGTATGGGCAAGGCGCATGGCACTCCAAAACAATTGTAATAGTAACATTAAAGATCACCAATCACAGGTCACTATAACATATATAACAATAATGAAAATTAAAATTATTATTATAAATTGTACTAAAATGTGACACAGAGACAAGAAGTGAGCACATGCTGTTGGAAAAATGGCACTGGTGGACTTGCTGGAAGCAGAGTTGCCACAGACTTTCCATTTGCAAAACAAAAACACAATGTCAGTTGTGCACGGTGGCTCATGCCTGTAATCCCAGCACTTTGGGAGGCCGAGGCAGGCAGATTGTGTGAGTTCAGGAGTTTGAGACCGGCCTGGGCAACATGGCAAAACACTGTCTCTACAAAAGATAAAAAAAAAATCAGCCAAGCATGGTGGTGCACACCTGCAGTCCCAGCTACTTGGGAGGCTGAGGTGGGAGGATTTCCTGAGCCTGGTAGGTGGAGGTTACAGTGAGCCAAGATCATGCCACTGCATGCCAGCCTGGGAGACAGAGCAAGACCTCATCTCAAAAAAACAAGCAAACAAAAAAAACCCACAATGTCTGTGAAGTGCAATAAAGCAAAGCACAATAATAAAAGATATGCCTGTGCACACATTATGGGAGTTCCAGAATAGAGAGAGAAAGAGGTGAAGGCCTATTTGAAGAAATCATGGCTGAAAACTTCCTAAATTTGAGCAAAAGAATGGACATAAGAGTTCAAGAAATTCAACGAGAATAAATCCAAAGAGACCCATTATCATCAAACTGTCAGAAGTCAAGGACAAAATAAGAATCTTGAAAACAGCAAGAGAAAAGCAACTCATCAGTACAAGGGAGCTCCCATAAGATTATAAGTGGGTTTCTGAGCAGAAACTTTATAGGCCAGAAGGGAGTAGAATGATATATTCAAAGTGCTACCAGAGTAAAAAACTGTCAGCCAAGAACACTATATCCAGCAAAATTATCCTTCAAAAATCATCCCAAATAAACAAAAGCTGAGAAAATTCAACACCACGAGATATTTCCTACAAGAAATGCTAAAAAGAGTTCTTTGAGTTGAAATAAAAGGACACTAGACAGCAATCCCAAACTACATGAAAATATAAAACTCTCTAGAAAAGGTAAATATATAGACAAATGTAGAATCCTGTACTATTATAATATTAGTATATAAATCTCTTTTAATTCTTGTATAGAATTTAAAAGATGAAAACATTTTAAAATAATCATAGAACTCTGTCAATGGTTACACAATATAAAAGAGATAATCTGCAACATCAATAGCCAAGTGTAGGGGAGAGAAGATGTAAAAGAGTAAAGTTTTTGAGTGCAATTGAGGTTAAACTGCTATCAGTTTAAAATGGATCATTATAACTTTAAGATATTTTATGTAATCCCATGGTGAATATAAAGAAAATATTTATAGAAGACATACAAAAGGAAATAAGAAATTAAAGCATGTCACTATAATTTTTTTTTTTTTTTTTTTTTTGCGACAGAGTCTTGCTCTGTCACCCAGGCTGGAGCGCAGTGGTGCAATCTCGGCTCACTGCAACCTCTGCTTCCCAGGTTCAAGTGATTCTCCTGCCTCAGCCTCCTGAGTAGCTGGGATTACAGGTGTGCACCAGCATGCCTGGCTAATTTTTGTATTTTTAGTAGAGATGGGTTTTCACCATGTTGGTCAGGCTGTTCTCAAACTCCTGACCTCGTGATCTGCCTGCCTCAGCCTCCCAAAGTGCTGGGATTACAGGTGTGAGCCACCACACCTGGCCTATAAAAAATTTTGAAAGTACAAAGGAAAGGAGTAAGGAGGAAAAAGGGAGACAAAATAGCTGTAAAACATACAGAAAACAATTAACAAATTGGCAGTAGTAAGTCTTCCTTACCAGTAATTTCTTTAAATGTAAATTAATTAAACTCCCTAATCAAAAGACAGATTGAGTTGATTAAAAATGAAAAGAAAAAAAAAACAAGATCCAACTATATGCTGTCTACAAGAAATAAACAGGAACACAACAATGGTAAGAGACCTCAATACTCGCCTTTCAACAATGGATAGAAGAAACAGATAGAAGACCAGTAAGGAAACAAAGGACTTGAACAGCACCATAGACCAATTGGACCTAACGGACGTATATAGAACACTCTACACAACAACAGCAGAATATATAATACATTCTTCCCAAGGGCACGTGGAATATATTCCAAGAGAGACCATATGATCGGCCACGAAACAAGTCTTAACAAATGTAAGAGTTTGAAATTATAGAAAATATATGTTCTAATCACAAAGGAATGAAACTAGAAATCAACAGCAGAAGGAAAACTGGAAACTTCACAATTAGTGAATATTTAAAAACAGACTCTTAAGAAACCAAAGGATCAAGGAAGATACCACAGGGAAAAATAGAGAATATCTCAAGACAAATGAAAACAAAAACGCAACATACCAAAACTTATAGGATGCAATGAGAGCAGTATTAAGAGGGAAATTCATAGCGGTGAAAACTTACGTTTAAAAAGAAGATAGATCTCAAATAAACAACCTAACTTTACATCTCAAGGAACTGGAAAAAGAAGAACAAGTTAAACACAAATTAGCAGAAAGAAGGAAACGGTAATGATTAGAACAGAGATAAACACAATAGAGAATAGAAAACAATAGAAAAATCAACAAACTGAAGAGCTGGATTTTTGAAAAGATCAACAAAATTAACAGAAACTCTTAGCTAGATTAGCTAAGAAAAAAAAGAGAGAAGACTCAATTAAATCAGAAATGAAAGAGGCCCCTTACAACTGATGCCACATAAATAAAAAATATTATAAGAGAATGTCATGAACAACGGCTATACAGCAACAAATTGGGTAATCTGGAAGAAATGGAAAAATTCCTAGAAATATACGACCTACCAAGATTGAATCATGAACAAATAATTATCTGAAAAGACCTATAACTAGTAAGAGATTGAATTAGTCATCAAAAATCTCCCAAAAAAGAAAAGCCCAGGACCAGATGGCTTTACCGGAGAATTCTATCAAGGATTTAAATAATTAACAGCAATCCTCCTCACATTCTTCTGAAAAGCTAAACAAGAGGAATACTTCCAACCTCAATGTATAAGGCCAGCATTATCCTGATACCAAGCCCAGACAAGAAAGCTACAGGAAAAGAAAACTACAGACCGATTTCCCCGATAACTGTTGATGCCAAATCCCCAACAAAATACTAGCAAACCATATTCCGTAGCACATTAAAGGATTATACTCCCTGACCAAGTGGGATTTACTCCTGGAATGGAAGGATGGCTCAAAATATGAACATCAATCAAGATAATCTGCCACACTGTCATAATGAAGGACAAAAACTACACGACTGTCTCAATTGATAGAGAAAAAGGACTTGAGAAAATTCAACACCCTGTTATGAGAAAAACTGTAACTCTGCATGGTTGTGTCCTGTTTGCATCCTGAAGTTCTCCAGACCTACTTTCCCAAAGGACACAACAGATTCAAGCCTCATCTGCAGGAGAATCGAGTCTCTTCCCTCTCCGCGGGCCTGGGCAGGTCTGTTCCCTCTCTGGGTCTGCCATTCCCTTCTGACAAGGGATAGAGATCAGCCTGGAAAGCTGTAAGCTGCACCTGCCTGAGGAACTGAGGTGTGCCCTTTCCCTGTGACCCTTCCCTGAGGGTGTTCCAAAGGCACATGGCAAGGCTGCTTCACCCCAGTCATTCACGGGACCCTGGGCCCTAGGAAGCCAGCTCCAGGCCTCTCCCTAGCATCACTGATCCAACAGGCTTGAACACACACCCTCCTTAACTTCCCTCCTTTCTCTGCATTGGAAACTAGGGGAGAGTTATTTGCCTAATTATGCACGTTGTTTAGTGCCTTTGCGCATCAACATTTAGTGTTATGCTCCTGAGAGGCCAAGTGCTTTACAGCATTTTCTTCAGTATTACATTCCATGTTAATTGCAAGCAGGCCTATTAAAGGCAGGGCTGACTTCACAAACAGCCAGCAAAAGCACAGAGGGGCCGCACTTGGAGGCAGCAGGCCTCAGGCTCATTAAGGAGGCCCAGAAAGCTGAGGACTCCTTGCCCTTGAAAGGCCCTGTGTACAGCCAGCATGCCGGAAAGAGCCTCGGAGCTCCATGGATTTCAAGGCAAAAAGGAGCCAAACATGCACGGATGCCTCTTTCCTGTGCCTGGGGGTTCATTTCTTCAGGAAATTCCAAATGGGTCTCATTCCCTGGAATTTCAATTGCACCATTGCTTAGTCACTCAACAGTCATCTGTCACTCACCAAAGCCACAGAGTGGGGCCTGAGGGTCACTGGTGTCATGGATACACTTGCTGATTTGTGACCCAAGTCAGGTCTGGATTACAAAGGGCTTTGAATGAATGACTGAGGTTTTGAGGCCAGATGATAGAGAAAGGCAGCCATGGGGGATTTTGGAGAGAGGCCAGGGTGAGCGGTGGGAAGACCAGGCAGGAGAGTCCAAGGGCATCCGTGGAAGGGCACCTGGGGTGGAGAGGACTCGTGGTCCAGATGAGGCACCACTGAGCCGCGTTGGGAGAAGCCTGCAGGTGGGAGGTCACTTGGCTGTGAGCAGATCCACGCCTGGGAGGTGGCAGAAGCCAGATGGGATACCATAAAAATCCACATTTAATTTTTCCATTGGTGTGTGCGCTTCTGGAACTCCCCACACAGCAGCCCACACAGCAGCTTAGGAGTGTGTCCATATTCCGACTACTTCATCTCTGGTGTAATCATGACACTCTCTGGCTACCCCAGGAGGGCATGCACCAACATGGCGCTGGGCATAAATTTGAGACTGAGCTGCCTTAGGTTCGAGTCCAGCTCTGAGCCAGCCAGCTGTCCTCAGCAGTGCTCGGGACCCCTCTGCCCTTCAGTTCCTCATTTATAAGGTGGGAGTCATGGAAGCATATCTGAAGCGTGAAGCCAGGGCCTTGTCTGCTCTGAGCTCCCTCCGGATGTTCCAGGCATGTAATGGGGAGAGCAGAGGCTGAGACCTGAGAGCCAATCACATGTTTCCCATCAAGAAGTTTCGACACAGATTCTAAGTCTGAGGAAAAAGGCAAGACTACAGTTCAGCAACAAACTGGGGACTTCAATAACACACTTTTGTTATGAGTAGAACAAGTAGGCAAAAGATCAACAAAGAAATGTCAGATTGGATCAGTTGGCCGGCATCTGCAGAGCATGAGAGCACGCCACCAGCAACCGCAGAGCGCTCCACCCAGCAACCGCATCCGCAGAGCACTCCACCCAGCAACCGCATCCGCAGAGCGCTCCACCCAGCAACCGCATCCGCAGAGCGCTCCACCCAGCAACCGCATCCGCAGAGCGCTCCACCCAGCAACCGCATCCGCAGAGCGCTCCACCCAGCAACCGCATCCGCAGAGCGCTCCACCCAGCAACCGCATCCGCAGAGCGCTCCACCCAGCAACCGCATCCGCAGAGCGCTCCACCCAGCAACCGCATCCGCAGAGCGCTCCACCCAGCAACCGCATCCGCAGAGCGCTCCACCCAGCAACCGCATCCGCAGAGCGCTCCACCCAGCAACCGCATCCGCAGAGCGCTCCACCCAGCAACCGCATCCGCAGAGCGCTCCACCCAGCAACCGCATCCGCAGAGCGCTCCACCCAGCAACCGCATCCGCAGAGCGCTCCACCCAGCAACCGCATCCGCAGAGCACTCCACCCAGCAACCACAGAGCACTCCACCCAGCAACCGCATCTGCAGAGCACTCCACCCAGCAACCGCATCCGCAGAGCACTCCACCCAGCAACCGCATCCACAGAGCACTCCACCCAGCATCTGCAGAGCACTCCACCCAGCAACCGCATCCGCAGAGCACTCCACCCAGCAACCGCATCCACAGAGCACTCCACCCAGCAACCGCATCCGCAGAGCACTCCACCCAGCAACCGCATCCGCAGAGCACTCCACCCAGCAACCGCATCCGCAGAGCACTCCACCCAGCATCTGCAGAGCACTCCACCCAGCAACCACATCCGCAGAGCACTCCACCCAGCAACCACAGAGCACACACACTTCTCAAGTGTGCTGGAGCTTGCTCCAGGAAGAACCACATGTTGGGCCACAGAGAAAGTCTCAATAAATTTCAAAGGACTGAAATCATACAAAGTGGGCTCCATAACCACAATGGAATTAAGTTAGAAATCAATAACAGAAGGAAATTTGAGAAATTCACCAAAATGTGTAAAATAAACAACACACTGTTATATAACCAACAGATCAAAGAAGAAATCACAACGGAAATTAGAAAATACTTTGAGATGAAAGGCATTACGAGAAAACCACGGACCAATATCCTTAAGAATATAAATGCAAAAATCCTCCACAAAATACTAGCAAATCAAATCCAGCAACATATAAAAAGAATTATGTGCAAAACCAGATAAGATTTATCCCAGGAACACAAGGTTGATTTGATATCCAAAAGCCAATCAATGTAATACAGCATATTAATGGATTCATACAAAACCACTCTTAGAAGAAAACACAGGAGGAAATCCTTATGGCCTGAGTTTGGCAATGATTTCTTCAATATGGCACCAAAAGCACAAGTGATAAAAGAAAAAAGAGATAAATGACACTTCACTAAAATTAAAAACTTCTGTGCTACAACCAATGCCATTAAGAAAGTGCAAAGATAACCCACATAAAAGGAGAAAATATTAGCAAATCTTCTAGAGTAATCCCCTCTTATCTGCAGGCAATACATCTCAAGGCCCCCAGTAGATGGCTGAGACCACAGAGATTACCAAACACTGTATATACTGTTTTTTCCCATATATATATACCTGTGATAAAGTTTAATTTATAAATTAGGCACAGGAAGAGATTATCAAGGATAACTATAATAAAATTGAACAATGATAAAAATATGCCGTAATAAGACTTATGTGAATGTGACCTCTCTCTCTCTCTCTCTCTCAATACCTTATTGTACTGTACTCACCCCTCTAAATACCTTATTGTACTGTTCTCACCCCTCTTTGTTGTGATCATGTGAGATGACGGAATTGCCTCCGGGAGGAGGTGAGGTGAGGTGAGGTGAATCACACAGGCATTGTGACATTGTCTTAGGATGCTGTTGACCTTCCGACGAATGATCGGAAGGAGGATCACCAAGCCATGATGAGCAATGGCTGGATGTCAGGAGCAGACAGTGTAATGACTAAGGAAGGAGCAGTCTATACAGTGTGGATACACTGGACAAAGGGATGGTTCACAGCTGGGAGGGATAGCTTGGGCTGGCGCAAGGTCTCACTGTGCTACTCAGAACAATGCACAGTTCCATGTTGCATTTTCAAGCCATGGCTGACCACAGGTAACTGAAACTGTGGAAACCAAGACACCAGGTAAATGGGACCTGCTGTATCTGATAAGGGACTCATATCCAGAATATGTAAGGAACACTTAAAACTCAAATAAAATAAGGGTTATTAACCCCATTTTAAAATGGGCAAAGGATTTCAATAGGCACTTCTCAAAAGAAGATGTACGAATGGCCAGTAAGTGCATGAAAAGATGCTCAACATTATTAGTTATTAGGAAGAAGCAAATCAAGACCACAGGGAGATGCTACCTCATACACTAGGAGGGTGATCCTCAGAAAGACAGAAAATAGTCTTGACAAGGACTTAAGAAATAGGAACCTTCTTTGGGAAAGAAAATAGTGCAGACAAAAACAACGAAAAGGCGCTGAAAATGAGTTCAACATAGAGTGACCACATGGCCCAGCAATCCCCTCCTAGGTGTGCGTCCCAGATAATTAAAACCATACATCCAGCCAGGCTAAGGGGCTCATGCCTGTCATCCCAGCACTTTTGGAGGCCGAGGCAGGCAGATCACGAGGTCAGGAGTTTGAGACCAGCCTGACCAACATGAAGAAACCCCATCTCTACTAAAAATACAAAATTATCTGGGCATGATGGCACATGCCTGCAGTCCCAGCTACTCGGGAGGATGAGGCAGAAGAATCGCTTGAACCGGGAGGCAGGGGTTGCAGTGAGCCGAAGTCTCACCACTGCATTCCAGCCTGGGCGACAGAGCGAGACTGTCTCAAAACAAACAAACAAACAACAAAAAAGTACATCCAAATAAAAACTTGAACACAAACGTTTGTAGCAGCACCACTCATAAAGCCAAACAATGGAAACAGCCCCGATACACGTGACTGGCGAATGGCTACAGAAGATGTGGTGTATCCGTACAACAGGATGTTATTTGGCCATGAAAAAGAATGAAGTACTTATAAAAAAAAAGAAAAAAGAAATGAAGTGCTGACACAGGCTACAAGGTGGATGAGCCTGAAAACATTATGCGAAGTCAAAGAAGCCAGTTGCAGAAGACCACGCACTATATGTTTACATTTTGAGAAATGTGCAGAACCCATAGATACAGAAAGTGGATTTGTGGTTCTTTAGGGCTGGGGGTGGGGGCAGTGCTGGTGGCTGAGAGTAGCTAAAGGGGGTGGAGTTTCTTTTTGAGGTGGTGAAAATTTTCTAAAATTGACTGTAGTAATGGCTGTAGAACTCTGTGAATATACTAAAAACCATTGTACACTTTAAATGGGTGAATTGCATGGTATGTGAATTATAACCCAGTAAAGCTATTTAAAAAATAGTGGGGGGCGGGTGGAGGGAATGAAGAGAAGGTGGTTAATGGGTACGAATAAACGGTTTGGTAGGACGGGTGAGTTCTAGTGTTGATAGCACAGTGAAGGGATTATAGTTAACAACAACATACTGCATATTTTGAAATAGCGAGAAGAAAAGATTTGAAATGTTCCCAACATGAAGAAAGGATAGACGTTCGAGGTGATGAACGTCCTAAATACCCCAATTCCATCATTACACATGGCATGTGCATATCAAAATATCTCATGCACCTCATAAATATGTAAAGTGTTATGCATCAATAAACAATTAAAAGTATAAGCATTGCATAGTGTCTTCCTTCCAAATAATACAGTATGAAAAGGGAAAAAGAGCAACTTTACAGTGGAGAAAACTGGAAACCTCTGCCTCAGCCACATCGCCGAGGTTGACATCACCGGTGACCAGCCACGCAGACAGCAAGGACCTTGGTGTGATGCTGTGGGAAGGTCACTTTCCATCCTCCCCACAACCCGTGACCCCAAACTAATCACAGGAAAAAGATCAGACAAGTCCCAAATGAGGGACATTCTACAAAATACCCAACCAGTCCTCCTCAAAACTGTCGAGATCACCAAAAATAAGGAAAGTCTGAGAATCTGTCACAGCTACGAGGGCCCTAAGGAGACATGAGGGCCAACTGTAACATCATACTTTGGATTCTGAGGTAGAAAATGGATATTAAGGGAAAACTGAGGGAATCTGAATAAAGTATGGACTTTAGTTCCTACTACTGTATCGACATGGGCTAATTCACTGTGACAAAGGTACAGTATAATGTGACAGGGTAAGAGTAGGGGAACCTGGGTGTGGAGTATACAGGCTCTGTGCTATCATCACAATTTTTCTTTATATCTAACAATGTTCTAAAATGAAGTTTATTTTAAAAATAAAAAATAAAGACAGGGGTCCTTGATATCAATAAACCCCATGAAAATACATTCATTAATAATCAGGGAAGCACCTCCCCCAGCACATGTGCATATGACACCCAGGCACACACTCAACTCAAGCACATGTGCACATGACACCCAGGCACACACTCAACCCAAGCATGTGCATACATGCACACTCATGCACACACACCCAATCCAAGCATGCATGCATGTGTGCATCTGTGCCCACAGTCAACCCAAACACGTGTGCACATTACACCCATGACACACCCAACCTGAGCACATGCACACATGCTCAACACAAGCACGTGCACACATGCATACCCATGCACACACAATGCAAGCACATGCACTTCTGTGCACACACATGATGCAAACACATATGCATTGCATGCCCATGCCCGTGCAGTCAACCCAAACACGTGTGCACATGCACATACTCAACCTGAACACATGCACCCATGCACACATGTGCACACACACTCAACCCAAGCACACGTGCACATGATACCCATGCACACACACTATGCAAGCACTTCTGCACATATGTGCATGTACACATGCACTCCATCCAAGCACATGTGCACAGACACCCACGCATGCTCAACTCGAGCACATAAGCAGATACATACGTGCACACACACCCTCAACCCAGGTATGCATGCACATGCACGTCCATCTGCACACTCAACCCAAGCATGTGCACACACGCACACTTGTACACACACACTCAACCCAAGCACATGTGCAGTTGCACGAATGTGCACACACTCAACCCAAGCACGTGCACACAGGCACACCCATGCATGCATACTCAACCCAAGCACAGCTCACCAGGGACAGAGGCCCAGGAACAGACTCTGACAAAACAATGAAGAGAATCCAAAAAGCAATTACACTGCCAAGTATTACGCAAACACAATTATTGGAATTGCTAGTCAAAAACGGTTAATAGAATAATTAAGATAGATTGACCTAAAAGCTGATTTTAAATTAACCTGACATGTGCATATACTATCTAAATAATTACTCTTTCCTCTGATTTAGTCTCTCATTAAAATCAGATTTCATTGGGAGAAATTATACATTTGCACCATCATTGGGAAGAACAAGCCATGTTCACTCACTCACCCACTGATGAAAATAGGAGATTATTAGAGGAAGTAAAATGGGAATATATTTTCCTGGCATTGCCTGGCACAGTGTGATCTGTCCCTGTAATAAACCACCGCTTCCTCCTAGCCTGCCACTCGGGAGGTGAGGGAAGCCAGTTAAGATGGCCTCAACTAAGGACCCCAAACCACTAGTGTCTGTGTGTGTCTGTGAAGCTCGCTCACGGGGGAAGGGCCCGTGGGCTGGGCAAGGCAAGGAAGAGAAATGAGCACTTGGAGACACCAGGCAACCAAGAAGACCCAGAGGAAACTCGGTACGTCTGCATCGAACACGTCTTCATGGGTGAGAAAACTGCAGCCAAGGAAGGAGAGGGATTGTTTCCAGGCAAACAGCAAGCCCTGGCAGAGAGAGGCAGGGACAGAGGCTGTTTTCAGCATCCAGCATCTCTGTTCAGCTCATGATTTCCTGCCACACCCCAGATAAAATGAACCCCTGTGGGGGTTTGTCTGTGCACGCGTCCAGGGCCTATCCTGGTCTGTGTGAACAGACCGGCCCTGCATCCCAGCACAGAAGCCTGGGCTGAGCACTAAAGGCCCCCACTGCGGGAGGCAGGTCCTCGTCACTGCTCCCTCCACGGCCATGGCTCCAGTGTGCAGATCTCAGCTAGTGTCTAAAACACGAGGGCACTGGGTCACTACAGCTATGGGCCTCCTTGTTCACTGAAACCCTTGGAGTTACCTCGTTAACACTTTTTAAATGGATAGCCACTTCACATTTTTTAAGATAAAGAATTTCCCCATTAAAATTATTGAGATTCAGTAATAACACATTATTAGGATAAGCAGGACACGTAAGATGCTACAAAATGATCTATTACTTGGAGGATTTTAAAACCCTGAGAAAAACACTCACTACCATTTATTCGTTCTCTTAGCCTTCAGCACCATTAGTCTGAGGAGCAGCATAGGGCTGGGGCTGGCTGCATCCACACTCACCCCTCTGATTGCTCCAGAACCTTTTCTTCAAAGAGAAATCTCTGCACTCTGCAGGGACGGTAAGTGGCGACCCTTAGGTAGCTGAAGGCATGGGGAAAAGAGAGCAGGAAGAGGTGGGAACATGGAGATGGAGAACATAGGCAGCAGCACGCTCAACGCAGGTGGAGTCTGTGTCCCCTCCAGCGATAGCCAGAACCAGGACCACCAGGGATCCGACATCACTGGCCCCATCCCGTAGGGTGGGCTGTGGGCAGGGAACAGCTGAATCGCCAGGCCACTCTCAGACCCTTGCCAGACACAAGGAATAACAGCTGTGGCTGCCGCTGTGGCCGCAGTCCCGAAGTTTGGAGAGAAATAGCAGCAAGTAGCAGCACCACTGTCCGTCAACTTGAGTGCTTCTCAGACAAAGGAAAACAGTTCTCCTGGTTCCCAAAGACTTGCAAAGGCTGTGTGTTCCTCAGGCAGCTACTGCGCCATCGGCCTCTGAGTGATAAGGAAAGGAACCAGGGCTCAAACCTACTCCTGAGTGAGTCAAAGCAACTCCGCACTCCCTGCCAGCACTGAGGGTGACCCCCGAGCCCTGCTCAGGTGCTGTGGGGCCCGTGATCTCCCCTCCGCCCCGTGGGCCGGGAAAGGGCAGCAAAGGCTCTCTGCCACGCCTGTGTTCGGGCTCCAGAACTCTTCGCCTGGCGTCTGGAAGATGGGATTGCTGCCTTGGACAAGCCCCTCCTCCTTGCTTTTCCCTTTTTCCCACAGTGGGGTTTAAGCTAAGGGCCTATTCCTAGATCACCAATAATGATAGCAGGTGCCATTTATGAACACCTACTGTATCCCAGTGCTGCTCTCGGTGCTGTACCTGTATTCTCTCACCTCATTCTCTCAAGGGCCCAGTAAGGTAGCCACTTCACTAGCCATCTTTTACTAAAGAGCAGACTAGGCACAGAGATGGTAGGTCACTTTCTGAAGGTCACACAGCGAATGCAGGTGAGAACCAGGCTGTCCACGAAGGAAGTCTGACCCCTGATTGGGCTGTAATCACTGTGCTGTGCAGACACCCTCTCCATCAAGACCCTTCTGTGTTGCACCCCCCACCCCCACCCCCTTCTCTACTTGGAAATGAAGTAGCTTTCAGGGGACTCTTATCAGGCTCCCACCTCCCCAGGCTGGCCCCACACAGCCCCAAGACAGGAGCCCCCCAGTGGCGCCTTGGTGGGCTTCTTGAGGGTTGCCTTAATCTTCCCCAGCCACCCACGGGAGACACCTGAGGTTTGTGGCTTGTGCCACGCGGCTCCAGGGCCTCCAGCACCCACCTGCAGACACGGCTTCAGCCGGCCCATGCTCCTTCTGTTTCTTTCCCTAGCTTGTTTAGGTTTCATTCACAAACAGTAAAGCCCATTCATGTGACAGTTGTATACAGTCATGTAACATCTACCACAGTCAAGACGTGGAACATTTCATTCTCCTAAAAAGTGTTCTCCTGCCCCTTCAGATTCCCTCCTCCAGCTCCCAGCCCCAGGCAGACAGTGATCTGATTCCTGTCCCTGTAACTTTGCCTTTCCTGGAAGCTCATAGACATGGAACAGTACTCTATCTCTTCCACTTAACTTGATGATTTCAAGACTCATCCATGTCGTGTAGGCTTAATATTTTGTTCATTTTTTATTAATGGGTAGTATCTCATAATACACATGTACCGTAGGTTACCAACTTGCCTGTTGATGGGCATTTGGGCTGTTTGCAGTTTGGATGTATTACAAATAACATTGGTGTGAGCACTTGTGTCCACGTCTTTGTGTGGACATATGTTTTCATTTTCCCGGGGTAAATATTTAGGATTGGAATTGCTGGGTCATGTGGTAAGTGAATGTTTTACCTCTTAGATAGTGTCAGTCCATTTTCCAAAGTATTTCCATTTACAATTCCAACCAAATTTCATGCATTCCAATTTAAATGGTATGTAAATTCCCATTGTTCTATATCCTTGTCAACACTTAGTATTGTCAATCTTTTTAACTTTAGACTGCTTTTAATGTGTACTCCTCTGATGGCAAGTGATGTTGATCATTTTTTCATGTGCCTATGGGTCATATATCTTTTTTGTCATGTATTTGTCCAAGTCCTTTTCAATTTTTAACTGCAGTTTTCAAATTATTGATTTATAAGATATCTTCATATATTCTGAGTACAAGCCCATTGTCAGATGTGGATTTTGTAAAATTATTCTGCCAGTTTGTAGTCTGCTTTTGCATTCCCTTAACTCTGTTTAATTTTGAGCAACCTTTTCAATTTTGCTGAATTTGTTTTATCATTTTTTATCATCTGTGCTTTCACATCTTGTTTCTAAAAAATGTTTATTCCAGCCGAAGTCATAAAAATTCTTCCGTATGTTTTCTTCTAGAACTTTAAAAGTTCTAATAATTTTCAGTCCATGATCCATCTCAAGATAATTTTGCATGTGGTGGGAGGTAAGGCTTGAAGGTTATTTTGTTTTTCCATATAGATATCAACTTATTCTGGCACCATTTATTGAAACAGCTAGTTCTGAAGGAATTAAATTTATACCTTTACCAGCAATCAAGGGACTATATAAATGTGGGTCTTTCTGACTTCCCCTTCGGCTCAATCGGCCTCTATGTCTTTCCTGATGCCAAAACCACACTGTCGTGATTACCATACCTGTATAGTAATTTTTGAAATCAAGTAGCGTGGGCCCCACAAACTTGTTCTTATTTTTCAAAGTTGTTTCTGGATATTTTAACCCTTTTGTTTTTCCATGTAAATCTTAGCATCAGCTGTCTCATTTCTTCAAAAGGACCATAAGTGGCATGGTAGTATACTGATGAGCAAAGACATACAATCGATTTTTCTATGAAAGTTAAATGCTGCAACTTGGCTAAACTAATTTTATTTGAACTAATAGTTTGGTTTTTATGGTGGTAAAATTCACATATTATAAAATTCACTATTTTCACAATTTTGAAGTGCACAATTCAGTGGCATCTAGTGCGTTCACCATGTTGCCGGCTCCAAGACATTCGCATCACCACGAAAGGAGACACCACAGCAATCAAGGTGTCACTCTCTGTTCCTCCCTTCCCCCAGCTCCTGGCACCACTAATCTGCACTCTGCCTCTTTAGATCTGCCCATTTCGTATAACTGGAATCATGTAACATGCGGCCCTTTGTGTCCGATGTTAGGGCTTCATTCCTGTTTGTGGTTGAGTAGTATTCCATCATATGAGTAGACCACACCTTCTCAGTGCCTATGCTAGTTGTCTGTAACTTTCTTAAGATACTTCCTCATACATGATTCATGATATCTGCATAAAGAGGCAGTTCTTCTTCTCCCTTTCCAATGTTTATGCTTTAACTTTAATGTCATTTAAAGCTACCCGTGTCTCTGTTCTTCAAGTGCAATTTTGGAAGACAGCATGTGTGTGGGTCTTGTTTTCATATCCATTCTGACAACCTCTGCGTTTTACCTGAACTCTTTGGTCCACTCGTATTTAAGTAAGTATTGACATGGTTGTGTTTGGCTCTGTAATTTTATGCCTCGCTCTCTATACATATCCTCCAGTTTCCCCTTTGTTTCTCATTTCTTAACTTTTTTTTAGGGTTATGTGAATATTTAGTGATTGATTTTTCTCCTCATTATATTTTGTGAATATACGTGAATATTTATTGATTGATTTTTCTCCTTATTAAGCTTTTTCAGCACGGTATCACCTCAGTAGTAGAGCATAATCAGTCCTAGACTAATTTAGGCCCCACCCAAAAAAGCTTAAAATCAAGCCTCAAATATATCAAATTGTTTCCAAGTAAAGTAACTTCATCCCAGAAAAGTTTCAAAAATAATTTTAGGAGTGCAAAACTATCCAGGATCTAACAAGGAAAAGTACATGATGTCTAGCATACAGTAAAAAATCACCAAGTATGCAAAGAGGCAGGAAAACACATCATGTAATGAGGAATATCAACAAATTGAAACTAATTCACAAATGGCACAGATGAGGGCATTCCTAGACACAGATGAACTGTAGTTATTATCACTCTATTCCACATGATAACGTTAAGTAGACATATGAAAGACATTAAAAAGTCCCAATTCTAACTTTTAGAGATGAAACAATTTCTGAGATAAAGAAAATTCACTGGATGAGATGATGAGATTAGACAGACACTACAAAAGGAAAGATTAATGAACTTAAAGGTATATAATAGAAACCATCCAAAGTGAAACACAGACAGAAAATAGACCCCTTCAAAAGGAGCACAAAGTAATTGGGGGGCAACTTCAATTGGCCTAAAATTCATACTTTTAGAGTCCCACAAAGAAAACAAAGAAAAAAAACAGAAAAAAGGAAGACATAATGACTGAAATCTTTTGAAATTTGCTTTTTAAAAGCTACATATCCCAGTCCAAAAAGTATGAAGTACGAAGAAGGCACATCTTAACCAAACTGCTTAAACTGGGTAAGAACAAGACAATCTTAACAGCAGGCAGAAGAAAAGAGACGTGCTGGGTACAGAGGAACAAAGACAAGGATGACGACAGGTTTCTCCTTGAAAATGAGGCGAGCTGGAGGACAGTGGAACAAGCTCTGCAAAGTACTGCCGGGAAAAGCCTGTTGATTTGTGATTCTGTACCTGGCAACAAAGGTAGAAACAGGGTGAGATATCAAGTTTTTCAGACATATAAAAGCTAAAATATTAATCATACCAGCAGATAAGCACTAAGAGATATTAAAGAAAGTCCTTTGGACAAGAGGAAAATGACATTATAGGAGACCCAATAGAAGCACAGGAAGGAAAAGCATGTTTTGCTGGGTATAGAACATGTAGAGAAATAAAATATGTGCCCACAAGGACATGAAGGAGGTCAGGGAATGGAAGTGTGCTGCTGTAAGGTTATTAAACCATCATGATGTAGTGTAATATTATTTGAAGATAGATTATGATAAGTTGAAGGTGCACACTATAAACCCTAAAATGTATACACGCACACGCACACATACATACGTACAAACAGAGTTATGGGGAATAAGCCAACAGAAGTGATTAAATGGGATGATTAAAAAATACCCAGTCCAGAAGAAGGTTGGCTAAGAGGAACAGGAAACAAAAAGTAGACAGGATAAATAAAACACAAATAGCAAGATGGTGGTTTAAGTCCAACCATTATCAACAGTGATGGTAGATGAAAATGATCTATAACCATTGGTCCAATTCAGCGGCAGTTTGTCAGACTGAATAATAAAGCAAGACCCAACTAATTGCTGCCTACCCAAAACCCACTTTAAATACGAATTCACAAATACATGAAAACTAATGGGATTTTAAAAGATACACTGTACTAACACTAGTCAAAAAAAAAAAGCGGGAACAGCTATAGTAATATTGAACAAGGTGGATTTCAGAGCAATGAACACAACCAGCATTATAAAGAAGGTCATTTTGTAATTCCAACAGGGCCAATTAGTCAAGAGGATATAACACTGTTTATCCACCGAATCCAGCTTCAAGCCACCGGAGTAAAATCCTCATCCTCTATCACGACACCTGGTCACTTGGGATCGACCTCAGTTGACATTCTGTGCTTATCTTCTACCACGACACCTGGTCACTTGGGATCGATCTCAGTTGACGTCCCATCCCCATCTTCCACCACGACACCTGGTCACTTGGGATCGACCTCAGTTGACGTTCTTTTCTCCTAAGAATGTGTTCCACTCGGTGTCTTTGTGTGCTGAGTAATCCGGAATTGGGTCCTGGGCACTATGCATGTATTGTGGACTTTCTGGACTCTGTGGCTTTCCACCAGCTGCTGTTTCTTTCGGTGTAGTAGGTAGTGATTGTGTTTGGGCTTGAACTGCAAGTGTCCTGGCTACAGCTGCAGCCTGAACTCAGACTTTCTGCCTTTAGCTGGGCTTCTTTTATCTGCTTTGGGTGTGTGCAGTTCAGGGCCTGTCGGAAACATGAGTAGAGTCTGCCAAGTTTCCCCTTCTGGACGCTCCCCCCCCCTCCACTGGCCACAGCTTCCCCAATTTCATTCTGCTCCTGTTCCAGGCCATGAAGACTGTGGCCTTCCCTGAGGACCCCCAGCTCCTCATGCCCTAACTACATAGTGCCCAGGCTAACAGCCACGGTCAAAGAGAACGTGCTTCCTGCAACTCCTTTATCCCCCGTGTACACCCCGGGTCCGTCTTGCTGTTCACTCTCCAACGCCCACAAGCAGCCTGTTTGCATTGTGTACAGATTTTGAAGCTGTTTTCTGTAAGGGAGTGGGTTTGGTGTGATCTTACAAAATCCTTACAGGAAGCAGAACCAGCAATTACCCATCCACTTTTAGAACTGCCTTGTGCATGAACCTTTTGTCCTTTGAGTCACACTTGGAAAAAGTGTAGGCTTCGTCTGTTGCAAAGGTCATGGTGGCTTCACTCCAAGAAACTTGAGAAACAGTTATTGTTTTAAACAGGGCACAACTGCAGTGTCCTGAGGAGCCCTGCATGGCCATGGAGTTTGCTGGATGAGGGATATGGACGGGCTCCTGCAGCGAGAACAGAGACAGAGAGGGAGAGGGAGAGACAAAGAGGAGACAGAGAGGGAGAGGGAGAGACAAAGAGGAGACAGAGATACAGGCAGAGAGAAGTGGGAGAGACAGAGGAGAGAGAACATCTGGCAAACGCATTCCACTTTCGGATTCCTGCTCTGGACATGGAGGCCTGCTCTTCTCCATAAGCCCTCTCCCTTCCTTCAACGTCCTCGGGAAAAAGCGAAGCAGACCCTTTTCCCTCCCTCGCCCTCCTTGCCCTCCACAGGGGCTCTTTCCCATAACCTGCTGGCTGGTCTCTGTGGCTGAGTTCTGCCCATCCAGGAATGGACTCACCAGTGTCCGGGAATGGGCTCGCTGGCATCCAGGAACGGGCTTCCCAGTGTCCCGGTCGAGCCCCATCTCCCCTCCACACTCAGGAGCTCCTCGGGTGAACTCGGTGCTGGCCAGGCACTCAGCACCAGCCTCGCAGGCTTCTTCCCAACACCTCCAGCCTGTGCCCCACCTGCACCCACACCCATCATTCTGCTCCGGGCTCTGCCCAGAGGCCCCCAGTTCCCTGAGCTCGCCCATTCTCTGGCCTTCACCCACACTATGGCCTCTGCCTGGCCTGCCTCAGCCGTGTGGACGCCTCCTCTCAGCATCTAGGCCCATCTCCACGCCGTCTCAAAGACGCTGGGCTGCTGCCCGCTGTGAGATAGGAGCCCCCTCTCTGTTCTACACCACCCTTGACAGGCACTTACCAGGCCCGTCCACCTCATCTGGTGGGTCGTGTCCGTCCTTTCATCAGATAGCAAGTCCCTCAAGGCCCAACTCCCTGAGCCCCCATCCCCCTCTTTGTCTCTCCTCCAGGGATTAGTGTCACCCCTGATCCCACTCCGGCTTGGCCTCTCCCACAACAGCTGGCACCCACCTTGGCCCTCCTGGCTGTGGCCTTGACCCCTGGTGTTCATCCTGGCTCAACCCCTGGCCCTGGTTCTCTTGGTGCCACCTAAACAGTCTACACTGTCTTGTGTTCACCTTTTCTTTAATTATTTGTTTAGCAGAGCAGAGCTGATTTTACAAATATAAATCGGCCGGGCGTGCTGGTTCACCCCTGTAATCCCAGCACTTCCGGAGGCCGAGATGGGTGGATCATGAGGTCAGGGGTTCGAGACCAGCCTGATCAACATGGTGAAATGCTGTCTCTACTAAAAATACAAAAATTAGCCAGGCGTGGTGGTGCGCGCCTATAATCCCAGCTACTCAGGAGGCTGAGGCAGGAGAATCACTTGAATCCAGGAGGCGGAGGTTGCAGTGGGCTGAGATCACACCACTGTACTCCAGCCTGGGCCACAGAGCAAGACCCTGCCTTAAAAAAATATATATATAAGTATATATCATTGTTTGACCAAATGCAGTGATTTCTCCCAGTTTGAGAAATAACTCTTCTTTATAAAGTCATGTTTTGGTGAAGCAGGGCTGGGTAAACCTGCGCCACAATGGGTGGGAGCCCACAGGAGACAGGCCCTCGTCCAGCAGTGTCCAGACAGCTGCATGGAGCAGAACACGCAGCCCTCACCCTAGAGCCCCGGCTTGGGTCATGAGGGCTTAGAAAAAAAGAAAGGAAAAGACAAGACTGGATAAGAACCGGGTTTGGTCAAGGAAAGGAGGGGTGGACGTGCAAAGCCCTCCCGTGCGGGAGCCCTGGGACGGGAGCACCATCCCACAGCCCCCCGGCAGCCGCCGATCCCCTCGACAGTCCCCGGGAGCCACCGATCCCCGCGAGACTGGCCTGCACCTGCACATCCAGGGGGCGGGGCCCCGAATTGTTCTGCCACAGTGGCCCTGCCCGCAGGGAGATCAGAGGAAGAAATAAAATCCTCAGGCCTCACCTGGGATCCAGATTCGAGGCTGGAAGAGCAGACTTTGCCTGGGGCACTCACGCAGATCCCCACGTCTCAGGGCACCGCAGTCCTATTACCATAAGCGACCATGCAAAGGTGCGATAAAAGCCATCTGTCATTCATAAAATGTGATGATGCCTTTCTGCAAAGACATAAGCCATCCCGGGGCTCAGCCAAGAAATGGCCATAAAATCCGGCATAATGACCTCAAAGCACACTTTCCAATATAAAGAACTTTCTAGGCAGCTGTTTCCTGATTATTTACATGCAATAATTTTACACCCCCCAGACTCTGACACGCTCACAGCCTGATGCCCTCTCTCATCAGCAGCACTGAAGCGTCTGTGCGGAATTCTTACGATGTCGTGTTCCCTCAGCACCCATTTGGGGCTTTGTCCTCCAAGAATCAGGGCTCAGTCACCCTTGACACAGTTTCCAGTTCTCTGCCTCCGCCCAGTATCTCAGGGTGGTCCATCCAGACACCTGCCTTACTCAGACGTCTCCTGGTGACCACCCCGCTATGGGACAGCCCACAGGACTCACCCAGACCCCACACCGTGCAAGGACTGTGTAGCTATCCCACAGCAGACCCCTCCCAGTCCCAGTGTGACTTCATGGGGCTGTGTCCCACTGGCTCTGAGTGCACCACCAGAGCTTCCTGTGGGAACCTGCTTGGGCAATACCCTGGACCCCAGTGAAGGCTTTGACCACAGCCCTTGTGCCTCTGGCTGTGTGCGTCCAAGACAGCACCCCGTTCCCACCACCAGCCCTGCAAGGGGGCTGCCCTCTTCCCTCTGGATCTGTGAGTCACGCTGTTAACTCCAGTGTTTTGTGGAGTTGCCACCTGAGTCTCACCTGACTGGCACACCTCAACCCACCTCTCCTCCCGTCAGCGTGGTCCTTTGGCGTGGCTGTCTTGGTTGGAATAAACTGCATGCAGGTGTCAGCCAGTCTCCTGTGACAGGGACACCCGGTCCCGGGTCGGACACCTTGGCCTTAGGCCGTCCACCAGGACAAAGAAGGGCCGACCTCTGGAAACCCAGGTTAGTCGCCTGGAAAAGGGAGGAGTGGTCACCACGACACTGCCCCTGCCCCCAGCTTAGGGACGTTTCTGAGGTAAACGAGATAATGGTTGGAGTGTTGAGCACAGTCTGGCCACAGAGAATGTGAGAAGCCATTGCCATTGTCATCATGTGGTAATTGGGAAGTTTCCGTGAACCGCTGCAGCAGGGAGTTTAAAGAAGATCAGCAGAGGCCAAAGACTCCTTAGCGGCAGGGAGGGGAGGGCAGAGCAGAAATCAGGTGGGGGAGGTCGAAGGGAAGTGGGAACGGCGGGCACAGACATCCCTGAGCCCGGATCCTGGTGGCCCCACGGGGGCCAGGAGGGCAGCTCGAAGGGCCATTGGGTGCCCTCACCCTAAGCCAGCAGCCCACCACCACCCAGAGGCCAGGAGGCCCCCAGAGCCCCCAGCACCCACGGCTCCCTCCAGTGGGAAGAGTAGGATCAGCCCGGAGCCCCTGCTGAGCCTGGACAAGGGGAAGGAAGGGGAAGCTCAGCGTGGTCACCCGGCAATTTCTCCACTCTGAACTGCGTGCTGGGGGTCATGGGGCTCCCGCTCCTGACGAGGAAGCAGGGCCCACCCTGTCCGGCCTCGGCCTCTGCAGACCTGAGCGCAGCCCCACGTACCGCCACGATGGTTGCCGTCCCTGCGTGGGTTTTATTTTCTCCACTCAGCGTCCTGTGACCACAGAGATGGCGTGAGGTAGGAAGCTGTACAGCCTCAGCACAGGGCCCACGAGAGGACGTCTCCAGCAGCAGTTAATCCTGGGCGGAGATGACAGCCCGGAGCCTTGGGCTGTTTAAACTCCAGCTGCACAGAAAGCCTCCAGCTGAGAGAGTTTCCCAGAGTCTGTCCCCGGGGTCGAGCCTTCGGGGGCCAGGCCATGGGAGCTGGGTCTTCCTGTTCCTGGAGCCTTGTCCCCTGCAGACCTGCAGTGTGGCCAGATGATGAGTCTTGCACTGAGCAGAACTCCTTGGGCCTTACGGGGCTCTGCCACCACCCAGCCATCATTGGCAGGGCAGGGAAGGCCGGCCCACACCCAGGTCCCGCTGCCTGGACCCTCTGGGGGAGCAAGCTTTGAGCAGGAGAGGGGCCAGGAGCCCCTGAGGAGCAGGAGCGAGGGCTCAGAGCCACAGAGAATTCCTCAGCCAGGCCTGTGACAAACACAGCTGCCACTCCTCTTCCAGCCCCACTGCCCCGGCCACATCACATTGGTCCTGGCCACTCGCAGGGAAGGGCACTCACTGTCCAGGGAGAAAACCCATTCCTTTCCTCTGATTCTCTTCCCCAAAGGCATGCAAATACTTTTTCCAGGAATTTTCTTACAGCAATGATGCTCAGACCCTTAACTTTAAACTGACCTAGAGGCCCAGGAGAGCCCAATTATTTCTGGCACAGGCACCTGGGCACCGGGTCTGGCCTGGTTCACTCTGGAGTGCCTGAGTCATGGTGGAAATTCAATATTTGTTAAGGAAATTGGCAAAAGGATGAATGAAGAAACAGAACATCGCATGGTGTGTTCAAAACGTCCGCAGCTACATTCTGCTGCAAGTTCAGGAGCTTGTTCCTAGGTGACTCCGGCACATAGGCTGGAAACACTACACTCGCCGGGGGCTCAGCCCCGCACACCTGTGTGGGGAGGGAGCGGGGAGCGTCGGGGAAGAAGGAGGGGCCCCTTGAGACTGCGGCCAGGTCCTGCCCATGTGGCTGCTCTGCTGGGCTTGCAGCCAGGCCACCTCCCTGGCCCGGACCCCTCAGGGCCTCTGGACAGGGGCTGCAGGCTGCCTCTGGACTCTGCTCCTGGACTGGCCTCTGCTGGACGGCGGCGCCCTGCACCTCAACAGCCAGCCACACCAGGCATGGCCGTCACCTACAGGTGAAGCTACAAATTTAACCTCATATAAGGGAATATAACCATGGCCAAGGAGCGAGGCAAGGCTTTTTAAACAACATGTCAACAGCACAAATCAGAGGCAAGCGAGAACCAAGTTTTAAAAAGATGAATGTGGTATAATCAGCATTAAAGTTTCCTGTTCGGTCTGGGACTCCTTGGACCAAGCATTACTGGGAGGCAAACTGAATGCCCTCGGTGTGAGCGTGGAAAGATGGCAGCTTCAAGGCTGGGCTCCGCAGTGGGGCAGGCCCCGCCGTGGACGAGCACGCGGCCACACGGAAGGTCCTCTCGAGCACGGTGACTCCCCTACCCATAACAGTCAGGCCGATTCTTCAAGAAAACATACCAACTAAAAGATGTCAAACACAGCAAATTGGCTGCCCATGGAGAAGGGTGGGAACCAAGAGAGGCACTGGCAGGAAAGGGGACCAGTCGGTGACTGGAGAGAACCTGAGGGTCTGTGGCGCCAGCTTTCCCAGGTGCCAAGGAACAGGACCTCAGACCTCTGAAGCTAAGGGCTGGGGGAGCAGAGGAGGGAAGATGGGAAAGAGGGAGGGAGGAGTAGGGAGGGAGTGGGAGGGGGAGAGGAAGGGAGGAGGGAGGAGGGAAGGAGAGAAACGGAGGGAGGGAAGAGGGCGGGAAAGACAGGGAGGAGGGAAGGAGAGGCAGGAGGGAAGGAGGGGGGAGGAAAGGAAGGAAGGAAGGAGAAGGAGTAGGGAAGGAGAGAGGACGGAGTAAAAGGGAGGAGAAAAGGAGAAGGAGGGAGGGAAAGGGGTGGAGAGGGGCAGGGGAAGGGCAGGGAAAGGGGGTGATAAGAAAGGGCATGCGAACCTGATAAAGCCAGACCAGGGTGTCCGATGATCATCCATTTCCTCTGATAATAGGCTCCTCCCCAACAGCACAAACAATAAAGAGGAAAAACACGATACTATTTTAGGAATGGAGGTAAGTACGTGAGTGGAGATTCCAGCATCATTTGAAGATGACCAGGTAGCCTGCAGCAGTGGGGACCTCAGCGGCCCTCTGTGAACCTTGGGTCCCAAACACGCATCGGGAGACCCAGGAGTGGATCCTGACAGGTACATCACACCTGAAGTGGGAAATGCCTCTCTCTTCAAGAAGCCGTGAAACCTCTTCTTTAACTTGAACATATGTCAAATCCCAAGAACACTTAGACCATATTCTCCAGCCAAAATCCGCAAAAGGAAGAAAATAACAGCAATTGTAGAAGCAGAAACCCTAACATCCTGAATAACAAGTAAGCAAACAAAATGCCTCTTGAACAATTCTTGGGTCAAGTGGCACAACAGAGTCCAAATTTCAGAACCACCACAAATAACAATTATGGAATATGATCTATCAGAACCCAAACAATGTGACTAAAACAGTCTCAGAGAAAAATTCACAGCGATAACAATTACGTTAGTAGCAACCAAATACGAACAAGTAAATTATTCATTCAACTGACAAAATTAGACTCAAGAAAATAAAAAGAACAGGATAAATGTAAGAACCAAGAAGAAGAAAATAAGATGGTAAAAGTGTGTGATTTGAAGCAGGAGACTCAAAAGCGTGCTCGTGTGGTGGGCCTTTGAAATTCATCAGTGAGTAAGCCTGTGTCTACCCTAATTCAGGAACTATGGGGACGGCACGGATACACGCATGCACACGAGTCTAACAACATGGGAAACAGTTACGACAGAAGCGCATACAAGCGCATAATTTACAAATTCCATGCAAATACTTTAAATTCTAAATAATATGGGTGATTATCCCAGGCAAATATGAATTGCCCCAACTCACCAAAAGGAAACAGAAAAGTAAGCAGACTATTATTAACTGCAGAAGAAATTGAGAAATCTATTAAAACCCAGCCCACTCACCTCCGAAATTCTACGCCCAGATAAATCACAAATTCACTAATTCAAAAAGCTGGTGCACCAATCTTTACAATATGATTAAAATTTCCTATTCATGAGCATAAAGAAAGAAAACCCTGTGTTCTTCTTAGGATTCCAGCAAAATATTTGCACCAAAACATTGAAAAGTTGCACATACACATGAAATGAAACATACCAGCTACGGTAATAACGTCCTCACACATTACTTCATGTGGCAGATTAAAGACTCACACGTGTAACAACCACCTCTTGGCTTCAGTTGAGGTTTCCAAGCACTTTAAAACAAGTTCAATATTAGGAAATCTACCAATATAATCCAATGAAATAATACATCACAAAACAACCACTTCACCAGGGCAGGAAAGGCAGACAGCGTGAGCCACAGAGCAGCCAGCCATGACAGAACCATGTGCCATCACACTTCTGCCCCTGGGGGACCCCGGAACCCCAGAAATAAACCCTAAACCAGGCCCACCCATCCCAGTAGCGCCCAGGGAGGCCTGGACGGTCACCACACACCCACAGCCACCATGGCAGCAGCCAGCATCCCCCTGCTGGGGGCGGGCAGTATCCGCTCCTTGGAGGGTGAGATGCCTCAGACCTGGGTGGGCCTCATCCATGCACTTCCCAGTAACTGTGCATCTCAGCTGGCAGCCTTCATTCCCGGAGGGGTGGGTACCAGGGATGGAGGGATGGCATAGGGTGATCCGCAGCTGCCCTGAGGGTGCCCCAGCCTGGCTGCTTACCTGAGCCCGTTCCTTTCCCCAGAAGACCAAAAAATCATGAAATAAGAGCTACAAAGATGGGAAAGAGGCAAAATTCCCATATTTTGCAGATGGTTTGAGATTGATCTGGAAAACACAGAGGATCAACTGCAAGGCCGTAAGAAACAGGAGCACTTAGCATAACAAAATGAACACTAGTCAATAGTCACTGATATCCACTTAGAAAACAGGAAAATAAAGGGGGAAAAATCTCATTCACAATAGCAGAAAGACACAAAATCCTGATGGGTGGGGGGAATTCAGTGAGAAAGGTAGAGTTGTTGAAGGAAACGGCAAAACTCTCCTGAGGAGCATTTTAAAAGCAATAAATGGAGACTTAGATTTTAGACTAGAAAACGCACATTGCAGAGCTGGGAAGACTGGATTTTTTTTTGCATTGAGCATCTGTATTTCTATACATGGAAAAGGACCATAAAGTTATTTTCAATGAGTTACTATTATTATCATTATTACTGTTATGAGAGGCGAAATCTTACTGCTGATGATCTCAGGCAGACTCTAGTGCCGGGCCTCAAGTCACAGGATCCTTCTCCCCGACCTCCTGGCCTGATCCTTTTCCCATCTCTGAGCCTCAGTCTCCTCCTCTGTGAAATGGACTCAGTGATGGTAACTCCTTCGTGGCCTGAGGACAGGTGCACACGCATGAAGAGCCCCACCTGGCGGGCGCCAGGAAACCGCAGCTCAGGTCCCACTGTCAGGTGTGTCCTCCGGTGGGAAGGGGCAGGCGCAGGCGGGAACAGCCCCTCCTAGCTGGGGTTCAGCAGGGCCATGCTGTGCAGGGATGGGGACTCCTGGCTCAGGGACCTGCTTCCTGGGTCCTGCACAGGCTTTGTGCTAGTTTATAATGTGACTTGGGGCAGCCGCCCCCCTGCGGCTGGGAGGAGGCCACAGGAGATGGGGATCACTGATGATGCCCGGAGGAGGCAGCTTGCAAGAGAGTGGGCTCAGCAGCGTGGGAAAAGAGGGGCCAGGGTGTCCTTCAGCTAAACGAGCTGCTTTTTCCCAGGGCAGCAATGGTGCAGCCTTTGGCACCCAGCTTCTCACTGTCGGCACCAAGAGAGCCTCTGGGCAGTGTGGGCTGGTCCAGTAAAGACAGGGGCCTCAGCTCTGGGGCTCAGCAGGCCTCCCCTCTTAGCCCCACGCCTGGAATATGAGCTTCCCATGCCTGCCCCTTGAGGTCCAAGGTCAAAGTCAAGGTCAGCCTGCAGACGGTTGGGCTCAGGCTCGCTGGTGATCCTTTCTCACTGGCCACAGGGGAAATAAACGCTGAGGATAGGGCTGCTGTTCCCACTCACACACCGGGGCCATCAGGCCTCCCAGGGGAGACACTGGCAAGAGCGGATGTGATTCTGGGAGAAATCCCTCTGATATTCAGTTCTCGCCTTGCACAAAATAAGGGAAATTAAAGGTTTCAATAGTACTGATTAGACGAGAGTTCTGCACGGCTGACTGTGGTGAGAACATTCCCATGTAAGCTGGCTGCTCTGTTTTCCAGGCCTGATGCGATCATTTGTGCAGAACCGCCTTTAATATTAATGCTGGCGGTGGGCCCGGTGGCCTCTCTGACTCCGCCTCTCTGGCCCCTCCACCCTGTGCTGGCATCCACCAAGGTCTGCATCCTGCATGTGTGGGCCACTGTCCCAGGGGTGGGCTTCGAAGAGACCCTGCTCCCCTCCAGGCTCCTGGCAGAGTGCATTGGTAACCCCTCTTAAAGAGACACGGTGGAAAGAGGGCCTCCACCCTCCTGGACATCAGGACGAGACGTAAAGTCTCCGTGCTCCCTCAGCTGCATGCAGATCGTCACTTTGCAGATGTGAAAACTGAGGCCCAGAGGGAGAAGGGGGCTGTCAAAGATCACATGAGGAGCCTCACGCAGGGTCAGGACTGCAACCCTTTTCTCTAAACACACTTTTAAATTAAAGTGTGTGGCATACCCAGGGATTGTAAAACACAGGTATTATAAATGTAGAGCTTCATAAACTGAAAACACTGGTGCAAGCCATACTCAGATCAAGAAATAAAAAGCTACAGGCCCCTGGAAGTCCCTCAAGTGCCTCTTCTCATCACCATTCCCCAAAGAATAACCACTGTCCCCACTTCTGAGAACATGACATCACGAATTCTGACATCAGGGCTCTTGACATCATGACATCATAACTTCCTACATCACGACATCGTAACTTCCTACATCATAACTTCTGACATCACGACATCGTAACTTCTGACATCATGACTTCTGACATCAGGTCTTGAGGCATCATGGCTTCTAGCACCATAACCTCTGAGATCAGAGCTTTGGCATTATTACATTATAACATCTTTTTTTTTTTTTTTTTTTGAGACAGAATCTGGCTCTGTCGCCCAGGCTGGAGTGCAGTGGTGCGATCTCGGCTCACTGCAAGCTCAGCCTCCCAGATTCACGCCATTCTCCTGCCTCAGCCTCCTGAGTAGCTGGGACTACAGGCGCCCGCCACTGCGCCCGGCTAATTTTTTTGTATTTTTAGGAGAGATGGGGTTTCACTGTGTTAGCCAGGATGGTCTTGATCTCCTGACCTCGTGATCCACCCGTCTCGGCCTCCCAAAGTGCTGGGATTACAGGCATGAGCCATCGTGCCCGGCCTCCATGATCTGTTTTTAATGGAATCACATGGTGTGCATTCTTTGGCGTCTGATTTCTTTCACTCAACATTGTGTTTGTGAGATTCATTCATTCTTCTCATTTACTCCCATTGTTGTGTTTGATGGTGTGACCAGACCACGGTTTATCCATTGGTGGACATGTGGGTTGTTTCCAGTTTGGAGACTGTCATGAATAGTGTCACTCTGCGTATTGCACATGCCTTTTGGTGAACTTGTTTGCGGATTTTTCTTGATTATATACCTAGGAGCAGAATTGTTGAGTCATAGGCTAGGCATACATTTAGCTTTAACAGATATGAAGAGACAATTTTCCCAAATCATTCCACAGCCTCACAGCTCACATCCGCTCTGACCAACAGAGGCAGTTTTGGTTGGTCCACATCTCTGCCACCACCTGCTATTCTCAGTCTTCTACTTGTAGTCATTCCGTTCATTGTGCATTATATTAATTTTCCTAATTAGTTATTACATGATTCACAGCAAATGCTTAGCTTACTAATTATTAGGTTTTCTGACATTCTAATTTTTGCATTGAAGTCACAAATTTCCGTCCAGTTACGCCCTTACCTGTATCCCTTCTGTATCCCTGAGTGCAAGCTCTGGGCCCGGCTCTGCCTGGGAGAGCTTCCCTGGGTGCCTGGAGACCCCTGTCCCCCCAGAAACTGGGCCTTAGATATGACAAGGAAGTGTGTCCCTCCCTGGGCCCAGCTCCCACTATAAAAGACGCAGGTGCCCATTCTGTCAGGGGCAGAGGGTTCCTCCCTGAGCCTGGGCTCCTGTGGGAGCCTGGGGACCCCTCTAACCTGCCACCATCCAGGGACACATCCCAACTCCACTGCCTGGCTCATGTGTCTGAGGAAGCGAAACACTCTCATTTCCAGGATCGCAGGGTCCACCGTGTTCTTGCTCTAGACTGGGAGTGGGTGAACTGCCGAGGCACCGGCCCCAGCTCTGCTCCTCAGCTAATCCACCCTCCCTGGACGTGTCCACCCTCTGCTGCCAAAACACACAATAGCAGCACAGCCTCTCTGTGGCACAGGGCTGACAAGATCCAGTGATGGGGACTCCCCACAAGAGGAGTGGGCACCTGGGGGTGCCGCTGCAGGTCGTCCGTCTGGGTGGGCGCCCGCCTGGGTCTCCTCACCCAGCCCTGCTGAATCTGTGGATGTTGATCCTTTAGAAAGTGGCCGGTCCAAAGGGTAGTTGGTGACACAGCTCCAGCCCCAGAGTCCCTCACACGACCCACACAGAGTGGCCCTGGGCAGAGAGCTCTTCCCTGGGGCCACCCAAGGGCACTGCCTTCATCTGGGGCTGGGGGAGACCATTCATTGGAGCTGTTTTCTGGGCACCTCCAGAGTTTGTCATATTTTAAGATGATATGAGAAGATCTAACTTATTGTACATATTTTATTTTTATCACAGATCACTGATTGAATACATCTTTCTCTAGAGATATGTGATACCATCAACCCCTGCTGTATTATAATGCAAACACATACAATTATTTCATAAATTCCAATTCTTTCAAGAGTAATCTATGTTTTCCCTGATATAATTGATGATTGCAGTTGTGCCACATGTTTTCAGTGATCATAGCTTCACACTGTGGTTTAATTTCTGACAGGGAATGCCCCTCCTAATATTCTTCTCTTAAAATGGCTCATGCTTCTTCAAGCTCAGTTGCTTTCCAGATAAGCTTTTGAATCCCATTAGCATGTTTTAAGAGGCCAAATATAATTTTGTTTCGACTTTATAAGTTCTTAAGTCAGGGGAGGATGAGTCTATTTGCTCATCAGCCTTTGTCTCCAGGGTGATGACATGTCTCTACACAGGCAAATTGTCTTAACCTCAGCACGCCTGGGACCTTTCCCCACATGAAGCCTCTGCTTTAATACTGTTCTTAATACAGTTCCCGGCTAAGTTCACGTGTGGGTTGTTAGCATTGAGAACAGAACCAAGTTTGTCCGTATTACATTTTCTAATTTGTTGCTGACTTTGTAGAGGAAACGTGTTCACTTTATGCATTTATGTTGTCATTGTTTTTACCGTGTATTTCCTCTTCCTGTCGTATTGCAGTGCGACCCTCTGGGTGCATCACTGAAGGAGATGAGAACAGCCCAGCCCTAGTGACTGCACAAGGCAAGAGGCTCCCCTCGATGTAACAGCAGGTGTTGGGAGGGTCTCCTCTCAGTCCCAGTTGGGAGGACTAGGGCTGACCAACTGTATACGTTTGTGCAGTCCAAGCCATATTTCCAGCACTGTGCAGATTCACTGGGGTCGAAGGGCATGTCCCACCTTTCTGCCTAACCTCCTGGCTGTGTGGCCTTGTGGGAGGCAGGCATGGGTCTTTTCCAGCCACAGACACCACTCCCACTGCCCTTCTAGCCTGGCCCTGAATCCTAGGAATTTCGCTCACAGCCAAGCATCAGCCAGGTGGTAAGTCTGGGATCCTTGGTCCAGGGTGAGTGCAGCAAGATGGGAAAGGGCACGGCCTGGCAGCCTCGGGAGAGAGCTGACCCGGAAAACCTGCCGGTGGCCTCGGAGGAGGGTGTTCCATGGAGGGCAGGGTCGTCCTTTGATGCCGTGCTCAGCCCTGACCCTCCCATGACCCACCTGCTCTGTGCTCACTGGAAATTCCCCAAAATGCATCTCTGTGGGGCTCACTCAGTTAAAAGGGAGCAAGTGAGCATCACGCAGATGGAAGCCTGACACAAACACCTCCCTCCGTTGACCATGCTTGGCCGGGGTGAGGACAGTGCTGAAAGCTCAGGGAAGGCAGAGCCCTGGACGACCACCCTTGCTCCTGTCTCAGGACACAGAGCCCTGGATTGTCTTAGCCAGTGGCCTTTCCTTACACAGGAAACAGGCCATGCAGAGACCCTGGCAGGCCACTGCTCCTCCCTGGCCTGGGTTGCAAGGGACAGGGGGCCCTTGAGGATGGCATTCCTCCTATGGCCCTCGGCCTCGGACCCCCAGGGAGCTGTCTCTTGGCACTTCTTGGCAAGTCCACCCCATGGCCATGTGTGTTGGCTCAAGGCTTTCTTTCCCGTCGTTCTTCACATCTGGTGGCCAGGAGTTCTTCCCTGAAGATCTGGACCTGCCCATAGACCTGGGCTGAATTACAAAAAAAGAGGAAGCTGACAAAATCCGCAGTGTGTCTTTTCCTCCAAGGACATTTTAAAAATACATGTGGGAAAAATCAGAGTTTCAAAAATGGCAAGTGTTACGAAATAAAGTGCACACGTCCTCTTTTCTGCACGAAACAGAAAGCACGCGGTTATTTTCAGCTCCCGGAGCTCCACTGGGAATAGGGTGGTAGAGTTGCCAATGTGTACACAGAAGGGTTCTTTTTTTATCAGCTGCTGAAGGCTCCAAGGATGGAGTGCGATTCTAAAGGGTGCATTAAGGCAAACATTGAGCTAACAGAGCGAAGGCTGCCAGCCAGCAGCGGAGATGGGCGTCCCTGGAACGCCTCCGCTTCCCCGGCTGCCCCGCCGCACTCCCAGGCTCCGCTCCCTCATGCACAAGGTCAGGATGCTGATGGGAAGACCCTGGGTTCCTAAGGAGGATTTGATGAGAAAACGCACAGGAGGTGCCAGCACACTGCCTGCCACACTCAACAAAGGCCACTGTTATTATTGTTGCTGCTATCATTAGTGTTCGTCTGCAGATTCCAGGGTGAAATCGCTTGACTCATTTTTTAACTGTGTATTTTGAGATAATTTTAGGCTTACAGAAAAGTTACAAAAGTTGCAAAAGTTACTTCTCCAGGGACCAACAGCCTGGAGGAGACCCTGTTCCTTGTGGAAACTGGCCCCACACCTCCTGCCTTGCACAAGATGTCAGGGAAGGGCGGTGGCTTTGGAGGCTTCAGGGAGTGAATGTCGAGGGGGTCTGCAAGAGCTCCCAATGCCCAAGCTGGAGAAATTCTAGGAACAAAATAAATAATCGTAGCCCAGATGCTCCTGGACTGGTGGGGCCACATCCTGACAACCCATCGTAAGTTTAATATACCCCAGGGACATGGACGAAGCTGGAAACCATCATTCTGAGCAAACTATCGCAAGGACAGAAAACCAAACACCGCATGTTCTCACTCATAGGTGGGAATTGAACAATGAGATCACATGGACACAGGAAGGGGAACATCACACACTGGGGCCTGTCGCGGGGTGGGAAGAGGGGAGGGACAGCATTAGGAGATATACCTAATGTAAATGATGAGTTAATGGGTGCAGCACACCAACATGGCACATGTATACATATGTAACAAACCTGCATGTTGTGCACATGTACCCTAGAACTTAAAACAATAATAATAGAAAAAAAAATACCCCAGGTCAAAATGCATTTAATGCATCTCATCTTCCGGGCGTCATAGCTGAGCCCTCTCACCTCAGACGTGCTCAGAGCATGGATATGAGGCTGGCATTGGTAAAATCATCTCACACAGCTCACAGCTGCCTGAAGAGGCTCACTCACCAGCTGCCAGCATTTCTGGGGCGGTCCTGAGAGGGTCTGCAGCTGGAGCACGAGGTGAACACAACACTAAGGACAAAATTACACAAGGAATGTGCAAGAGTTCCACTGTTCACAGTGGGAATCACCTAATTCACACACAACCAGCTTCACAAAACGAGCTCCAGGCGGCCGGCTGGAGGGACGCGGAGGCCAGCAGGTGGAAGCCAGTGTTTAAAGCCACAGGTAGACGCGGCCTCAGCACCTTCCCATTTGTGCCGGCCCAGAGGCACTGCCTGAGCACACCACCTGGGGAGGCTGTAGGTCTAACCAGCCTGAAAGTGACCCTCACCAGGCCCTGAAGCCACCACTGGGTCAGGGGCCCAGCCTTCCTTCCAGTGCAGGGGCCCCACCCCAGCCGACTGCAGACTCAGGGTGCAAGCTTCCTCTGCATGGGTACTCCTCCAGGTCCTCCTGGGCGTCCTGAGCTCCTCTGTGTGCATTTCCTATGCTGTTCACTGTCCTACTGCATGGCCCAGGAGGGAAAGGGAGGGGAGGGGAGGAGGACAAGGGACTCTCCTTGCTCCCAAACTGCTGAACACTCAGCATCTGCCTCCTTTCTCAGCCAAAAGAAGGCCCTCGCCAAACACTCCTGACTATTGCAGTTGCTGGTCACCTACTCCTGTCCCACTCAATGGCTGCCCCCCGTCAGCCGCCTGTGGCCCAGTGATCAGCTCACCTCCTGCACACACCGTGTGGGCAGCTCACCAAGCCGCCCTCCCCACCATTTCCAGGAAGGGCCAGGACTCACAGAGAACAGGCATGTTTGTGAGCCACGCGGTCACTTACACTTTGCAAAGCGGCGTGGGCGCTTCTATTCTGAAGCATCCGCCGAGGCTTGGAACACACCCAGCTGGCAGCTGTCTGCTCCACCCGCTCCTCTGTTTTGGGGGAAGGGCCTCTGGCAGAGGGAGTATGAGGCCTGTGGTTCTGACGGGAGGAACAAGGGTGTCTGAGAGACCAGGGAGGAGGGTGGGAGACTGTCAGGGGGACTTGTAGACCACGGTATTCATTTCTTACAGCCCCCGGACAATGTGGCAGCTTGAACAACACCCATGTATTATCACAGTCGGAGAGGGTTGGCTCAGTGGGGTCCTCTGCTCTCATAGGCCAAAGTCAAGGTGCCAGTGGGCCATGCTCTTGTCTGGGGCTGGAGGAAAGAACATGCTTCAGGCTCACTGGGGGCTAGAGGACTTCTCCCTGTGGCTGAGGGACAGAGGCCCCACTCCCCTGTGGGCTGTCAGCTCAAGGCTGGCTGCATCCACCTTCTCAAAGCCAGCAAGGGCACCCTGAGTCCTCCTCACGCCGAGTCCTCTCTGCCACCCTCTTCTGCCTGCAGCCAGAGGACGCTCTCTGCTGTCGGGGCTCCCCCAGAACCCAGGATAACCTCCCTCGCTTAAGGCCAACTGTCCAGAGAACAATGTGCTTCAGGGCGGCCTCTCATCACACTCAAGCTTCTGGGGGTGAGTGCGGGACATCCTTGGGGGCCTCCACAGCCATCGTGAATGTGGCTTTTCCTGACCTAGCTGGATGGGGACCTGCTGGAGAGACGGGAGCTGAGAGGGGTCTGAGCTGACCTGTATTTTTGGAAGAAACCTCTGGCTGCTGTGTTGAGACTGGACTGGATATAGATACAGCTCATGTATATTGTTCATTCACAGAGCACTTTCACCAAACACCCACATTCCAGCATTCCTGAGTGTGGCCTGCTACCTCAGAACAGAAAGCGGGAGAAGGAGAGCTATATCATCATCTTTCTGTCTATCCATCTATCATCTATCATCTATCTATCTATCTATCTATCTATCTATCTATCTACCTACCTACCTATCTACCTATCATCTATCATCTATCACCTATCTATCTTACCTACCTATCATCTATCTATCTGTCTCTGTCTCTATCATCTATCATCTATCATCTATCTATCTATCTATCTATCTATCTATCTATCTATCTATCTACCTATCTACCTATCATCTATCATCTATCACCTATCTATCTTACCTACCTATCATCTATCTATCTGTCTCTGTCTCTATCATCTATCATCTATCATCTACCTATCTATCTATCTATCTATCTACCTATCTACCTATCATCTATCATCTATCATCTATCACCTATCTATCTAACCTATCTACCTATCATCTACCTATCTATCTGTCTCTGTCTCTGTCTCTATCATCTATCATCTATCTATCATCTATGTATCTGTCTCTACCTATCTATCATCTATCTGTCTCTGTCTCTATCATCTATCTACCTATCTGTCGCTATCTACCTATCTATCTATCATCTATCACCTATCTATCTATCAATCATCTATCTATCTATCATCTATCTGTCTCTAGCTATCATCTATCACCTATCATCTATCATCTATCTATCATCCATCTATTTATCTGTCATCTGTCTCTATCATCTATCATATCTATCTATCTATCTATCTATCTATCTATCATCTATCTATGTGTCTCTGTCTATCTATCTATCCTTCTGTCTATCTATCCATGTGCCTTTCTGTCTGTAGACTGGAGGTGGGTGGGAGGGGCATGGCAGCCATACAAAACAGGTACAGAAGTCACCGGTGACAGTGGCTCCACCAGAGTGGTGATGGTGGAGGTAAGAAATGGTTGTGTCTGGAAAGATTTTTAGACCAGCGCTTCCCAAAAGCCCTCTCCCTGCATCCCCCACCCCCACCATCTCTGACACCTAGCTTTTTCTTCCATAAGAGTCTGGCTTAGCTGTAAACTTCAGGGTAATTCTGATTTACAATACGGCAAAATCCTGTAAACAAAGATGCACAAAGACTGCAGGCCTGAAATGAGTGTGAAAAGAGAGTATAAAGGGAACACGTGCAGTAAAGTATTTCAACACGTTTACTCTGTGCACACGTCTGCAGCCTCAGCCGCGCTTCTGACCTCAGGTCCAGCCACACGTCCCGCCCCCGAGGGAAGGATTCAGACCTGGAGCCCTTTTTCTTGAGGAGCTGGGCAGTGGTGGGCTGGACAGCAGAAGGAAGTCCAGAAGCCAGATCTGCACAACGGGTGGGGGTCGGGGGTTAGGGGTGGGGGTGAGGGTGGTGGTGGGGGTGGGGGTCGGGGGTTAGGGGTGGGGGTGAGGGTGAGGGTGGGGGTGAGGGTGAGGGTGGGGGTGGGGGGTGTTCCGCAAGCCCAGGGAAGCAGGAGTGGGGTTAGGCACGGAGATAGGGAAGAAACGGGACAAATTCAGAGTGATGCTCTGTTTATGTGTTATTTATTTATGTACTTATTTTGAGCTACCACAGATCACAAAGAAAACAGCCGATGATGGCTCATGAGGGTGTCTCAGGGAGGCCGTGGGGGCCCCTGCACCTTGAGTTGTTCTAAGGTAGGGAGGAGGGAAAGCAATCAGCCTGCTGGTCCCTTTCCATTGCTCAAGACCCTGCCAAGCAGCCCCTGGCCTTTGCCCAAAGTGGAGACATTGGAGGGCTCAGGACGACGGGGCGAGCTGCTCAGTGCAGAGGAGGGAGCCTGCAGCCACTCTGGCTGGGGCAGAGCTGATGGCCTGAGAATATGCGGCACCCACGGGACAGAATGCTCTTCCCCCATCCTTGCCGAGGTTGCTGGAGCTGACACCCAGGTGCACGCAGCTGGGACGAAACAGTGGTGAGCGGCCGCTGAGCTTCTGTCCCGGTCTCCGTCAGCTGACCCCACCGAGAGCGCACACTTACCCAGGAGAGAATCACACCCAGCCCTTCTGAGTGCTGTGGCGCCCTCAGACTTTATTCGTAGCAGATGCCGTGAGGACTCTGCCCACATTTCTCTGTATCCACTGACCATTTTTATGCCCCTGAGCCCCAGGTCTCTCAGTCCCAGCATCCGGCTTCTGAATCTTGCAGGCCCCCGAGCCCCAGGTCTCTCAGTCCCAGCATCCGGCTTCTGAATCTTGCAGGCCCCCGAGCCCCAGGTCTCTCAGTCCCAGCATCCGGCTTCTGAATCTTGCAGGGGCTGCCCTCTGGCCACAGGAACCTCTTCCCTGGGGTTCGCTGAGCTCCTGGAGGGCTAGGCTGTCTGGGAATTTATAACCCTCAGCCAGTGAATGACAGATAAGACATAGAGTACCTGAGCACCCCCCAAACCAAAGGGCACACCTGTGAGCAGTGACCAGCAGCCTCCCAATTCCTCCATGAGATGGACCCGGAGTGACCCCCACAGCGTGCGGCCTCCTCCCCACCCAGTACCACCCCCGATTCCCACAAAGGGGTTTTCCAGGGAACACATCATTTATACTGCTTCCACACAAATCCTCGTCTTGGGGTCTGCTTTTAGAACCCCAGACTGAGATACCAACCCACAATCACGTCAGTGTTCAAATTCCATTCCCACCCAGGGGCCGAGGACGGCCAGGTGAGCAGCAGAGGGCGATGACAGGAATTCTGAGTCTGCCTCAGTGAACAAAGCGGTGTGTGGCACACGGTCATGCCACGAGCCCGAGAGCAGATTGCAAAGCAAAGCATGTAGCGCAATCCAACTTTTGGAAAGAAAAATAAATCCTTTATATATGACGGTGTAATAAAGAATTGAACCTTGCCCAGAGAGACCTGGCCTCTTCCCCCAGCTTCTGAGAGGTGGCCTCTAAGCCACATGGGAGGGTCTTGGTTTGCCTGGGCCTTTGGACCACACCAGGAGGCCTAAAGTGTGATTTAGGTAGGGGTTGCGATGAGCTCACCCTCCAGAGTGAGCTGGAGACCTCCACCCGCATGGGCAGTCAACCATGGGGCCCCAGCAAAGGCTCTGGGACACTAAGCTCGGGGGATCCCACCTGGATGCCCCAAGTGACACTGCCCACAGCTCTGTGGGGAAGGACCCTCTGCAGGTGGGAACTTCCTGGACTCCGGCTTGAGCGCCTTTCCCTGGGTTGATAGACGTCTGTGTCCTACGCTTGTGCTAAGTCATGACCATGAGTATATCAGCTTTCAGTGAGTTTTTCTAGCGAATTATCAAACCTGAGGGTGGTCTTGGAGACCCCTACCCTTGTAACTGGTGCAGAATTGAGGACAGTTTTGTAGATTACGGTTCCCTCTAGCCCTGCAATGATGTTGACTGTAAGTACATTAAAGTATTTGTTAGACACTGGAAAACGATATGCAAAATGTAGGAAGTGGATGCCTCTGGGCTGTAGGATCATGCACAAGAGTGTATTCTTGTGTTTTCTATTTATTTTGTGCAACACACTGTGATTACATACAGTGGGAGCTCCCTCAACCAACCTCTGCTCCAGCAACTCACATAATCTTGGTCAAAATGGGCTGGATGACTCAGTGAGCACGGGGGGCAAGGAGGCTGCTCTCTGCTGGTCGTGGATTTCGTCAGTTGAGATGTGACCAACCGGGAGACACTCAGGTTTGCTCCAAACCTGTTGATGCCACCTGTGATCCTTACTAGTGTCAGAGGCATTTGAACCAGAGCGACTCCATCTTGAATAGGGGCTGGGTGAAATGAGGCTGAGACCTGTGGGCTGTAACCCCAGGAAGTTCAGTGTTCTTAGTCACAGGATGAGTAGGAGGCCTGCACAAGGTACAAGTCACAAAGACCCTGCTGATAAAACAGAATATGGTAACGAAGCTGGCTGAAACCAAGACGGCAACGGAAGTGACCTCTGGTCACCCCCGCTCCTCGCTATACACTAATTGTAATGCACTAGCACGCTAAGAGACACTCCCACCAGTGCATGACAGTTTACAGACGCCATGGCAATGTCAGGAAGCTACCCCATGTGGTCTAAAAAGGGGAGGAACCCTCAGTTACGGAATTGCCCACCCCTTTCCTGGCAAAATCTTGAATGATCCACCCCTTGTTTAGCGTATCATCAAGAAATAACCATAAGTATATTCAGTCGAGCAGCCCACATCACTGCTTTTCCTACGGAGTAGCCATTCTTTCATTCCTTTACTTTCTTAACAAACTTGCTTTCACTTTATGGACTAGCCCCGAATTCCTTCTTGCGCGAGGTTTAAGATCCCCTTCTTGGGGTCTGGATTGAGACCCTGTTCCAGTAACACCATGAAACTTAATTCAACATTATGTAACCTATTACATATCAGTGCAAAATGACAGAAAGTTGTTTCTACATAAACCTAGATAAGTGATTTGGGAAATCAAGATCAAGGTAAATTGAGGCTGCTTTAAAAATTGCTTTTGAATTAGCTATAGACAAGATGACCCTTAAAAATGAAAACTAATTGGTGAATGTTTGGAGAAATTCTGGTCTTAGATTGTCTTAAAATGTGCCCAACTTCTTGGTCCACTTTAAAAAACATGAAATTGGGTGGCTAGGAAGGAGAGTTAAGCATGGGGTTTATACTAAAGAAGAAGAAGAACTTCAATCAGCAGACCAATGCTAAATCCAAGCTTGTCCCTATATGGAAATATCTAGATTCATGAATGGAGAAGTGGCCAGATGGTGATGATGACAGAGGGAGGGTTGGAGGCCTGGGACTGGGGCGTTGGCTAGGAAGGGGTGGGAATATTCATGAATGGAGAAGTGGCCAGATGGTGATGATGACCAGAGGGAGGGTTGGAGGCCTGGGACTGGGGCGTTGGCTAGCAAGGGGTGGGAGGGCCTCTCTGGAGTCACAGAAGCCTCATGCATCTTGACCAGGACGGTGGATGCATGGCTTACATTGGTCACAACTTGTCAACTTGTATGACTGAAAACTGAACATCACATTGAATTGGACTCAAAGGCAAGACCTGAGGCAAAATTCATGTAAGGAGGGAGTTTGGGCGAAGCTTGAGGACTGCTGCCCGGAAGCGTAGATTCAAGTTGCCCTGAATACACCTCCTATTAGCAGCTGTTACAGGTGGGTTTTTCAAGGGAAAGAAGAGGCTGTTCCAAGTTGTTGGCCAAGGATTTATGTTAAAGTAACATAATCTATTGCTTGGCTCTATATTGTTAAGCCGTAGGGTGTGAGTTGCAGTGTCTGCTGCTGCACTAGGAGGTTAACCTGAGGCAACAGCCAGTGTTTCAAGAGACGAATACACAGCTCCAAGGTGGGGAGTGGGAAGTCACTGCCGCCGCACTTGACTGCCTCTCTGGGCCTGATCGTTTAAAAGGACTTGCATCATCCCTCAGCACAATTTCTTTCCTTTTCTCAACTGTATGAAAATTATACCTCAATAAGTTTGCTATAGAAATTAATGAGTAAATATGTATAAGTTTTCAAGTTAAAAATATATGTAAAATATGTTTGCTCACTTTTTTAACCTATCTTCATTGGTTTTAAGAATTAACTAACAAACCATGATGGCTTTGGAAACGTGTTCTTCCATGTGTTACTTTCATAATGAAAGAAGAAATGTATTTTAAATAAGATTTAAATTTAACTTTTTCATTATCATCTGGGAAGCCCCAGGCCTTTATGAAAGGAAAACGATGTCCACTTTAGAGTAAAACTTGCTGACGGAACATTTTAAAGAGGTTATTTCCGAGCCAACAGGGGCAACCACAGCCTGGGAGACAGGCTCCAAGGAGTCCCGAGAAGGGACCTGAGGTCGGGTTGCAGTTCTTTTTTAATTTTTTGAGATGGAGTCTCGCTCTGTCGCCCAGGCTGGGGTGCTGTGGCGCGATCTTGGCTCACTGCAAGCTCCGCCTCCCGGGTTCAAGCAATTCTCCTGCCTCAGTCTCCCGAGTAGCTGGGACCACAGGCGCCCGCCGCCACGCCCGGCTAATTTTTGTATTTTTAGTAGAGACAGGGTTTCACCGTGTTGGCCAGGATGGTCTCGATCTCTTGACCTGGTGATCCACCTGCCTCGGCCTCCCAAAGTGCTGGGATGACAGGCATGAGCCACCGCGCCCGGCCGCAGTTTGGTTTTAACATTTCAGGGAGGCAGGAGTTACAGGCAAAGACATACAGCCGTGCACAGAAGGTCGGCATTGGTTTGACCTGAAAGGGAGGGACATCTCAAAGTCAGGGCTTACAGGACATCGGTGGATTCAGAGATTCTTTAATTTGCATTTGGTTGGAGGAGGAAGGTTCTGTCTAAAACTTGGAAGCTGTGTAGCAAGATGATGACCTGCAGGTGTGACTTTACCCTTGCCTGCATGGGTCCTGTTTATAATTTGGTATCTTATTGCCACAAAGAGTCTGTCTGTCAGTCTTAAGATCTCCATGACCTCTAATGCTGGTCCGTGGTTGCATCTAAGCTGCAAAAGGGAAGGAGTGTCACGAAGCGTGGCGGACCTCCCTTCCCATCGAGGCTGGGAACTCAGCTTTTCAGGTTTCTCTGGGGCCCCTTTCAGTTGTTTAGGGGGCTTAGGGTTTTTTTTAGCTTACCAACTTTTCCTATTAGAAATTTAGCTGAAGTTGAGGTCACATAAGTCTTCTGGAGCATTCCCTAACACAGAAAATGCCCTGCCCTTTAAAATTCTAACAGGACAGAGAAAGTGGAGGCAAGGAGCCCACCCTCTCCAACTCCTGCTCTTACGGGGGCCCCAAGACCCAGAGGAGGGGCCTGCCTGGGCCCTGGGGAGGGCACCCAGCCTGTGCTCCCTGGAAGGGTGGGTTACTCCAGGCAGGCCACTCCTGCTGGCATGGCGATGATTCAGTTTCAGCCCTGCACCTGCAGCCTCTGGCTGCAGCCGGTCTGCAGTGTTTCTCTTTGTTCCCCCTTCCGTCTTCCTCCCACCTTATGTTCCCATGCTTCCCAGCGGGAGGGGAGGCCCAATTTGCGTTTCCTTTTCTGTAATAAAGCCTGCTGATGGGTGATTGCAGCTTTCTCTCACTGCCAGGGAGGAACTGGGGCAGGCTCCAGGCAGCCAGAGGCACCACTGTGCTTCCATGGGTTTCCCTGGGGCACCTTCAAGTTCCAGTGTGAGTGCTGTTGAGATTCCGGGCGTCCAGTGCACACACGGGAGACGGCCATTGCCTCCCCTCCAGCCCCAGCCGCGGTGCACAGGGCGAAGGCTGTCTGGGTGAAGGCTATTTGTGAGTGAGGCCGGGGAATGAGGGGCAGTTGGCTGCTGCTCTGGAGGCCTGGGCGGCCTTGGTGTCTGGGAGCCTCGGCCAGGACACTGGCTGGTGGGGCCCTCGTGGCCCTAGCTGACCTTGACTTACCGCAGCTGGAGCAAAGTCTCCTACAGGTCCTCCATCCTGCAGGGATTCGGGCATGACTAGGGGTCAGGGGAATCTGATGGACAGCCCTGCTGCATGAGTTGAGGCTGGGGCACTCCTGCAGGAGACTGAGAGCCCAGCCCTGTCCATGAGGAGGGGGATTCTGAGCACTCACTGTGGCTATGCCCCCGATTCAGCTGCAGCCTGGAGGGAGTGCCCAGCCCCAGGGAAGGCAGAAAGCCCTTCACAAACCCTGGTGCTCTGGCAGCCTGGTGGGCTGACGGGCAGCCCTGTCCCCATCCCTCCGTACGTCTCAGGCATGGCCTGCACGGGTCTCCTCGCAGGTGCCCCAACACCCCGCCATGCATGCCTGGCCATCTCCTAGAGAAAGGCCTCCCAGGTTGCTCAGGAGTGGCCAGGCTCCTCCTGCCCTCCTTCTCTTTGAGTGCTGAGCATGGGAGGCAGGTGGGGGGCCAAGGTCTTTGAGTGCTGAGCATGGGAGGCAGGAGGGGGGCCAAGGTCTTTGAGTGCTGAGCATGGGAGGCAGGTGGGGGGCCAAGGTCTTTGAGTGCTGAGCATGGGAGGCAGGTGGGGGGCCAAGGTCTTTGAGTGCTGAGCATGGGAGGCAGGTGGGGGGCCAAGGTCTGAGCCTTTTGGAAGCACCCATCGTCTGGTTTTCAAGTCAACTCTGATTTTCACGTCACTGGTGATTACTTTGTTTTAAAAGGTAACCTCCTGTTTTGGAGGTGTGAACTAAAAGCATAACCCTGAATCCCCCCCACTCCACTGACTGAACGGACCCTTCTTGGTCAAGGGGACCCAGAGAAACCTGAAAAGCTGAGCTCCAGGCCCTGACAGGAAGGGGGTCAGACATGCCTCGTCATACTCCCTCCCTTTCGGAGTTTAGACACAACTGACCAGCAGTAATGTTAAAACAGAGATCTTAAGGCTGACAAAGCAGACTCTTGGTGGCAATAGGATACCGAATTATAACAGGACCCGAGGCCGCACAAGGCAGGGGTGGGTCCCACCTGCAGGCTGAGCAGGACCTGAGGCTGCACCTGTAGGCTACGGATCCTGTAGCAGGATCTTAACTTAAACGTTCCAAGTTTTAGACAGAGCCTTGCTCCTCTCACCAACAGGAACTCAAAGAATCTCTGGATCCATCTATATCCTGTAAGCCCCCTTCAAGGTGTCCCACCTCCAAAGGCCGAGCCAGTGTGGACCTGCCATGCATGGCTGTATGTCTTTGCCTGTAACTCCTGCCTCCCTGAGATGTCAAAACCAAACTGCAATCCGATCTCCGCAGGCACACGTTCTCAGGACTCACTGGGACCGTGTCTGTCTGGCTGTGTCACTCATTGGCTCAGAAGAAACCTCTGTAAAATATTTTACAGAGTTTGGTTTTTCCATCAACAGAGAAAAGACTTGGAATATGCAGGAAAGACTTGATCAATTTCAGGTGGTGGGCAGAATGCTTGTCACAGACGCACCTACCGCAAGTCTGCACAGCTGAGTGGAAGGAGCTGGTGCCTGACACTGTGATCCGAACTCAAAGGGCCACTCAGGCAGCACAGGCTGGTTATCAAGGGCGTCACTCCACCACCTCCAAAGCAAAAGGGACGTGTGGAGGACTGTGCTGCATTTTGTCTCAGTATTCATCAGCCTGGAGATAGAAATGTGTTCCTGTCGGGGGTGAGCCTTCCCCGTTGGACGTGGGTTTCTGAGGTTGTGTTCCCATTGGGGATGAGCCTTCCATGTTGGAAGTGGGTTTCTGAGGTTGTGTTCCCGTTGGGGGTGAGCCTTCCATGTTGGACGTGGGTTTCTGAGGTTGTGTTCCTGTCGGGGGTGAGCCTTCCATGTTGGAAGTGGGTTTCTGAGGTTGTGTTCCCGTTGGGGATGAGCCTTCCATGTTGGAAGTGGGTTTCTGAGGTTGTGTTCCTGTTGGGGATGAGCCTTCCATGTTGGAAGTGGGTTTCTGAGGTTGTGTTCCCATTGGGGGTGAGCCTTCCATGTTGGAAGTGGGTTTCTGAGGTTGTGTTCCTGTCGGGGATGAGCCTTCCCCATTGGACGTGGGTTTCTGAGGTTGTCTTCCTGTCGGGGGTGAGACTTCCCCGTTGGAAGTGGGTTTCTGAGGTTGTGTTCCTGTCGGGGGTGAGCCTTCCCCGTTGGAAGTGGGTTTCTGAGGTTGTGTTCCTGTCGGGGATGAGCCTTCCCCGTTGGATGTGGGTTTCTGAGGTTGTGTTCCTGTCGGGGATGAGCCTTCCCCATTGGACGTGGGTTTCTGAGGTTGTGTTCCTGTCGGGGGCGAGCCTTCCCCATTGGACGTGGGTTTCTGAGGTTTTGTCCCTGTCGGGGGTGAGCCTTCCCCGTTGGAAGTGGGTTTCTGAGGTTGTGTTCCCGTTGGGGGTGAGCCTTCCATGTTGGAAGTGGGTTTCTGAGGTTGTGTTCCCGTTGAGGGTGAGCCTTCCATGTTGGAAGTGGGTTTCTGAGGTTGTGTTCCTGTCGGGCATGAGCCTTCCCCGTTGGACATGGGTTTCTGAGGTTGTGTTCCTGTCGGGGATGAGCCTTCCCCATTGGACGTGGGTTTCTGAGGTTGTGTTCCTGTCGGGGATGAGCCTTCCCCATTGGACGTGGGTTTCTGAGGTTGTGTTCCTGTCGGGGGTGAGCCTTCCCCATTGGACGTGGGTTTCTGAGGTTGTGTTCCTGTCGGGGGCGAGCCTTCCCTGTTGGAAGTGGGTTTCTGAGGTTGTGTTCCTGTCGGGGGCGAGCCTTCCCTGTTGGAAGTGGGTTTCTGAAGTTTGCTGTTGGAAGCAGAGCTTGCGTCCACGCTCACAGCAGCACCAGCCGCAATCAGTCATGAGGTCTGTGCTGGGTGTGGAACATGAGAGTGGTACCACATGTTCCTCAATCTGGACTAGAGGTTTGTCTGTGATTAGCGGAGACCGGCTTGCCAAGAGCCAAGGGCGCTGTGTTTGCATGTACAGCAGGCGTCTGATACGGTTCTGGGGCAGACGCCAGCCAGGCCGAGCAGGCAGTCTCCACTGCTGCGTGCATGGGGTCAGAGTCCACAGCATGGGACCTGGTCCCTGGGCAGGCTCGACAGACATCTGTGAACCAGGAATGGGCATATTCCAGGAGGTCTGGCACAAAGCAAAGTCATTGTAGACTTTGGCAATTGCATTTGTTCCAGATAACACATTTTCTTAGGACCTAAGGCCTCAGAACTTAAAATGAATGTTGTAAAGTTTGAAGCCAAAACAAAATGCAGACAGGCTGTACCCAGCAATTCCTGACTCTGCAATCTGGGCCTAATTCAAGTACTCCTCTCCATGGCCTGCCAAAACCCTCCCACCGGAGCTCACCGGAGCTCACCCTGCGGTCCAGTGCTCAGCACCATTCATACCTATGTTCGGGGACAGAAGCCACTCTGGGGACTAAGAAGAAAACATGTAAAGGAATTGAGCTTAAAATAAAAAGAAATTGGGTATATTTCACACCCACTAGCAATATGCCTTTAGAAAGAGACAGGCTGGCAACTGCACGTTGGGAAGGACGCACAGTGACTGGAACTCTCGTTCCCTGCTGCTGGGAGCGCAAAACGGAACAGCCACTCTCCCGACAGTGCCCAGCGACCATGCTCCCGGGTGTTTACCCAAGAGAAATAAAAATCGTGTCTGTAAAAGAATGTCTATCAGCCTTATTGATAATATCTCCAAACCCTAATTGCATCAAGTGTTCAACCGCAGGAGGACGGACGAGGACTCATGGCCCTTCACAGAACAGGCTAATTCTCAGCATGTGGGAGCACTCGTGCATGGAAGGCCAGGCGTGTGACACGTGTGAGCACAGCGTGGGCAGGATGCACGTGTGGGCAGTGGCTGCTTCAAGCACAAATCCTAGGGACTGGGTGGGTCCTTGGAGCAGCAGGCCTGGGTGAGCCTTAGTGGACTCCTCTGTGGCCTGTAGGGGGGTCTCTGCCCTCATCACTCCCAAGGAGACCAGGAGACCACACAGGTGCGGTTCTCCTCAGTTGTCTAGTGGAGGACTTCAGATTGGAAAGAAACTCTCAGCCTGGCAGCCTCACAGTACTGAGGAGGCCACAGACCCAGGAAGGGCCTCACTACTGGGCCCCACGCTGCAGGCTCCTGGTGACCTGCGTCCCAGTACCTGGTCTGGTTTCTTTTCCCAGACTTTGGAAGGTCCCCATTGTCTGCAGGGGGTCCCAGCCCTGCCAGGGGAAACCCCCCAAATCCGAAGGCAAGGGCACGCCCAGGAGAGGGAACCTGCTGTCCACGCTGCAGAAAGGCCCGCAGTTCTCCCATCTTCACAAGATGCCTGACCACGGCTGAGTCACCTGAAATCTTTCCAAAGCACCCTCAGCACACATTAGGGCACTTCTCCCTGTATTTCGGTATCAACCTATTTCCCCTACCCTGCCTCAGTCCTATTGCTTCTTTGTGAACTCTGCTTAAAGAATCTTCTCCTGAAGTCTGCAGAGGAAACTGGGGCGCCCTCATATGCTGTGTTCACACTGTGTGTGGACACACAAGCATCCCCTCGGCCACCCAGGCAGGCCCTGCAAGTCGGAGGCCTGAGGGGAGAACCAGTGTCCCCAAGGCACTCTTGCTGGTCGGAGACGCCTGAGTGCTGTGACCAGGCCACACACAGAGACTGGCGCCGCAGCCCATGGAGGGGAGGCTTCAACCTTCACCCAAAGCAGCCACTCAGTGGGACTCACCCTGGGCTGGCCTGACCCAGCACAAAACTATAGTGTCGAAGAAATACAGGAAATGAAAAGAAACCTAGAATGAACTAAAACCAAAATGGGGGGAAGATGGAAATATTAACTACTCGGTATGTAAAACTGGTTTTCACATTTTTTAACGTTTTATACATGGCACTGCCTGTTACCCAGGCCCCGACTCGGCCCCTCCCTGGCCTGCTGCCTGCGTTGCTCCTGCCCGTCATTCCCTCCCCTCAGCCTGCTTTTCCTCCAAAGCTCTAGCTAATACCTGAAATGACAGCATGGATTTGCTTATTTATTTATTGGGCTGCCCCTCATACATACGAGCTGCAAGAGGGCAGGGTCGAAGCCTGTCTTGTCACAGGGCCCCTGGTGGAGCTGTACAAGTCACACCCTGCCAAGGGGATGACTCTGCTCACCAGCCGCCTGGAGCGGCACACGTTTCCCACACCATTCACCCAGGGGAGACCTTTTTCCGTTGCATGCAGAGGTTCTGTGTGAGCTGGAGGCGGTCACGGGCCAGTCACACGGATGGTGGCTCCGGCTGTTGCCCATCCCTTCACATTCAGGAGAGACAGACTGTCTGTGAGACATTCTCACGGGTGCTCTGGGATACACGCCATGGCTGTACCTGGCCTCAAGTGGCTCATCGTGCTTCAGGGGATACAAAATGGATACACACATAACTCTAAAACAAAATAAAGTCTGAGGGCAGGACTTTTGGAATATTGTCATATTTGTTTCTAGAGTTATTTTAGAACAGCTCATATTGTAGGATTTGGATGAAAATTCATCATTACATTCTTAATAGACCGATTTGGGGGGCAAACTGGAGTCCTTTTGTAACACTGGTTTGGATAAGGGAATTTGAAATTACCTCAAAGAATAAGCAACAGTTCTAATTTTCATTCCATTTAGGTTCAGAAAAAGGATGGAGGTAGAAAGTCCTCTCTCCCAAACACTATGATTGACACTGCAGAGTTCTGCAACTCTCGTACGAGGGAGATTTCATGATGATCTCAGTAACGGATCAGAGAATCAACGACTGACTTCGCTGAGGCACGGTGATGAAAAGGTCAAGGTGGTCTGGTCTGAGCGAGGTCACAGCAAGAACCCTTGTCCAGGACCATTCTCACCTTTGGGGACAGCTCCTTCCCTGTATGGTCCTCAAGTCACTGCACTTTCCTGCCTTGTTTCTTGCTGAAGCCATTATTTCTTAATTCCCTAGTAGATATGCAGAGCAGACATCCCAAAGCAGCTAGAAAAATTGATGAGCAGGGAACAGATCAAATCCTCTCCATCAGTGGAAGGCAATTCACGAGGGAAGAAGGCAAGACCATGGGGTAATTTTTCTGAGACTTGACAATGTTTGCCAAGTAAATAAATCTGCCATTTAACACTGCGATAAAAGCTGTCATAGCCAGGGTATTAGTGACTACTTGAGGTTTGAGGACAATGAAGACAGAATAAGATAAACATCCTTACTATCCAGAAAAAAAACGGAACCAGAAGACAACGCTTCTTACTATCCACAAAAGAAATGGAACCGCAAGACAGCCCTTCTTACTTTTCTCCATCTTCGATGGTGAGGAAGAATAAAAAAAAAGTTGCTTTTAAAGTATATTCATTAAAATCAAATTCTATTATCATACACACAAAATATTTACGTGAAACCAGCCACAAAAGAACGACAAGGAACGCTACTGATTTGTCCATTCTGGGCGATAAGAACACAAATTCTTATCTTATTCTTGTTAAAAGAAAACTTCAGCTGAATTAAATTTAAATGAGTTTAATTGAGCAATGAATGATTTGCACATCGGGCAGCCCCCAGAATTACAGCAGATTCAGAGAGACTCCAGTGCAGCCACGTGGTGGAAGATTTACAGACAAAAAAAGGGAAGTGAGGTAGAGAAACACCTGGGTCAGTTACAGGTTGGCATTTGCCTTATTTACACACAGTTTGAACATTCAGCAGTGTATGAGTGATTGAAGTACGGCTGCTGGGACTGGCCGAGACTCAGCAATTGTGACAGGTACATACTCCTAATTTAGGTTTTCAATCTTGTCTACCTATTAAGTTAGGCTCAGTTTGTTCACAGGGACTCCAATACAGAAGTACGGAGTCCTTCTCAGGCCATATTTAGTTCGCTTTAACAACTCCCCCTTTTTGGTCATTTTATCAGTTTTGAGAGATTGATCGAAACTTGAGTTATTGATGTCACTGTCACCATTGGTCTTGAAACCCACTAGGAAGCAGAACAGTGAGTTTTGCAAAGGTAGGAACAAGGACTGAGTTGAGGATACCACCTTATGCTGGAAAGTCCTGTTTGCAAGAGAAAAACAAAACCTGGTCTATTCTAGGACCCATGTGTTTCCTTAAAGTCTTAATTCGATTTTGTCACATTTAGCACGAATGATGCCATTTTGGTTCGGTTTGGTCTGTTGGGACCTAGTGCTCAGTCCAAAACAATGGCCTCCCATCATTTTGTTCAAAAAATCCCCCCTTTGTCAGGTTGTCACTTAGGCAAGAGTGTGACCAAAACTTAGGATGTTAGCGCCACTCTCCGTTACTATCACTTTGGGTTTCCAGTCTCAGCATGTCACTCATCGGTTTCGGTGTCCTCGTGGTCACACATTTCTTTCAGCTCTTGTCATTCCAGTTGAAGAGAGACCATCTGATGTTCTAAAGATGGTTTCATGCAAACATTTAAAACCTTTGAGAGAACACAGTGCAGCAGGGAGACTATTCTTATGACTACTGAGAGGGTAACACCAAGAATTTGGAGTATGCTCCTTACCCAGGGTCCCCATAAACCAAACCACCTAACCTCAAATAGACCATTCTTTGACTTAACTCAGTGGTCTTTTCGTTAATTCCCTACAACAGAATCTCTATAACACCTGATGTTTTCTCCATAGGCCTTAAGTGCCAGCATCTGCACAGGTACTTTCCTGTTTAGCCAATTCTATTTTTTAGCATAACTTTCACAAGAGAATTTAACATCTGTTGTGTAGCCTTTACAGTAGAATCTGCTACAGAGTCTACCATGAGGCATACGTTTCTAGTCATTGCCTTTTTAATTCCAAACCATGGAAAAAGGACCTAACAAATGATGCCCTTCTAGAAGAGGGAAGGCCTCTTGGCAATGGTCTCTTTCACCCATGCTGTGGGTTAAGAGGAGTGAACCAATGTTCTGCTTCTGAATGATTATGAGGCACCATATGTACCACTGAAGTTTCTCACCTATGATACACTGGGCCTTCATCTTTATCTACCAAGTTATAGGATTATCCATGTATAAAGCTGGCTGCAAAACCCTTCACAAATAAAAGTATACCCCATAAGTGCACAAAACAGACCCCCTTCTCACTTCTATTGTTCACAGAGGCAGAAGCAAGGGAAAAACATTCAAAGATAAGAGTCTCATGACAGTAAGAAGTCTTGATCCAGGATCTTCAGAAAGAGCTGCTCACATCAAGGATGCCATCTTCTTCTGGGGAGAAACTTCCCTGATTAGCTTTACCTTAAGGGTTTCAATGGATGCACAGTTCCAAGAGTGACCCTGCTCAGTTGTGAGATTATGACCCCAAGGTTCAAGATCCTGATGTTTTGTTGCAGTGAGGATGCCAAGGGCAGCTTTTCTCTGATGTTCTCAGAAGATCCCATCTTTGGGTTCTAGATTGTGAAGGGGTTGATTGTCCTCAGTGAACCATAAAAAGCTCTTTACCTGGTGAAAATACACTGAAGCATAGTAATCTACTGTTATAACATTAGCCCTCCTGCATGGGAAAGCTTTAATACAACCAGAACACATACATTGAAAATGACAACTGAATGAAACCCCTTTATAAATGTTTAAATGGCTCATCAGGTAGCCAAATGTACATGAAGCTTTGATTGACTTCCCAGGAGTATGGGTTTGACAAACTAAACATTGTTTATAAACTATTTTAACAATTTATAAGTCACCACACCAACATATTTAATTTGGATCCTTTTATCTTTTCCAGGATGAGTCATGGAATGCATAACTTTTAATAACAAAAGCTTTAAGGACTCACGAAGGACAAGGCAGCTGTCTTGATTCTCCATGAGTCCATGCTTTACATTGGACTTATGTCCTCTTGGGTGCCAGTTGTTTCCCCAAATTGGGCGCATAGCATGGATAACTGATGGGTTATCACAGGTAATTTGACTTAGACCATGGAGTTCATTCAAATTGTATATCTAAACAATTTCAGTATAGGCTGATTAAGTATGCAAACCTGGTGAAGTATTTCCTCGGTATTCAATTAATTTTTATTCTATTTGGGTTAGCAGTTTTATAAGCCAGTCAGTCTTTTCATTAAAGTTTCAGCAATTCTTACCCAGTCCAAATGATGTGATTTTGAAGTTACTAGAAACCTGTATTCCACAGTGCTTTTCAGGGTCCTCCCCATCCTTTCACGAACCTCCTAAAGGACACCATGTTCTAGGATTTTTGTGTGCTTGTGAAGTTTTCAGAAACTACATCAGCATGAAGCAATTAACCGCGGAAATGACTTTAAATACTCAAAAAGACACAATTGACAAGGAAATTTGGTTATAATAACAACATAATAACCATAATTATGATCGGTAGCATATACTCAGAAAAATTAGAATTTTAGAAATCCCATACAACTTTGGAACATATATTAATATCATTCACTAAAATATAACCTGAAGAAGGTTAAATTTTTTTTTGACACTATTCTGTATCGAAAAGTCCAAAATGTTTCTTAAAAAGTAACTAAAAAAACACTGGAGTAATTAAAGGATACTTCATGTGCAGGAGATGGAAAATCCCAACAAAAAAGGAGCGCAGAAGAGCCTGGCTAGGCGGGAGAACACGGTCAGGCCCGCAGGAGACGCGGGGGCACCTGCCAGAAAGAGACCCGCAGGCCAAGCCCAAGAGACGCGAGGGAGGTGGGCAGGGCTGCCCGAGAGACCCAGGCGGCCATTGCCCGCCCTGCGTCTGCGCCTGCGCCGGAGCCTTCTCCACACCGCGCCAGCGCCGAGTCCGGCCGCCTCCACATTGCGCGGGCGCCGGGGCTTCCTCCACACCGCGCCTGCGCCGATGACAACCCGCCTCTACAGGACGCCTGCGCAACGCCCTAGTCACCTCATCAGCTCCGTGCACTTACGAGTCTCTCTCTGATCGACCACGTGTTCCTGTCGGCTCACAGAGGCCGCCTCAGGGTCCTCCCCCATTGTCTTCCTCACACCCTCCACTGTTCCCGGCCCTTCACTCTGCGCTTGCGCAGGAGTCGCTCGCTCCTCTCCTCTCTGCGCCTGCGCAGAGGCCACCTCCTCCCCCGCCCGTCCGCTCCCTTGGCGTCGTCTTGGGCCGCGCCCCGACCCCGTCTGTTTACGCATGCGCAGGAGCCGCCCTGCGGGGGTGCGGGGCTGAGCCATTGTGGCTTCAGGTTTAAAGGCGCGAGCGCCGCCCACGCAGGCACAAGGTCTCCTGGTCGTTTTATTTTTAGCGTAAGGTTTTCCTCTTTAACAAGGAAGTAAAAAAAATAAGTTGTGCAACAAATATTAATCGTCCTTATATGTACTCAGGAACGTTCGTCCTTTAGGTTTTCTCCTGGCGCGTGGGCGCCGCCGATCATTTCGGGGCTTATTTTGGTTCTAAAGCCCTGGGCAGCCAGGCCTCCCTGCCTGGCCTCGGCGGGGACGCGGGACCTGGGGCCCCGGACCGGGCCTAACCGCCCTGGCCGGTCCCCACTGATGGTGGCGGTCGGTCCTGACCGTCCTGATGGCAGCGACCAGGCTGGACTCGGGCTGTGCAGGGGCGAGGGGAGCAGGGCGGGGTGACGCCCGGAGAGCGGCCTGGAGAGCGCGTGCTTCAGAAGGCGTGGGCACCCTATGCCCTTTGCAGATGGGGATGCAGGCCCTGGTGGCCGTGGAGGGGAGATGGGGGCAGGGACGTTGCCGGGCAGAGGAAGCTGGGTGAGTGTGCACTTGGTCCCCTTTGCTCCTCCCCGGGACTTTGGGCTCTATAGGGCAGCCTCCGAGGCCCACGTGCACACTCGGTGAACCACAATCCAGACACAGGCAGGGGCGGCAGGCCAGGGAAGGAGAGGCCAGGTGTTGGTGCATGGAGAAGCCAGGTGTTGGCCTGAGGGTGCTAAGTGAACCCCCAAAGTCGCGGAGACAGTAGGGCAACAGCAAAACGAGCTCTGCGGTCCAGGGCGAGGGCCCAGAGTCCTCCCCAGGGGTGGGCTGTGGAGAAGCCCCTGTCCAGGCCCTGCTCACCTGCAAAGTGCTCCCGAGCTCCTGTGCCCCCAGCAGCAATCCCAGCCCCGCTGACACCCAAGCTTGTCACCCGCTGGGTTTCTTGAGGTCTGAGGACCGTGGCTGAGGGTGCATGGGCGCTGGGATGGAGGGGGGATGTCCTGTCCCAGTCTGTGCTTGTTAAAGAGGGCAAGGCTGCTTTTATTCAACGGGGGCGCTGCTAAAGCGAGATGTTGGGTTAGGGGAGGCAGATCCGGCTCAACTCCAGATAGAAAAAGTGGGAATTGACAGCCCAGGCGTAGGGTCGGGAGTGGAGAGAAAATTACTAAGAGCAAGGGTCAGGGGCAAGGCGGGTTTTAGCTGCATAGACAGGATTTTTGCTGAAAAGGCAGGCAGTGTGGTCACAGACCGAGGGTGGGAGTTGAGGACTTTGATCAGGGACCAAGGGTAGACGATTTTCACTAAACCGACTCAGCAGGATTCTTGCTAAATCGGCCGAAACCGGCCAAGGTCAGGGACTGGTCACAGGGAGGGCTCAGAAGAGCCTGACTCCAGTGTGGTCAAAGGAGAGAGTCTTTGTCATCTTTTAAGAGGCGAGAGTGACATATTAGTGAGAAACGGTGAAGGGATCATGCTCAGGCCAGCAGCCCCGAGTTTGAGATGAGGACAGGCTGGGTCCAGGAGGGGCTGCAGGAATAGGGGGCACCTGGGCCTGCAGAAAGCGGGGAGCCCCGCCCCCAGAGCAGGCACCCCCGGGCAGACCTCAGTGTGTCCTGCCCTGTGGGAGTGGCAAGGCCAGACCAAGCTGGATGTGAACCAGTCCCAGAACACCGCCTAGAATTTGGATTGTAATTTGTTATCGATGATATTGCTGCTTGGTCTCTCTCCTCTTCCTCCCCACCCCCACCCAAGATGGAGTCTGGCTTTGTCCCCCAGGCTGGAGTGCGATGGCACGATCTCGGCTCTCTGCAACCTCCGCCTCCTGGGTTCAAACAGTTCTCCTGCCTCAGCCTCCCAAATAGCGGGGATTACTGGTGCGTGCCACCACACCCAGCTAATTTTTGTATTTTTGGTAGAGACGGGGTTTCATCATGTTGGCCAGGCTAGTCTCAAACTCCTGGCGTCGTGATCCGCCCACCTCGGCCTCCCGAAATGCTTTGGGATTACAGGTGTGAGCCGTCGCGCCCGGCCTCTATAGCATGGCCATCGTGGCTACATCAGTCCCGGCTAATAGAGATTTTAGCACACTCAGATTCTATTGGCTAATAAGATTTAATTATAATTCTGGGGTATTTAACAATGTCGTTATACAGTCTTCATTGTTGCAAGTGGAGAATGAAATCGGGTGCATGTGACACTAATGTGACCTGTTCATGCTCTGTCACTTAAACGGAGTTAAGTAACATAGCCCTGGGCAGGAAGACTCCTTCCCCACTTCTGTCCAGGAGCTCCTTACTCTATTCTGGGGAACAGAAAGGCTTTCAGCGGCCAAGGGGAGTGACAACAGCCAGAAATGAGACACCTCCTAGAGCCCTTTGGTGTTACCCTTTCCGGTCCATCAGCCACAGTGTCCACCCCAGGTAGCTGGGTCCTGAGTTCACCATCTCAGGACATTTTTCGACCTGGTTTGTCTGAATTATTATTATTATTGATCATTGAGACAGGGTCTCAGTCCATCGCCAAGACTGGAGTGCAGTGGTGTGATCCTGGCTCACTCAGCCTCCCAGGCTCAGGCGATCCTCCCAGCTCAGCCTCCCGTGTAGCTGCGACCACAGGCAGGCACCACCATGCCTGGCTAAATTTTTTTGTATTTTTTGTAGAGACAAGCTCTCGCTATGTTGTCCAGGTTGGTCTCAAACTGCTGCCTCAGCCTCCCAAGGTGCTGGGATTACAGGCGTGAGGGACCAAGCTCAAAAATCTGAATTATTTATGCAGAATTTTTTTTTCTCTAGCTGGAAGAGCTGTTTATATGCATGTTTCTTTGGGGGCAACTCTTCTCCATTGTCACAGACTTTTTTTTTCCCAGCCATTCCTGGGGGATTCCTGGGAGCCATGTGGGAGAGGCGTGAGGAAGTGAGGCCTTCACCCCGAGACAGGTCCTGACGCACTCTCTGGTGCCTCTACTCACGTGAGGTGAGAGGGGAAACTGGTGTGTATTTTTAGATGAAGTTTCCTTGGGAAATTGTTTCTATTTTATATTCTATCAATAATCCCCTGGCTAATGTTTTAAACCAATATTTATAACACTGCCTCAGAGCTTTGGAATAAACAGATTTCCATAAAGAAAAGCTGCTTTAGAGTGCTACACCGTAAGAGGGGCTTGGCAAACAAGAAGGGACGGAGGAAAGACCACCAAGTGAGAGGCACAGGTGTCGGGACAAACAGCCCGAAAACGCGGCAGAGGTGAGCGGGGACCAGCAGCACGGCGGCACTGACGTGCCAGGGACTTGGGCTGTGCTGGCCTCCTCCCTCGCGGCCAGCAGTGGCAGTGGTGGGAGTAGGCCTGGCTTGTCTGTGGTTGCCTTTGTTGCTTTAATTGAAAGTACTCAAGGCCATTTCTTGTCGCGTCGTTTCTGACAGTGTCCGGTGGTCCCTACCCTGTAACGCCAGGAGGTTCCAGCCCCACCCTTCCCTCCCCACTCCCTCTTTCATCTCCCGGATCCTATCAGAGGATTGCTTTTATAGCTGATGAGCTATGAAGTATGCATTCAGCCCTTTAACCGTAACTGAACTTCCCCTGGTGCACGTCTGTATGAAGGGTGTTCACCAGGGCTGAGCCGTCCGCTGGGCGAATATGTCCCTCCCCAAGGCCCAGGACCACAACCCCTGAGTCACTCAAAGGAATCGTTCCCAGCCTTAAGGTCAGATGTGCTTTTTCCTTGTCCTCCGTTATTTCTTTAAATTCCTGCCACATTTAAGTTTCTTTATATTTAAACTAAGACCTTTTATTTCTTAAACTTCTAATTGCTGTTCTTTTATTATTTCTGATAGAAGTTTGGCGGCTGTAACTGACCGGGAAGCTTAAAATAACAGACAATCATCTCTCACATTTATGGGGACTGGGAAGTCCAAGACCAAGTTGCCATCTGGGGAGGGCCTGTTCCTCACAGCGCCTTCCAGCTCAGGCCTCGTTTATAAGGGCACTCATCCCTTCCACGACAATGGGTCCTCATGACTTACTCACCTCGGAAAGCCCCCACCCCCAAGACCATCACATTGTGGGTGAGGATTTCAACATGGGAATTTGGGGGCTGCAAACAATTACACCATGGCAGAGCATAAGGTGCCTTCCCCACGTGCTCGGGTTGACCCAGCGTCTCACGCTAGCAGCTACGTGGAATAGTTATTTTTTCTGGAGAACTCTGGGACCCCTCTGATGTCTTGGAGCACCCACACAGGCCGTTCACTGTGCACACGGTGAGGCTGTCCTCTGGGGAGTTCTGCTGTTGTGTGGGTTCTGTCTGTGTCAGTGTCCCAGCGGGAACGCAGGGCACACTAGCGTCATCCCCAGAGGGCTTGGTAAGGGGACTGTTTGCAGAGACATAGGCAGAGTGCTGGAAAACTACCAAAAAAGTGCAGTGTTCTGGGCCTAATAATAGCAGAGCTATTCTCACCCTGGTCTGAAGGCAGGAGGGGAGGAGCAGTTAATGGATTCTGGAAGTCGGGTTGCACAGAGTCACCTTGAAAGATGCCATGACCTTCACCGAGGGCCAGACAGAGACTAAGCTGACCCCATAGGAGAATAAGACCTAGACCTCATCCTCCTGCCTCCTGCCAGTCCCTGCCAGGGGTCGCCAATGGCAAAACAGGACTGGAAGCCAGAGGCCATGGAAGCCCGTGGATGAAGTCCACAGTCCAGCCTCCCCGAGAGCAGTCTGGACGGTCCGCAGGAGACGTCTCCCGTCTTAGGCGTCCCACGCCGCGTGCTCCTGTTCAGCCCTGCCGAGGTGGAAGCTTGGAGTGGGTCACGGTGGATGCATTGACGCTGCAGACGTCAGCAAGTGCTACAAACCAGAGCTGGCCTTTAACTCAAACTGATGGAGAAGGTGTTAATAATGCAGATTAGACTTAAAAGTGTTGAAGCCATTGCACTGTGAACAGCAAAAAAAATTGAAGAACTCTTCTGGCATTTAAAAACAATTACTCAGTTCAGCAGAGAAGTCACTGACAAACGAGATCACACTGACTGCTTTGTCGTTTTGGTTTTGTCTTACTCATTAATGCAAATAAGAACATTCACCAGCATCTGTGTCGGGCCTACCCTCCCTGGTCAAATACAGCTACAGTCTCCCTGCAGATACGAGTTTTCCAGAAATGAGCCGATGTTTTCTGCGAGAATCAATTGGTCATATACAATTTACAAAAATGAGTACCGTATACTGTATTTGTAAACTGTACTCTGCAGATGCTTTATTTCACTGAAATTTATAATATACTTATCCATGTATATGCATTCATGCATTTTTATTCCTGAGATCCAGCCGTGAAATGTTTACCAGCACATAAATTACCAGCACATGCTCTTTTTTGTTAACCTACTAGGTAAAATCTTCATTTATTACATCAAATTCTTGTAGTTTTTGTATTGCAATTATGCAGATATTGATTATCGCAGTATTACTGCAATTATACAGATACCACAATTTCAGATATTGATCAGCATGTTCAGTTGGTTTCTAGGGAGGTTTACTTACCTCATGGTACACCTAGTTTGCATAGTTTGATTATATTTAACTCTTATGCTAATTGTGGGAAGTCATTGATTTATTCGACAGATGCGCCTGTGGTCTTCCCTGAGCACATCCTGGCCAAGGACGCTGCCCCCAGGAGATTTGAGAAGTCCTGTGAGGATCATGTCAGTATTTTCAAATACTTATAGAAAGGCCAGAGGGATTGACCCAGAATTACCAATATAAGTTTGACCCTGAGATAACAATGCCATTTTATGTTTGCATGCATAAAACCAATGCAAGAGGTTGATGGCCGTTTTATGTTTGCAAACATAAAACCAATGCAAGAGGTTGATGGCCATTTTATGTTTGCATGCATAAAACCAATGCAAGAGGCTGATGACCCCAGATCCCTTATATAAGCCAATAAAAAGTAGTTTCATTTTTTATTTCATTTAAAAAAGTGTACCATTAACCTAAAGCCTGCTTGTAAAACCAGTTTGTTTCTGAGGCGTTAGCTCAAAGCTCACCTGCATTTGGTGAGAAGTCCCTCACGCGTGGCTGCCCTGGCTGGGAGCTCTGAGCTCTGGGAGCCATTGGAACTGCTAATCCCACCACTGCCGTCTGATTCCCTCTGCTCTAATGGAGGTCTTTTGCCGGCGTATCAAGTGGCATTTTCTGGGCTTGGGAGTCAGTAATTCCCAGTGGTCAAGTGTCTCTGCTCTGAAAATGCCTTTCTTTGTGATATGAAGCTGTCAGTAATGGAGACTGACCTTTTCATAAGTCAGTGAATTTTCTTTCCCTGAGTCATTTTAGAGAGTGAATGTGAACTCTCCAGTCTGTCCTAAGAAGACATTAATTGGAGCAGGCATGGAACCTTCAGCTTTCCCAGTCACCTGCCAGGTTACTTGGCTTAACCTGGGAATTAACCAGTTAATAAAGTCGTTGAAATGGAAAGAATCCAGGAGGCTGCAGTGTGAGGCTGATTTGCTGTCTTTATTAAGTGAGGAAACGAGAAATGGGAAGAATCCAGGAGGCTGCAGTGTGAGGCTGATTTGCTGTCTTTATTAAGTGAGGAAACGACAGCAAAGCGCTTCTAGGCTTCTCACAGCTGAGCACACGAAGACTAAGCCCTCTTCCCGCCGTAGCCAGTGAGGAGAGGACCCCTCTTCCCAAGCCCCCTCAGGCAGTGGCTCCTGCTCACTGGAGGCTGGAGTTTCTAGGGCTTGTCCCTGTCCAGAGCTGCTGCCTCAGGTGTGAGGGTGACTGCCCAGCCCCCGCGCCACAGGCCCTCCCCAGACCTCAGGACCAGTTGGTAGGCCCCAGGCTTCCACCTTCAGGGGCATGGGGACGCTGGCCTCTGTGTCTCCCGAGGCCCTCCTGGCTCCTGTTGGGGGTCTCTCCTGTCAGGATAGGTTCCGTGGGGTTGGAGGGACTCAGCCTGTTTCTCTGCCATCCCCCTTTAACGGCCCAGAAACTTTAGTGACTGAGAGTAAAATAAGGTCGACTTCACAGTTTCTTTCTCCTCAGCAGTGTCTGGGGGCTGGTCCTCAACCATGACCGCCGGCCCTGGTCTGTCATCATCCTGATAATTTTCCAGAACTCCACCTGCAGCCGTCATCTGGGCGGCCCTGCCCCATCTGTACCCTCTGCCCTGCCCTGGTCCTGGACCTGCTGTGCTCCACATTGCGCTCTGCGGGACCTGAGAGGTTTCTCAGCGGGAGCTGAACAGTGTTGAAAAGGCTTCCAGCCTGCACCTCAGTGGGGTGCTTTTTTTCATGGGACATGCGGGGTTGTCTGGGCTGGAGAACACAGATTTGGGGGCACTCCGGAAGGTGGCAGAAGGTTGGCCGTACACGGGACCCAGTGGTCATCTCTGCAAATGCCTGGGCTGGGCTGTTCCTGCCTCAGAGGCCTCCCTCCTGCAGAGCAGGGGTGGAGAAATCAGCCTGGAGAGCCTCACGGCGCAGGAGGGATTTGCCAGAGCTGCCTCTGAATAGAGCCCCCTGCAAACACTGGAGCTGTTTTATGGCACTGGATTTAGCTTGCAGGGTCCAGGAACACCTAGAGACACCAGAGGGAGAGACCGCAGATGAAGACCTCCTGGACGGCCGGGCAACCAGTGGCAGTCCCACGAGCCACGGGGCCATGGCCAGCCTCCTTTTGGGACACAGTCCAGCTTGGAGGGAGGGAGGGGACAGGGGACCTTTCTGATTCTTCTTTTTCCTTTTCCTTTGGAATGAGAAAACAGCCTCTACGTTCTCCATTCACGTCCGCCATCCGCTGAAGGAGCTCTTCCCCTCTTCCCCACTGACTCTGCACCCTCCACAGGGACAGCCTTGCTTTCGGGGCACAATGAAAGAAATAAACATGACTGGAGACATTACCAAGACCTGTCACTTGCTACCTTCTCTTTCTGAAGCCGTAAACATGAGGAAAGACTCATTGTTAGGTTATTATGAACGATGGACCAGCTTATGTGTTTCAAGGAAAGCTAGGCTATCACTGAGCTGCTTGCTTAAAGCTGTGTGAGCCCACTGCTTAATTGTTGGGACACAAAAGGTCTAGAAAGGTCGCCTGGCCTTTTCCAGTAGAGGTTGGCCCAAGAGCATGAATTTTCTGGCCACCATTTCGTTTCTTTTTCCTTCACGTATGTGGCCAGCACTCAGGGCCTATGGATCTGCCTTCTGTGCAGGGTGTCTTGTCTTTCGGGGCCGTGGCTGCTTCCGTAGGAGGCATGGCAGGTGCCAGCCTGGGGCTGAGCTCTCCCCACGTGGAGCTCAGGGCCTCAGAGGCCAAAGGCACATCCCTCAGAGGGCCTGGAAATGGAAGGCCGGGCTGGGTTTACGGCACACCCAGGCCGGGCTCTAGTGGCTCATGGTCACAGCCTGTCCACACAGCGTGGCGCTCCAGAGAATGCTCAGAGGCTTAGGCTCAGACAGACATGAATTCACGTCTGATGGGCGGAGCACCCGTTGGGTGACCATGGCAGGTTGCCTCCTTTTTATCTGCAAAGCTGTGGCAATGATGCCCACCTCCAAGGGCTCCAGCAAGGCACATGTGAGACGCATGGGAAGAGCGTCCTGCAAACGCGGCCAGATGGCAGCTGCACCGTCCCTCTGCCAGGTGTCCCTGGAGACGCCTGGCTACCCAGCTCTGTTTCTGTTCACATCTCAGTGTGACAAGCAGCCTGGAAGGGCCATGCTCGAAAGGCTTGGGCCAGGAGCTCTTACCTGGTGAACACAGACTGCGGCTTCCCAGACACCAACAGGGGAGGGGACAGATGGTGTGCCATGCTACGCCATTGACTTTTCTGCCACTGATACGATGGGAATAATACTCCACTTCAGTTCACAGGGTGGGGGCAATAGTGAGTGAGAGCTGGACAAGCCAGGGAATATTGAGAGACCAAAGACACCTGTTGTGGATTTCCTGGGCCATGAGAGCCGCCTCTTGGACATGCAGGGTCGACATAGTCAGCCACTCTTCTGAAACAGCGGCCTGGGGACCAGGCAGCCACGGTGAACCCTGGTACATCACAGAGGGTGCTGACATGGGCTGTACTGTGGGAGCTGCTGTGTAATCATTGCACACTGGGCAGTGGTATTTGGCATTCCCTGTGATTACGTTCAGCCGCCTAAACAGAACCCCAAATCACGGTGGGTGAAACAGGACAGAGCACATTTTCTTCCATGCACAGGAAGCATGGCGGCTGGCACTTACAGCCAGCGTGAAGCTCCCAGGGGCTCCAGAGCCAGGAGCTCTCTGCTCCTGGGCCGCACATCCCTGCTCATGGCTTCCATGCTCCCTGCCAGCGTGGCTGCTGGAGCTCCAGCCTTCTCATCACAACGCGTACAGGGAGGCTTCCAGAAGCTCTGGGTCAGTATTCCCGCGTGCATGTCACCCACCCTAACGCACTCACCCACATGCACCGAGCAAAGTTGGAGCGGGTGCAGAAGGGCCCGGCGGTGCAGAGGCCCCAGGATTTCTGGACAGGGCAGCTGTGGCTGCAGCAGGGAGGTGCAGTGCTGCGGGGAGGCGGTTGACGGCTGTCGCCTTTTGCCACTTCTGAGCCCAGCCACCAAATTGGTCCACGTCTCTTAGAAAATTCTGCGACACTGTGGATTCATTGACACTCCTGGTCATAACTGCTTCCCTGCTCCCACTAGACCACCTTCCCTCCCCAGCCCCCTTTTGGTAACACAAATATGGCTGCTGTGTGTATTGGATCCAGCAGGCGTGGATCCAATTAAACCTACACTGTTTGTTTCACTTTTCTTCAGAAAGAGCCTATGAAACATGAGTTCTGGCTGCAAAGTTTTTATCATCAGAGCTGTTCCTTTCCAGCAGACCTTTCAGTTCTCAGCAGCAGCCTTTCTTTCTGGGGTAGGAACCGAGCTGGTCTGTCGGATGCCCCGCCTCGTTCCAAATGGGGTCCATCCCTGAGACAAAGGCACATGATACGAAGCAAAGCCGCACAAACCTGCAGGAATCAGAGTGAGGGAGATGGAGGTGGAACAGCCACGCGGCCCGAGGAAGCAGCTACAGAATGAAGTCTGTTAGTTCCCATTCAGGCACCAGAGTGGGCCACACATTTGCTGGTAGCTTCTATCGACCAGTGCAAAAAGGCGACCGAGGTCTGTGATGTCCCAGAGTGAACATGACAGAGTGCCGGGGACACTCGGGCCTGAGCCCCCTGCCACCAAGGAAGAGGACCTTGAGGAAGGCATGGGTGCCACCTGTCCACTGCACACACAGCCCTTCTAACGAACATGGACCCTCACGGGCCCAGCAGGGCTCAAACACCGATTCTAACACGGACCCTCACGGGGCCCAGCGGGGCTCAAACACCGATTCTAACACGGACCCTCACGGGGCCGGATGGGGCTCAAACACTGAATCTAACGTGGACCCTCACGGGGCCGGACGGGGTTCAAACACCGAGGCTGACACACTGCCCTGTGCACACCTGCCTGGAGCCAGTGGAGGGACCCAGGGAGGGACAGCGTGTCCTCCAGCATCTCCCCAGCTCCTCCGTGGTCAGTGGAGAGTCCATGGGAACATTTGAGGCTTTGATCCTTGGCAAGAATCTTTTTTTTTTGAGACGGAGTCTTGCTCTGTCACCCAGGCTGGAGTGCAGTGGCGCGATCTCCACTCACTGCAAGCTCCGTCTCCCGGGTTCACGCCATTCTCCTGCCTCAGCCTCCTGAGTAGTGGGGACTACAGGCGCCTGCCACCACGCCTGGCTAATTTTTTGTATTTTTAGTAGAGACGGGGTTTCACCGTGTTAGCCAGGATGGTCTCGATCTCCTGACCTCGTGATCCACCCGCCTCGGCCTCCCAAAGTGCTGGGATTACAGGCGTGAGCCACCGCGCCCGGCCGGCAAGAATCCTGGGTGCAGATGTTAAACCAGGGGCCAAATGCAGCCAGGCTTGCACAGTGGGCTTGTCTTCAGTAAGATGGGGGCTGCCTCAGAATCACCAGGAACGTTCGATAAAAATGGAGATTTCCGGAACCTGCCCTAACCTACTGAACAGTATCGTTGCTGGTGGGTGCCCTGCAGTCTGCATTTGGCAAACTGGCATAGCGAGTCCCATGCCGGGTCGAGCCTGAGCCCCACCTTTGATCAGGGATTAGGGTCACTGGAGCTCACGAGGCCGCACCTGTTCCTGGCTGGGTGCGCTTGGGCACTTTGCCTGTCTACGCCTGGAACTTCTCTGCTGTAAACTGGAATAATATCTCCTTTACATGGCACAGAACTAAAGATTCTTTGAGTTCCAGGTAATAAAAACCAAGGCCAGACTAAATCAGACAAAATGACATTTAAAACATAATAAAGACCGGATTGCAGCTGACAGTGGATCTAGAGATCCACAGTTCACTGGGCCCCCACCCTGCCTGTCGCTCAGAAGTCTCCCCTCTTTGTGGCTTCACTCGCAGGCAGCTCCTCTGCATGGAGCAGCAGGGTAGCCGCCATCAGCCTGGGCTCATCTGCCCTCAGAACTGGTGGTCCTGGACAAACAGCTGTCTCTCTGTTCATCAAACTTGAGTTCATAGCCTTCCAGAGGTGGCTGCAAGGCGGGCGGTGTGCTCTCCTGGGCCGATCACACCTCTGAGAGTTCATACCCTTCCAGAGGTGGCTGCAAGGCGGGCGGTGTGCTCACCTGGGCCGATCACACCTCTGAGGGACCAGGCGCTCTGAGGACGGTGCCCCAGGTCACACCCGTGAGGGGCACACATCCCCTGGGCTTCAGACCAACGCAGCCGTGTCCTCTCCACAAGGTGAGTTCGAGGAATCTATCTATGCACATGGGAAACACAGCCTGCGTTTCTGAGAACAAGGGCTTTTCAGGGCCCCTCCCTCTAGGCCCTCCAGGCCTCGGGGGACAGGTCGTGGTGCCACATTCATAGAACTGCACGGCCCTGGCTACTTCCAGGACCCAGAGGCCTGGACAGGAGGTGATGGAGCAAAAGCGTTCCCATTCACACCGGATTCCACCAGCTCCTCAGGGTCTTCCGTCCCAGCCGGGGCGGGGGGCGGACACCTGAGTGGAGAGGCAGAGACCTCCCAGGAGGGTGGTGCGTGGCCCCTCCCTACAGCCCATGGGATGACCGCACGGGAAGCCGCTGGAGAGCGGCTACTGAGCAACGTGTTTTCCGTGAAATAAAACTAAAAGGCTCCTGGTCTCTGTTTACCAGGTAGATAAAGAAATCATAGTCATCAAAAGTAGCAAAGTGTTCATTAAACTTGGTACAAAGTATATATTTAGGTGTCTGAATGTTTCCTGATGGAAGCATTTTCAAGGGCATTTGACTCAGCTATGGGAACGAAACATTTACATGAAGGAAGGTCTAGAGGTGAACGTCCACTGCTGCGGAGGTCGGAGAAGCACTCAGGTCAGCGGGCAGAGCGGCTAGTCGGTGGGCCGAGCTCTCTGCTACCCCCGCAGGAGTGTCCCGACGCCATCCCAAAAGCAGCACCTGTGGGCCACGGCGTTTGCTTAGAGCCTGGACTGAGGCTGCCTGGACGGGGCCCCTCACCCGGCCAGAGTTAGGGGTGCCGCTGCCACCCCCATGGACCTGCTCCGGGCTGCTCAGTCCTTGTTCATTTGCATCCATCTCGGTTTTTAGGGAGGCAAGTTTCTCAGGAGCTCAGAAAATTAATTTCGTAGTGATTAGGCTATCCCCAGAGTAACACGTTCCAACTGTCACCAGCACGGACTTCTCATGAAGCCTGGGACCGTTTGGAAGGACTCCCGGGTGTGTGTGTGTGTGTGTGTGTGTGTGTTTTCCTCTGTCCTCTGAGTAGACACCGCTATGAATGGAGACTTGGGGTTTCTTGGCAAACATGCGTCCTCACTTACGTGGCTGAGGATTCTTCCCTGACTCAAGATGCAGGTGCCAGGGGACCCGAGTCTCCGGGGAAAGCTGGGTGCATGCACGGTTCTTTGATCCGTCATTTGAATAATTAGTTCTTAATTAGCTGTCTGAGTATAATCATCAGCTTGAATATAAGTTTCTTTAGAGGACACTGTGCTTTCCCATCCTGGTAAGTGGCGATGATGGGTTTCTGGGTGTGAGGTTAATTTGAGGAGGAATTCTCACCTCCTAGAGCCTGGCAGACAGCAGTCATGTGGCGCGTTAGCCAATTACCGGGAAAGCTTCCTGTGCCCGGACGGAATCTGCTTCCAGGAGCTGGGGGAGAGGAGGCTGGACATTGCTCCTGGTCACTGCCGGCGCCTTCTGTATCCTCTGACCCACCCTCCTACGGGAGGGAACGTCTCCGCTGGGGAAGACGACCGTGTGGGCTCATCTCCAGCCACTGTGGTGACTATTGTCGTCCCCTTCACTCCGGATGCTATCTTTCCCCCATGGCCAGATGCCAGCAGGGTTTGTCCCCAGGACCCTGCTTGAGATCCCCTCTTCATCATCCTGGGAGTGTGACGTGGTCTGCTAAGCAAAGCTCCTTCCCTGCAGCAGGTGGGTCCTAGCTCAGAGGACACGGACGGTGATTTTCCAACTATTGTGCTCAGAACAAACTTTCACATCCAAGAAATGTTGCAGACATCCTAGAAAGGATGAATCAAACCCACAGGCCCTCCGGCCCCCATGCAACACTGTGCTGCCTTGGCACAGAAATATTTACAGCGGAGTTCCCATGGGATCCTGCAGACACAGCAACCATTTTTTATAACAGTTCTCCAAAGTCTCTCCTCTTGAAAACAGAGCAAGTTGTACCCTGGTCTCCGTATCACATCGGCCAGCAGTTTCACACGATCTGCTTGGTTCAGAGTGCTGTCTTTCAGACCTGGCTGTGGCCACATACTCCTCACAGCTTGCACATCCCTCAGTCTTGGCACCACGCCACACGGGAGGGGTTCCACCACGTCTCTGAGCTTAGGGTGGCCGGCGGTGCCCAGGGGAGGGGGAAGCCCGTGGCAGGCGTGGGGTGGATTTGCTGAGTGACTCTAACCAGTCCTTATGGAATGAGCACCACCTCGCCAGGGGCCTTGTCCTTGCCATCCTGGGGCCACACGTGTGGCTGCAAGGTCCCTGTGGCAAACCTCCTTTCCCTCTGGGGCTGGTTAAGGACTCCAGGGGGCCAGCCTGGAGACCAAGGCCGTGCTGTGTGGTCAGCAGACCAGTGAGGGGTCAGCGTTCTGCTGCGGCTGCCTGGACTCCTCTTCCTCTCAAGACAGCAGTGTCTGGGGAGACAGCAGTGTCTGGGGAGACAGCAGTGTCTGGGGAGACAGCAGTGTCTGGGGACTGCCAAAACCTTTGCAGGGACAAGCAGCACGGGATCACAGAATTCCACACTTCCTCCTAAATCGGGATCTTCTTTTCATCCGTCACATCTCCCTTCCCGACTGCACCATCAACATCAGTTCCTCATCTCCACAGCCACCAAGGGCAGCTCAGCTCAAGCTCTAGGACTGGCCACCCCTCTTCCTGGACTGTGATGATGGAGAGAGGCCCCAGTCCCAGGCGGCCACGAGGACGGCGCCTGTCCAGACACACAAAGCAGGGCCCCGCAGGAGAAGCAAGCCTCCCTCACTCCAGATGCCTCGCCGTGCAGCCGTACACCCACCCAGCCGACCTGCACGCGAGAGCTGCTCATTCGTTTTTCGGCTCGGCGGCTGCACGACCTTGTGGATTCCCAAGCTGCTGGCTGGGAAGCTGAGGTTGGACTCAGACAGGCAAGAGGCACGCAGGCCCTGGAGTGAGGCGCCACCGTGGCTCAGGGCAGAGAATGCTGATCTGAGGAGGGAACATCTAAACTAAGGCTTGGAGGGTGGGTGGTCGGGGGCGAGGGAGGAGTGTGCCCCAGCCTCCTATCTGACCTGAACGTGCCCATTTCCGTCTTGGCAGGTGCTGAGGCAGTGATGCTGCCGGGCGGTTCCACGGCCTCTGTCCCCAGGGCTCTGAGTGTCAGGTGGGGGTCCAGGCTGAGGCTCAAGTCAGGTCTGCTCTGTGTGCCCCTCACTCTGCTGAGCTCCAGGAATGTTCTTCCTGAAGCCGATTCCCTGGAACACATTGCAGGGCCTGCGGACATCCACCAGCGTCCACGTGGTCAAAGCCCACCTTAGTGGGGTAGAGAAAAATGTTCCTTCCATGGCCATCAGGAGCAGGGCTGACCATCGCAGGGAGGGCTCACGTCTGCCCAGTCTCTGCCAGCGAGTCTCCTCTCAGTGCAGGCCCTGTCCACGTGCACAGAGCCAGGGTGGTGCTCGTGGGCACAGATCCCACGTGGGCACTCCCTCCCCACCCCTTCGTCTCTAAGATTAAATCCAGGTGCCTTGAGCCCCAGTCCCCATGTTCCCCTCAAACCCCTGTTCCTCCCCACAGAGACAGGTGGCTACAGCTCCACACCCAAGCACCTGCTGTTTACGGTTGGTGCTGACCGGATGCTGTTTCTCCTTCCATCTCCACCTGCGAATGCTCTGCTGACCCTCAGGCCGGTTTGAGACCAGCACAGCCCATGTGAGCGGGGTACAGGGCCCCATCCTGAGTGGCTGGCCTGTCCGGGGAAGGAAGTTCCACCCCACACCCACCGCACACCCACCCCACCACCACAGGACGTGCCCAGAAGGCGGAGGGACTGGCCACTGTGGGGGCTCCCGTGTCCAGGCCGGGCCTCCTCAGCATAAAATCAGCTGACAGCAGCCTCAACGCACCACTGCCTCAGAGGACACCACCTCTCCAAACCTGGGAAGAAGGCAGCCACGCCCTGGGGAGGGAACAGGCGGAGGTGGGTGCCAGGACTAGCCAGGACTTCCTCCCAAATATTTAGAAACTTGATTGCAATGAAAAGATAGCATCACTGAATTAAAGACATCATTTATTATGGAGCTAAGATTTGGTTTGCCCAGCAGCTTAAAACAATGTCACTCACAGCCTTGTGGCACCATGGGACGGGCAGGTATCTACACAATTATTTACTTAAGAACATACCTTCCTTTAAAATAACCAATGTTGTACTTAGATAAATGTATTTACATGGGAGACTTTCTGTCACAGATTTGATGTTTCGTGATCATTTCTCTTAGTATACATTAAAAGTTAATTATTGTCAGAAAAAGTTATCTGAAACCTGGAACTAAGTCCCTAAAGTGGGCAGGGCTTGGGGGAAGGTTCCCGAGACCTGGGCTGCGGGGGACTTAGTTCACATCCCAGTTTGCTGTTGATCAAAGGTTCCAGACTCAGAGACGTGCCCCATTATCCGGATTTTAGCCGAAGGCAGATGCAGTGATCTCTGTCCAGGGAGACAGATAATCCACAGATTTAAGGCCGGCTGGACATTAACCAGTCCATAACCCAGAGGTCTTATCTCAGCCTTTCTTGTCAAACTGCCTGTAAACACGTCTCTTGTGAAGTGTGCTCAGCAGCCAGTCACAGCGTCTGCCAGAACATCGCCCCTCATTTGTTAATGAATTCAATGAAACCTTTGACGTGTGCCCATTTCCCATTTGCTGGAGAATCACGATTTTACCCTTTTGAAAATTATACGTTAGCAACCATAAACTGTTCTCTAAGTACATGTAGGCAGCAGCTTAAAATCCTCCTGTGGGCTAAAGGCTGGGCAGTCCTATCAGGGCTGTGATGGGGGGAGGTGGCTGGTTTGTGGAGGAACTTCCCCTCCCTCCCTCCCTCCTTCCTTCTTTCCTTCCCTCTCTTCTTCCCCCTTCCCTCCCTCCTTCCCTCCCTCCCTACTTCACACCCTCCTTCCTTCCCTCCCTTCCTCCTTCCCTCCCCCTCCCTCCTTCACTCCCTCCCTCCTTCTTTCCTTCCCTCTCTTCTTCCCCCTTCCCTCCCTCCTTCCCTCCCTCCCTACTTCACACCCTCCTTCCTTCCCTCCCTTCCTCCTTCCCTCCCCCTCCCTCCTTCCCTCCCTCCCTCCTTCCCTCCCTCCTCCCTTCTTCCTTCCTTTTCTCTGTCCCTCCATCCTTCCCTCCCTCCCTCCTTCCCTCCCTTCCTCCCTCTCTCCCTCTTTCCCTCCTTCCTTATGTATCGTGTCCTCACATGTGACAGTCTCACCCCAGCCTTGGGGGACACAGCAGGACGCAGGCAGTTGGTGTAGTGGCCACTGGGTGGGCTGGAGGGGCTGCTCGGAGGAAGTCTCTCTGAGTGCTTGGGGAATGAAAGGCCTTTAATGAGTAGAGACAGGAAAGGAGCAAATGCTTGTGTGTTTCTCAAGGAAACAGTGTGAGGGAAGGCACAGAAGCAGCTGGAGGAACAGGAACAGCCGGGGAAAGGGCACCCGTGGCCAGACAAAGAGGTCTTCTAGGGAGGCAGCGCCCTCACTCTCTGCACAGACCTCGTGCTGGGGATGGATGGAGACCAAGAGTCTGACCTTCTAGTGGGGGGTGTTTGAAAGCCCCTTAGGGCCCTGCCACCTGTGGTTTGGTGTTGACAACACCTGCTCTTCCCTGGGGGATCCGTGGACCTCCCTGCATGGGGCATGTGGCAGGGCCCTGTGGCTCCAGAAAATTCCTGGCCACCGTGGGGGTGCAGGGCAGGTTCAGTGTGCCCGGGTCCATGCCAGGCCACCGCTGCCCCCCAGGCTCACGACAGGACGGCGAGTGCTCCACACAGGTGGGGTGCCCTAGTCAAGTGCTCCACACAGGTGGGGTGCCCTAGTTCTGTGCAGGTGCACGTCCGAGTGTGGCCTCTGAATCAATTCCCTGAATCAACCCCACAATGGGGATGTCTGTGTAGACACAGCCCCTCGTTCCCAGCCCTACCAGCAACCTGAAAGGAGCCGTGTTCCTCGAGCCTATAAAATTAACCCCTTCAGCTGGCTGCTTACCCTACAGTGTCTCTGGTGAGCCCTCAAGGCCCAGCCCGTCCCAACTGGCCAGGACCTGACCCAGGAGCTGGTCTGCGGGAAGGCGTGGGCTTAGAAGGAAGTGGGGTGTGGGGCTCACGGCCCCTTCCTGAGGCTGCAGCTGCCCTGGGGAGGCCCCTGTGCTGAGACATCTTGGAGTGAGGGTGTCCGCGGAGAAGAGGGCTTAGCCGAGGCCCCTGGGTGGAGGTTCCTGGTGTTCACCCACCCTCCCTTCCTCCCGAGACCTGGCCGGCTGGCGTCCCCTTTGGTGCCGGTTGGAGGCTCTGCCCACAGGCTGGGCTCCTCCCCAGTGGGAGCTGGTGTTCCTGGTATCACATGAGCGTCTCCTGCTTCCTCGTCTTGCACAGGCAGGACCCTCAGGCCAGCCTCAGAGCCCTTTTCTTCTCCCAGTTCCCCCAGAAGTTGTCCCCTAACCACCCCTTCCAACGACATTTCCCTTATTTACCACTCAAGACAGCGCGAGGTCAGCCCTCCTGCCCCCGTGTCAGAGCCCCCGAGGCCCCCAAGGCAGACATGAAGCTCATCCTGAGAGGGACCTCATGAGGGCTGCGGTGGCCCAGCAGGAGGTGCTGCGTCCTGACCACACACGTCACAAGCTCCAAGGCAGCACCTGTGTGAGGAACGGGCTCTATTCACGTCTCACAACGTGGAGAATGAGCTTCTACGGTGCTAGGAGCTTCCTTGCCCGCTGTGCACTTTCGCCTGATCAGCAGCCAGATGCTTTTACAGTGTCCCCACAAGGACAGCGAGCACCAGGACCCCACCTCTAGATTGTATTGTGTCCAGTTCTACTGCGACTCCAGGATAGCCCCTGAGAAAGGAGAACACAAATGCACAGAAAGGGAACAACAGCTCTGCCCTCCCTGAGCGCCTCGTCTAAGTCTGAGGGTGGTGCCACCTCTGATGGATGCTGATGTATGGAGTCTCTGTCATCTATGACCAGACATACGGGGCAGGCAGAGATACACAAAGGCCTGCAATGGGAGCAAACACAGGCTCTGCACAGGAGCCTCTGGTGGCCTCGGGGCCGAACATCACTGTGTCCAGCGGGTGGGGGAGCTCCAGGCTGCCGGCAGCCGGCCGTCCTACACGTCAGCCTAGAGGAGCACACGTGGCTTCTCTGGCTGGGCCTGAGGTGGGAGTGATGTGGGGAGGGTGGTGGTAAACAATCAGAGACACTGGCAGTGTGGACCAAGTCCTGACCTCGGGGCAGCTGCTGCAGAGGCCCTGGCCAGAGCCCCATGGGCATCTTCAGTCCGGCTGGGGTTGGGGTGTCCCTGGAGGGTCCGTGTCCCTGGAGGGTCTGTGTCCCTGGTGGATCTGTCTCCTGGAGGGTCCGTGTCCCTGGAGGGTCCGTGTCCCTGGTGGATCCGTCTCCTGGAGGGTCCGTGTCCCTGGAGGGTCCGTGTCCCTGGTGGATCCGTCTCCTGGAGCGTCTGTGTCCCTGGTGGGTCCATCTCCTGGTGGATCCGTCTCCTGGAGGGTCCGTGTCCCTGGTGGATCCGTCTCCTGGAGGGTCCGTGTCCCTGGAGGGTCCGTGTCCCTGGTGGATCCGTGTCCTGGAGGGTCCGTGTCCCTGGAGGGTCCGTGTCCCTGGTGGATCCGTCTCCTGGAGGGTCCGTGTCCCTGGCGGGTCCGTGTCCCTGGTGGATCCGTCTCCTGGAGGGTCCGTGTCCCTGGCAGATCCATCTCTGACTGCACGTGCTCTTCACCATGGAAGGAGGTGCTGGTAGCCAAGCTGCCCTCCCCAAGTGGGGGTCCGCTTTGAGGAAACGCGTGTGTGAGTCCCCTTGTTGGCTGGGTGTCTCCGCCTAAAGGGACAGCTGGAACTCCCCACAGTCCAAGGTCTCACCAGGGCCCCTCAGATCCCACACAGCTGCGGGATGTCCCTGCTGCCCGAGGTCTGGTGAGAGGCTTGATGGAGGATTCTGCCAACCCCCACCTCAAAACCCTCACAGCAGCTGCATTTTGAGGTTTTGTTCAATTTTATTTGCAGGTCTTCAACATGAAAAAACTATATATGTACCAGGCCAGGTGTGGTGGTGGCTCATGCCTGTAATCCCGGCAGTTTTGGAGGTCGAGGTGGGCAGATTGTTGAACCCAGGTCTTTATGGCCAGCCTGGGCAGCATAGTGAGACCTCATCTCTACAAAAAATTAAAACGTAGCGAGGCACGGTGGCAGGATCGCTTGCGCCCAGGAGGTCAAGGCCACAGTGAGATGTGATCGCACCACTGCACTCCAGCCTGGGTGACAAAGTGAGTCATTTCTCTCTCTCTCTATCTCTATATCTAATCCAGTGAATCTAAAGCATTTCCACGTTAAAAGTCACAAGGATCATTTCAAAGGAAAAATGGACCTGAGCTACGCTCTGCCTCAGCTCAAGACCCTGCTGGGGAAATCGTTAGGTGGAGCCTTTGCTGGAAACAGCACCGTCAGGTCCGCCTGTGCCCCAGCGCCCGGGGAACGCAGGCATCCCTCCCCTCCCCTCCCCTCCCGGAGGGCCTGGCCCAGGCGGTACAGACCAGTGCATTAGGCAGAGGCCTCGGTCCTGCCCGGATCTGCCATCTCCTCGTTGTGTGGGTTCCAACCTTGCTTTAATAGCTCCCACACCATTGCCAGGAAATGGATCCACTTACTCTGTGCGGATGAGAATTCCATTAATGTTCACTCTGACCTTTGCTAATCCCAGCGTCATTCGCAGTGCCTCCATCTCAAAATCTCCTTAATGCCAAAGGCGGTAATGGGTGTCTGCTGTGCCTGCCTAATGAGCTGTAAAATGAACCAGTGGGTGATTTGTTTCTTGCCGTCAAGACCCTGGTTAAGTAACGGCCAGGACGGCGGAAGGAAGGCCGGGGGTCCTGTCCCCCAGACGGCACTCCAGACATCAGGCTCTCTGATCACAGTTGATTCAAAGGTAAAAACACGTTCGTGCACACACCTGGTTTTCCATTCTCTTAACATTTTTTTCTCCATAATTAGTTTCTCCAGCATCATCTTGGGAGAATGTTGACGTCACTGATCTTGGTTTCTCGGATGGTGATGAATCTGGGCAGGGGGCTGGAGTGGAACCTGCCAGCCCCTCCTCAGCCCGGGCGCCCGACCTCGGCTCCCTCCAGCCCTGGACTCTGTTTTCTTCCAAGGCTGGGCCCTGCCTCCCTGCACCACGGTCCGGCTGGATCCTGCACACCCGGCCCGGTGGCTCCTGCCCACTCAGCGGGGCCCTGACGCCCTACATCTCCTCTGTGAGCAAAAGCTCTCTTGTTGTTAAAGAGACTTGCGGAAGCCACACATCCATAGACCGTCACTTTGACACATTCTTTTTATTTCACACAGATCTGCATCCCTTGAAGTACTCACGGGGACGTATTCCACGTGGTTTCCATCTTAGTCACATAGAACTTGGTTTTAACTTACAATCGGCACTGTCTTCTCAAGATCTGTCACTTTGAAAACGTCATTGCCAATAATTGTACATATTGCATTAATTTCCTAAATCACGATTCACCGTCCATCCTTCAAATGCTGAAAACACTCTCTTGATTCCCAATTTAAATACTTTTACAGGCAATACCACAAATGCCTTTAGACATGAAAGTTTGTCTTCTTCTTGTTATTTTTGTCTCTTGTTTCTTCCATCGAGTAACGGCCTTGTCGGGTTGGTGAGAGTGAATCACTTGTAGGTCTTGATTTCCAAAGAGGCTGACCAGATTTACAAGGCCACAAACACCTGCTTCAGATGAGACCTTTGGGGTCTCTCAGGAGGGGCGAGAGACAGAGCCGGTGACTCACTGGGCGCTGACAGGACCCACGAGAGTTAGTTCATCAGTATCCACCACCCCCTTCCTCTCGCTGATGCTGCTCTGAATCTGACACTGTGGATTGGTTCTGCTGCCGTAGGATTTTCTACAAACGGAACATGGACAGGTCCTGTTTGGGTCCGCCCTTTGGTCTCAGCATCATGGCTGAGACGAATCCCATCATAGCTACGTCAGAGTGGCGGGGTCCTCACTTCTCACTGCTGTCCAGATTCTCCTGCGTGTACCCCACAGGCTGTGCACCCACTCTGCCATCAGTGGGCATCTGGGGCGCATGGTAGACCACGTGCATGTCGGCCATGTGAGCCCATGTCCTGGTGTCCGCCCCATGCAGCCCGTCCTGAGGGTGGCCTGAGGCTGCCTTGCCTCCCCTGGGCTGAGGCTGGGACACCTGTGGCCTGTCTTACCCTCTTGCTGGCATCCTCTGGGGAGTATCCAGAAGTGAGGGGCCCCACGGAGAGGCGCATGCAGCAGGAACCCCGGGCAGTGCATGGCAGCCCCAGGAGAGAATCCCACCAGCTGCCACGCAAGTGAGCTCGGAGACCACACAGTCGGGAGAGGCCACCCGGCCACAGAAAATACAGAAAAAAGTCGTCCTGTTGTTCAGGATCCAGGCCAGGGTCATCTGCTGAGCAGCAACAGACAAGGAAAACCGCCGTTACGGGCACAGCTGCCATCTCGTAATTTACATAAAGTCTCAGCTCTGTGCGTGGGACAGCAGCATCTGAAGCTGTCCCCATCAAGGGCCTGCACAACCACCTCCTTCATAGTTAGGGGTTGGCCGTCCTGAGGCTCCCCGACCCCCTCCCGGCTCCCCGACCCCCCTCCCGGCTCCCCTTGTCTGGGAAGCAGCTCTCTCCAGCGTAGCCACTCAACACAGCTGGTTTCATTGCAGCAGCGCACGCCCACCTGTGGCCACCCCGGCCTCCTCCCCGACACCCACACGGAAGGCCATGTCCCCTCCCCGCAAAGGGCGCCCGGAGTGCCTGCGTGTGGACGCACAAGCCCAGGGCCACGGCGCTGCAGGGCAGCCCTTTTCTCACTGCAAGCCTGCACCCTTCTCGCAGGTGCTCACTGCTTTCCAGGGGGAGCTCTCTCAGGCCCAGGGGGTGTTGGCCAGAGCCCCACGGCTCACACCTCCTCTCCTGCCTCTGGCTTCCTGTCTTCAGGCGGATATTTCAAGTTCCAAGAAGGTACTCAGTAACTTCTTTGACTAATATTATGTTGAGAAATGATCATTTTACTATCAGGTGATTTTTAAAAGTTACATTCACAGAAATTTTAAAAAATCTCAATATGCGGTCATCTGCGTTTTCTGCTGGGGCACGCTTCAGTTCTGTGTTGGACACTGCGGAGAGTAGAGGGCCAGGCACAGCATCTGCACAGAGCCGGGCGCAGCACCTGCACGTGCAGATGGGGGAGGGCCCCTGGAGGGCTCAGCTCCCGTGTGAGGGTCCAGCCTGGACACAAGGTTGAGACGCACATGGGGACAAGTGGGAGGTATTGGGTGGGGCACAGGGGCTAGGAGGCCAAGGGCTTGCTCCTGGAATTCCATACAGGCCTGCAAACCCTGCTCAGTGGAATACCACACCAGACACAGTTCTGGGGCTGGAGGAGCCGCAGCCACTCCGGGACCCCCACCATCCTGGCATCAAGGGCCTCAGACTCTGCTCTCTGTAAGCTCCCTCTGGAGGGAACAGAGCCAGTACCTCCCTCTGGAGGGAACAGAGCCAGTGAGATCTGGAGAACAGAGGGTACCTGGGCCCTTCCTGGAGAGTGGGGGACCTCGTGTTCATGGGAACGTCCAGCTGCCATGAGGGTCCCTGGGGCAAGCTGGAGGTACGTGCGGAGAAGAGGGGCAGCTCCTCTCAGGCAGCCCACTCCAGCCCATCTGTGACACTGGCTTCGCGAGGGGAGTGAGGAGAGGGATGCGGGCCGTTAGCAAACCAGGAAGCCTGAAAAACACCTATTGACAAGAGCGGGTCAGAGGAGTTGGGGAGAGGGCCCAGGTCAGCCCAGTCCGGAGGGAGAGGGCCCAGGTCAGCCCAGTCCGGAGGGAGAGGGCCCAGGTCAGCCCAGTCCGGAGGGAGGGGGCCCAGGTCAGCCCAGTCCGGAGGGAGGGGGCCCAGGTCAGCCCAGTCCGGAGGGAGGGGGCCCAGGTCAGCCCAGTCCGGAGGGAGGGGGCCCAGGTCAGCCCAGTCCGGAGGGAGGGGGCCCAGGTCAGCCCAGTCCGGAGGGAGGGGGCCCAGGTCAGCCCAGTCCGGAGGGAGGGGGCCCAGGTCAGCCCAGTCCAGCTGGGGATCTCGGAAGACGGGACCCGCCCCGCGCTGCCAGTGCCGAAGCTTGGGTTCTCTGAGGACTGTGAGGGGGTCTCAGCACCGTGTCCACAGATGGGGCAGGGACCTCCGCAGGGAACCTTCTCTCGGCTGGGCCAGCCCACCCCAGGGGCTGTAGACGAGGGAGTTAATGAACACGAGATGGGTTGAGCTGCCTGGTTTGCCCACAGAGGGGCAAGGAAGGGAGTGGGGAGTCTGCCGTGAGCGGAGAGAGGACAGCCTGAGGCCTCAGGAATGCTGGCTGCCTGCCTGCAGCGGGCGCTAACGGGGCGTCTGTCGGGAAGGGGCACGGCCACAGGATTTAGGGGCAGTTTGGACACACTGGTCCGGTGAGCTTGATTTCAGATTCCGGGATATGGTTTCGGAGTGGAGCTGTGGACTCTCCAGGACCCATCGCTGAGGAGCAGGAGGTTCTCCAGGGGCTCTGGGGCCCGGGGCTCTGAGGGAGGCTCTGCACTCCCAGCACGAGGTCACCACGGGGCTAGGCCAGGGCCCAGACACAGCAAGCCACCAAGAGGAGGCCGGCCGGCGTGGAAGCCTCGCAGAGGGTGAATTCCAAAGAGGGCCCCTCCTGCTCTGAGACCTGCACTCCCAAGCCACACTCAGCAGGTGACGTGCAACAAGACCCTTAGGGTTAGCGTTAGGGTTAGGGTTGGGGACCCCAGGCTCCATGCATGCCAGGGAGAGGCAGCGGTGTGCGAGGGCCTCCTGGTGCCTGGCAGACCAGGAGTGAATTTTGGCTGTCACCTTCTCTGAGTTACTCCAATGTAGAGAGGCAGGGCCTGGGTCCAGGGTTGTCTCAGTCTCAGTGCAGCCCCTCAGAATGGGGGGCCCATGCCTAGCACCCTGGGTGGGGAGGAGCAGGCAGCTAGCTGGAGCCTCTGGCCCTTTTAAAAGAGGCCCCATTCCCTGGGCCTCGAGGGAGTGGCTGTGCACATGCAGACATGCACTGACCCATGTACACACACGCACACATGTATGTACACTCACACGTATATTTGTACACACATGTGTGCATACATCCACATGTACAGGTACACACAGGTATGCACGAAGGAGGCTCCCAAACCCTTTCTGCACCCCTTAGCTGCCTTCCAAAGGGACACGTCCTGATTTCCCTGTGGTGGGACCCTGAGCATGCCCAGCTTGTGCGGGGCCAGGTGATGCACACGAACTCAGGGTCTGCTGAGGCAGGTGCATTGGTGACAGTTGACAGCAGAGAAGTGGGATGCCTAGCGGCAGGGGCTCTGCCCTCACAGCTCCTCTGCCAGGCAGGGACCAGGTCCCGCTGTCAACCAAGGGAAGCCAGGCCCTGGCCACCCGACCCTGCATTTCAGAGGGGGCAGCACCCAGTGTTCTGGGGTCTCAGTTACTGAATGAGCCTGGGCACCTGCCTGCCCTCTCTGGCCTCAGTTTACCCCCTGTACTGCTGGGCGACGGGTCAGGGCAGAGCGAAGGACCATTTCAGCTCTGCCGGTGCCACATTGCTGAAGTCCTGGCCGCTTTTTCCTCCATCCCGGGGTTTTCTGACAAAAGGGGAGCATGCTAGTGCTTGAAATGGCCTCACCTCTTGCTATTTTTGCAGGAAGCCTGAACGCAGTTGTTAAAAATAGAAATAATGAAAGAAAGCAGCAGCTTCTGCCCTTGAGTCCTGAGGCCAGGACAGGACTCCCAGGATCCTCTCCGGGATTGTGATGATAAATGATCATTGGGCTGCATTTGTCCTTAGCTAATTTATCCTTGGCCTAGAGAGAAAGTTTCTGCCTTTTTTTTTTTTAAGAGGAAAGCTGGAAAGGTGCTTGAGGCCTAATATCTTTGCTTGGTCTTTTTTGGGCACTGGGCCCTGCATTTTCCACCTGGCAATGCTGTGTGGGGCTTGTTCCAGGCGCTCTGTGGGCCTCATGCCGCCTGTGCTGGCCGGAGCCAGCCTGGCGATCAGACGTCTGGGTGTGCCCGGCATGACCCCACCTCGCCGCTCCCCTGAGCTGCCCTTCCCCTGCAGAGGGGCCAAGAAGCACCCCTGGGAGGCCGTGAGTGTCAGCAAGAAAGGTACGGCAGGGCAGGGCCAGGACAGGGTGAACAGGACCCCAGCGCTTGGTGGCCACGAGTCCCAGCTCTGGGAGGAACAGGCCTTGAGGATGCAGAGAGGTTTGCACTGGCAAAGGCCTCGGCATCTCTCATTTTTCCAATACATGCACCACCACCGCTGCTTCCTGCTGTAGCCCCTCTCCACCAAGAGGCATTCCCAGCCCCCAGGACCATAGAGAGGGGCAGGGGTCGTCAGCATGGCTAAGGGCCACTGCCTGCGGCACGTGGGAGGAAGCTGCCAACTACCCCCATCCCCTGAGCTGAAGTCTCCTTGCATCTGGGCCTTGATTTTTTAATGCGAGATGCAGCTCAAGGCTTGTGGTCACACTTCTGTCTTCAGGTGCTAAAACTGCGTTTTCTTCTTGAGTTCCGTGTTTCAGGGAGAGAATCGTGAAGAAACAGACTAAAGGACTTTGATGCAAGCTACAGTCATGAAGAAGGACATGTGGGTGAGGCTGGGAGCCCGGGGAGCCTGGTGTCAGCCCCAGTCCGAGCAGCGGAGTCAGCAGGAAGACCCTGCCTCTGTGAGTGTGTGGGGTGCTTTGGAGATGGGGGTGTGTTTAGATTTTGTCTCTTCCGTGTTATTCCCATGGCAGGCTCTGCACCAGTCCCCGGCGCTGCCTGCGGCATCTGATTCTGCCGGCGCTGTCCGCTTAGCTTATGGGTACGCAGAAGATCTGCATCATGGTTCCTGCTGAAGAAGGGAGTGTGTGGCTGTGTGTGTGTGGCTGTGTGTGTGTGTGTGTGTGTGCACAGGCATGCACACACCTGTGTTTACATGAACACATGAATACAGTGTATGTGTATACACACAAACACGTGTGTGCATGTGAGGTACATGCATGTGCACATTTGCTTACATGTACGTGTGTGTGCATGTGCGTACACATGTGCGATTGGCATGTGTGTGTGTGCATGCATATGTATATGGGCACATATATGTACAGACACGTATGCACGTTTGTGTGTGCATGTATATTATATGAACACACGTGTGCATGCATGTACAGGCACGTGTGCACGTATGTGTGTTTGGTGTGTCTATATATGTACGTGTATATGGCCACACACATGGATACAGGTATGTATACACATGTGCATGCACACTTGCCCAGACACACAACTGCACACCTCCCTGCCCTGCACCCCGCCTTTGGGCTCTCCATCATTGCTGCTGGCTGATAGGTCTTGAAAGGCCCAGGCTGGTGGGTATGTCCTGCCTCTCAGGTGGGCAGGAGTGGGAACAGCCTATCTGGCCTTCTCCAGGTTTCCTCTGTCAGCCTGGAGGAGGGCAATAATGATGCAATTTCTTACAATAATGATACCTTACATTGCATAATCGCTCGGGTCACTCAAAATATTGAAAACAGTAGCACAGAAAGGTTAAAGGGTTCCACAGCAACTCAGCAGCACAGCCAGCACCACGAAGTCGGCCACCGCCCCACACTTTAGTCAGTTGGGTGACCTGGCCAGCCCTGGGAAGACGCCTCATTCAGCTGAAGCTCATCCACGTCAGGGGGCTCCTCGGTGTCCAGGAGATGCTGCCAGCTCCCAGCCCCAGGACGGGTGTGAGGCTGTGGCCCCCGGGGTAGGTCCCACCAGGGTCCAAAACAGTGCCCTGAGGTGCAGGGAGGTGGGAGGCAGTGAATCCTGCTTTGAGAACTGACTTCAGCTGTTCAGGGTGGATGGGGCGTGGGCTCAGGGGTGCAGCTGACGCGTAGGTTGGCTCCAGCTATCACCCCAGATCTGGTCCATCCGCAACAGCAGCCTTGCGTGTGGGCTGAGCAGTTGGTTGACCACATCCAAGCTCTGCTGGGAAAAGAAGTCCACTGGTGCCTGTGGTAGGAAACCAGTGCCTCATCCTTGGGCCGGATCAGGTGATCTGAGGGGTGGGAACTGCTGCCCCCGGCTTGGCTGTTCTCCGTAAGCTGGACAGGCCGACCCAAATGCGCGTGTGCATGAGCTCATGGTGAGCAGAGCCCTCCCCCTTCAGCGGAGGTCTGTGACCGCCTCTCCGAGCTCCTTCCCTCCCCAGGGCACCGCCAAGGCCTGGCTGACATCACGGGGTGTCCTGCCCAAGGCCCTGTGGTTACTGGACACCCTCAACCTGCTGCCTCTGGCCTTTTCCTCACTTTCTAAACCTTCTCTCCACTTCCCAGGGAACTCCTCCTGCACGAAGCGTCTTGGCTCCTGCCCTGCTACACAGAACACGTCCCTCCCTCAGCCGGTCCCCAATACTGAGCACCTTAGAGACAGCCACTCTTCGCAGACCTGGTTGCTTGTCTTGCACCATGTGCATATCCTCCTGTGCATGGAGGAGGAAACCAAGGCTTCCAGCCCCGGAGCTCGCAAACGCAGAGACCCCAGGCTTCCTGTGTGCTCCTGTGCACGGAGGAGGAAACCAAGGCTTCCAGCCCCGGAGCTCGCAAACGCAGAGACCCCAGGCTTCCTGTGTGCTCCTGTGCACGGAGGAGGAAACCAAGGCTTCCAGCCCCGGAGCTCGCAAACCCAGAGACCCCAGGCTCCCTGTGGGCCAGGACCACTGGCCTTTCCCTCCACTGCTTGGGGCGTCCTGCAGTACCGGGCTCAGGGATGGAACCCGCACGCGGAGCCAGGACGAGCAGGCCACACGGAGGGAATGCCGACCACGTCCCTGAAGCCACAGTGGTGAGGAGGGGACTGTGCACTTCAGTGTGAGGTCGGGAAGGCAGCGTCCTGCTCAGATTGTAGAAACGGGCAGAAACCCCAACGTGGTCTCTCCTCAGTTTAACCCAGAAGATGCTGAGGCCTGGTATCCACTGTCCTCCTTCCCAAAGGCCAGACTCAAAAGGAGGAAGTACAGGAGGGTGGTGCAGCTGGGCTTGTCCCCTCATGGCCCCAGATGCGGCCTCGGCCACGGTGTGGTCTCTGCATGCAGGCCCCTCCGCACTGCAAGAGGTGGCGGGCTCTGGGGCCGCGTCGCACCCCCGATTCATGTCCTCCAGCCTGTTTCCTCGCCTTAGGTGGGACGCGATCACCCGCCTGCGGGGAGTCTTGCTGCCGCGCGACAGTGAGTAGAGGCCGGGCACAGGCCCACAGCAGGCGCTCAGCCAATGCTCACTCCCAGGTCCCCGTGTGCCTGTCTAAGAACCGCGAGGCTTCAGGCCTCCAGGAGGTGTCTTGCGGGGGCAGCCGCTCTGACGTCGCCTCTGCCCACTGTGTCTGGATCCCTCGTGAGGGGCCCCCAGACCAGAGGCAGCCGAAAGGTAGAGTCCAGATGCGGAGGGAAGGACGTGATCTCCGAATTCCGTGATCACAGCTGGGCAGCGGCAGCTGGAATTACACACCAGTCCCACAGCTGTGGTTTTAAGCACCAATATTTTACAGGTAAGAAGCTCCATCTCCCACGGCAGATTGCAGCCGTCAGCGTTGTTAGATTCATGCGGACCGGACGATGCGTCTAAAGGAAAACGGACCCAGGCAGGAACACCAGCGGCCGCCCGAGTGTTGGCAGAAGCAGGCCTGTTGCTGAATTGTGACGTTTGTAGAAATCGCTGTTGTAGCCGCTGTTGGCTCCTCTCAAGCTCCTGACAGTGATCCCAAGATCTGCCGGGAAGCACCTTCCCCGGCGACTCCTCGGGGACACCGGCTCCAGCTGCAGCCTCAAGTGACCCCTTTGCCGGAGTCCAAGAAAAGAGAAGCTGCTTCCGTGGACTCTTCTGTCCCAGATGAAGCTGCAGTGGCAGGAAGTGGTAGTTGGCTGCTCCCAGGGTTTATTTGGTTGGGACAAGAGGTCCCAAAGCTGTCCTTGGGAAGGAGCTTAGGCAGGGCTAAGCTGATGTGTGCCTCGGGGAGCAGAGGGAGAGACAGGGCAGGAGACATGGAAAACACGGTCCAGAGGCAGCAGGGACAGTGGGAGGGAGAGCCGGGCCCTCTGCGATGCCGGCTGTGGGCTGGGACAACAGGGGAGGGTGAGGCAGTCCCAGCTCTCAAGGCCTCTGGCCCAGGTTGGGGTGTGAGATGGCCAAGCTGCTGTGGGGCCACCCGGGAGGAGGAGAAGCAAACCCATCAAGGAGGGCTCACAGGCGTGGTGATATCTGAAGAGGCTCCTGAAGGGTGTGTAAGAGTTTTCCAGGAAGGGTGGTTGGAGGGAGCACTAGGCGAGTGGCCGGCACAACCAAGGCCTCGGGTCCCCAGAGCCCTGTATGGGTCGGAGTTGGGTCTTCCCAGGTTCGGGTTAAGGTTCGGGTTATGTCTCTTTTCCACAGCCGTTGAGAGCAATATGATTTCAGCAAATGTAGCTTGTGTGGTTTCTGATGGTCAGAAATAATCCACATTTTAGGATTTCCGTAATCCTGCGCTTTAAAACTGGCATCACAGACCATTGCCCCTGCAGAGAGCAGCCTGGGCCTCCAAATGGAGGGGCCTGCTGGGGGATGAGCTGTCCGGAGGGTCCACACTGGAGGAGGGGGCAGGCCACGGCCAGGCTGGAGAGCCTCTGTGCCTAGTGGGCCCCGGAGCCCCAGGTCCCTGGTGCAGGGGGTGGAGGTCAGGCAGGCCCTGGGCAGCCGACTGCTGCCTGAAGCCCACCCTGAGGAGGGAGGGAGGCAGGGGAGGAGGCAGAACAGACCCCTTGGGGGAAGCAAACCCACATTCCCAGACCCAGGAGTGCCCACATCAGGGGGGCCCCAGGGAGGGCCAGCCATGCGTGTACACCCCTCCTGCCAGGACCCTGCTTCCGAGGTCACACCAGCTCCTTGTGGAATGGTCTGATGGAGTGGACCTGACCTGGAGAATCCACGCCCCTCACACATGGAGCTGGGCAACAGCTGGCACCCGCCCCCTCGGCCTCAGCCTCCCTGGGGGCTCCCCTGCCACAAGAGGGGCCGTCCCGGGTGCTTTGAGTGGAGTGAGCTAGAGAGTCGGATATTAGGGCCGCCTAGGAGAGCCGGCCTTGCCCATCGCTTGGCCGGGGCTGGACTGACGTGGGTCGGCTCCAAGTCCAGGAGGAAACTCGCAAACTCACAGCAGGTATGAGTGCTGCTGCGACACAGTGGGCTTTCAAAAGTGTGAATAAATTGAAACTTCATAAAATAGCCTATATTTACAATAGCCAAACAAAATTACCTCTTTTTGTCTTTTATTTATTTAGTTACTGAGAGAGGGTCTCGCTCTGTCACCCAGGCTGGGTGCAGTCACGGCTGACTACAGCCTGGAACTCTCAGACCCAGGGGTCCTCGTGCCTCAGCCTCCTGAGCAGCTGGGACCACAGGTGGGAACCACCAGGCCCAGCTAGAATGCTTTAAAAAGAATCATCTAAGGCAGAGGTAGAAGTTACAGCTCTAGGGCCCAAGTCAGCCTGTTTTTGTCGAACAGAGGGCTAAAAATGATGTTTATATCTTTAAATAGTTGGAAAATCAAGAGACTATTTTGTGGCATGTGAAACTTATAGGAAATTCAAATTTTAGCATCCATAAACAAGGAGATGTGGGGACACAGCCACACACACTCATCACGCGGGTCGAAGGCTGCTCTGGGCCACAGCGGCAGAGGTGAGCGTTTGCACCAGAGGCAGAGTGACCTCGAGGCCTGAAGCACACCGTCCAGCCCTTCACAGAGCGGCGTGCCAGCCCAGCTCTCAGGCTCCCTGGCAAGGCTGGAGCCGCAAGGGGCTCGAGTTTCCCCTGCCCGCAGCCCCCATAACTGGAAGCTGGCTCGCCCAGTGCCCTGATCCCACCCGCCGGCCCCTTCCTGTCCACACATCTCCACTTTTCCCTGGAAGCCTTTGGTGACAAGTGCAGACACGCTGCCCCTCATCGTCTGGGGTCGTTGGCCGCCTCTCACCTGTCCCCCAGGTGGCAGGTGCGGCCCTCGGGTCCACTCTGAAGGTGACGGGCTGATGCTCCAGGCCGGACGTCAGGCTCCGTGACAGCTGGTCCTACACCGTCTTCTCCGGCTCTCCCTGGGGTCACGCCCCTCTCCTGCTGCAGAAACCTGGGTTTCCTCCATGAGGCTTAAATGAGAGCAGCCTCAGGACAGACGTCCAGGAAAGGCCAAGAGAACTCAAGCCTGACTATTCCTCAAGCCTGCTCTTGACAGAGAGAAGTGGGTTGGGTGAATCTGAGGAAGAGGGGAGAGGGCCTCGCCCCATGGGGCAGGCTTGTTACCGTCGGGACGGGGCTGCTTTGGGTGCTGAGTCCTGGAAGCCGCTCGGACCCATCCATGACTTCTTATGTGTGCTGTCGGCAGCTGACCAGCGGCCACACTATCCTGGACGCGTGGGGATGGAGCTACGGGGAGGGTGCAGTGGTGACTGCTCCACTGCAGAGCCAGGTATCGCCAGGGGCGCCAGGTGAGACCCAGCAGAGACACAGGTGGAAAGGAGTGAGTCCTCCAGGGTCATCTGAACAGTCAAGTTCCACCCATTCAGTAGCTTCAAAAACAGGCTCACGATTTGGCTGCAGGCCCCGGTCTCCAGCTGGGTTCCCTCACCGTACGGCTCCCCATGGTCACGGGCAACCCAGCATCCCACACTCTGGATGGGGGTCAGGAGTGGAGGCGACAGGAGGCGAGGAGGTGAGTGGGCGGCACAGACAAGGAGAGAGCCCACCCCTGCTCTAGACAGAGTTTAGGAGTGGAGGGGACCGAACAGAAGGAATCGTCTTCATTTCGCCTTCTGGTAAGAACAGGCTTTAGCCAAGGAAAGGAGGGGTGGACTTGCAAAGCCCTCCCGTGCGGGAGCCCTGGGACAGAGGAACCATCCCACAGCCCCCCGGAAGCCACCGATCCCCCCAACACAGCCCCCCGGGAGCCAACGATGCCCCCGAGACTGGCCTGCACCTGCACATCCAGGGGGCGGGGACCCGAATTGTTCTGCCACAGTGGCCCTGCCCGCAGGGAGATCAGAGGAAGAAATAAAATCCTCAGGCCTCACCTGGGATCCAGATTCGAGGCCGGAAGAGCAGACTTTGCCCGGGGCACTCACGCAGATCCCCACGTCTCAGGGCACCGCAGTCCTATTACCATAAGCGATCATGCAAAGGTGCGATAAAAGCCATCTGTCATTCATAAAATGTGATGATGCCTTTCTGCAAAGACATAAGCCATCCCGGGGCTCAGCCAAGAAATGGCCACAAAATCTGGCATAATGACCTCAAAGCACACTTTCCAATATAAAGAACTTTCTAGGCAGCTGCTTCCAGAATTTATCTGTGTGCAATAATTTTACACCTAAAACTATCACTGTGTTCTGTGTCTGGTGGCCTCTTTACCAGTTCCTCCCCTGTAACAGCAAGAAAGTGCCTTCAACATGCTGATGGGCCCCGGGTCAACATGCTGATGGGCTCCGGGTGACAAGTGACAGCATCAGGTTCGCTTGACAATGGCTTTGCCATCGGACACAAGCGCAGGTGCCTGGGGAGGTGCCGTCTGTCTTTGTGATCCCCCAGGTTGCCAGGGAGGAGGAGCTCAGGCCTCTGTTGAGAAGAGCAGGTTTTGTCTTGGTTGGACTCAGAGACCCTGAGAGCAGGATTTTCCCTCCCAAGCGCTCCCCAGGGGGAGACCCCTCGGGCCAGGACTCCCAGGGCCCACACAGAGCCTGGTGTTCAGAGGACAGAGCCTGTGGGGACCAAGGGCAGGCACAGCTGGGCTCGCACCGACAGCTGGGGAGGGAGGGGGAGCTGGAGCCTGAACTGACCCCTTTGGTGGTGGGGTTGGTGGGGTACAGGGAGTCAATGGCCCCAGCCCCAGCGACAGCACAGCAGCTTCCCCAGGAGGAAGGGGAGGCTGAATAGGAGAGAGAACCCCACATCCTCCACACCTGAGGCCGTAGCCTGAGGCTTTCACTCCAGACCCAGACATGTACCGGCTCTGATAAGAGGTTCCCTGTAATTTATCCTCACTTGAATCTCAAATTTGCTTCTAAATATCCAATCTTTTTTGTCTAATATATGCGTTTTCATCCCTAATCAGCAAACCTGTAGATTACACTCATGCATGAAATATTTGGTGAATACCTTTTAATTTTACAAAATGTCTCCTTCTGAAATTACTCCTCTGCACCCAGGAAAAAACAGAATGATGTCACTGCCAACTTGGAGGTAAAAGTATTTCACAAATCTTAACAATTTTGGCTTTCTACATGCACGTTAGGAAGTGTTGATGGACACAGGATCATACCCTACCTGTTGGAGGAAGGAGACGATTTAATTGATGACGTCTTCAATTCCTGTCCCCACCCTCCCCGGGCCCCTCTGTACTGCGGGGCCGTGGCCTCGCGATGATCTAGGCCGTGACGGAGCAGCACCCAAACCCTCTTCCGATTCCTTTCAACTCGGCTGTGACTTCTGCTTCTTCATAAGAAAGGACGTGTTTCCGAGCGGCCACCGAGAACTACAGGCAGGCCGACCGGCAAACCACCCACAGCCAGCACCGGGAGCCGCGGGAGCCGCAGAAGCCACAGGGCCCTCACAGGGGGTCTCCGTCTCCTCCATGGAGGTGCTCCCTGTCTATCTGCTGGGCCCGCTCACAGGGCCCCTCCACGGACGGTGCCCGGCCTCCCTCACGTCCTCGAGGCGTCCCTCGGTCAGGTACTTAGAATCTGCGTCTCCCACCTGCTTTTCCCAAGGCTGGAGCTTCCCCTGGACAAGAGCGGAGCCTGGGCTCCCAGTGCCGGGTTACTAGCCCAGGACCTGGCCCCTGGCAGATGCTGGGCATAGGCTTATGAGAGGACTGAAGTGGCTGTGTCTCCACGCAGCCGACAGCTTCACGAGAGAGAAGGGGAGGTCAAGGCCAAGACCCAGTGACAAGAGGACTCAGAGCCCCATGGTCTGGCCACAGACGGCAGCTAGTTTAGTCCTCACGACAAAGTGAGAGCCAGCAGCTCCCTCCCACAGTAGGAAACTGAGCTCTGAGAGATTCCCTGACATGCCCAGTGCCGTCTGGCTGGTGAGGGACAAGCCAGACCTAGCCCCCATGTGCTGGCTCCAAGCCCACCCTCAGCCCAGCCCCTCCCACAGCGCTGGCCTTTCCCTCCCACACCCCAACTGCTGCCTCCAGCACGGGGACCCCCAGGGAAGGGCAGGACCCCGGGAAGCAGATGTGGGCTTCTTGTTCCTAAGTGTCCAGAATTCCAAGATGGCTTAAACCCAGCATACGGCTGAGTGGGTGAGGCTGGCGAAGAGGTCAAGTTTCTCTGTAAAAATAGTGACCACAATGATAGCAACGTGTGCTTTGTAGCAAAGACTCACCGAAGACTCTGTGTGCAAAGTGCTGAGGCCGGCCCAGCTTGCAGCCACGCCAAGTGCCGTCTGCTGTGGGGCCAACTCCTCCCTCCTCCTCCAGTTCCTCGGGCTGTCTGGTCTGGGGATGTGGCTTTGGGGCTCGGTGGCCTGCAGCCCATCCCTGCAGCCCATCCCCTTGCCTTCAAGGGCCCCTTAGGGCACAGAGCGCCCTGTCAGGTAGCATCCCCAGGACGCGGGGCCGGCTGAATCCCCGGGTGCTGTGCCCTCTGCTCTGCCTTCTCCGGGGCCCCCGGCAGGATCGGCCTCCCCGACTCCGGCAGGAACTTGGTGCGGCTGTCCCAGCCCTGGGCATCTTCTCCCTCAGGCTGCGGCCTCACAGGGCCCACGAGGGTCAGAAAGCAGAGGTCTGGCTGTTTTGATTTTTGGGTTTTTATTGAGACAGGGTCCAGCTGTTGCTCGGGCCGGGGTGCGGTGGTGTGATCACCGCTCACTGCAGCCTCGGTTTCCTGGGCTCAGGAGATCCTCCCACCTCAGCCCCCTGAGAAGCTGGGACTACAGGCACGCACCACCATGCCCGGCTCATGTTTTTATTTTTTGTAGAGATGGGGTCTCCCTCTGTTTCCTCAGCTGCTCTCGAACTCCTAGCTCAATCAGTCCGCCCACCTAGGCCTCTGAAAGTGCTGGGATGACAAGTGTGAGCCCCTGTGAGCCCAGCCCCTGGACTTTTTTTGGACTCTTTCATATAACTAATATGTAGGCCTGGAAGTCTGGTCATTGCTGTAAGTAGTTTCTTGGTAGAGAACTAAGAATTCTATGTTTGAGGGGCCGTAGGGGCCACATCTGACCCACTTCCTTCTAACTAATTTTTGTTTTTTTTGAGACAGAGTTTGTCTCTTGTTGCCCAGGCTGGAGTGCAATGGCATGATCTTGGCTCACTGCAACCTCCACCTACCAGGTTCAAGCGATTCTCCCGCCTCTGCCTCCCGAGTAGCTGGGATTACAGGCCTGCGCCACCATACCCGGCTAATTTTTGTATTTTTAGTAGAGACGGGGTTTCTCCATGTTGGTCAGGCTGGTCTCGAACTCCTGACCTCTGGTGATCCACCCACCTCGGCCTCCCAAAGCGCTGGGATTACAGGCGTGAGCCACCACACCCGGCCCAGGTAGAAATATTTTTAAAGCCAGCTTTTGTTCATTATACCACAGTGTGTCTACGAACAATCTGTAGACTGTGTGCTCGTGTGCCTGCGCACCGGTGTGTGTGTGTGCGGACGCCGTGAACAGGCTCTAGATTATCTGCCTTTTGGAATTTCCCGACATCGTGTGGCCATCAGAACATGATCAGTGTTGTGAATGCTCCATGCGTAACAGACTGTGAGTCTTGTGTTTGAGGGATACAAAATAAAGTCAAGCTTTTACATTGTTTTATTCTTGTGTTTTCGGCTTCTTGATCTGTTGCTTTTAATGAAAACAAGTGAGTTCTATTTTCAAAGACCCTCAGACGGTGGGTGGGGAACGGATAGCCCAGGAGTCCAGCGCTGGGGCGGACTGGCCGGCCGGCCAGCGACAGCAGCCAGAGGGACCAGCACGACCCTCCCCAGCCACCCCGCGTCCCTCGAACCCAGCCCAGCAGATGCAGAGCTCACATTTTCTCCTGCTGGCGGCTCTCCCGGCTCCCCTGTGAGCCCCGATAGCCAGGCCCATTGACCGTCAGCACCCGCAGCCAAGCGGGAGGCCAGGGGAGGAAGGAATATTGTCCCGTTCTGGCTTTGCCGGCCAGGATTAGAATTGCACGCGGCGCAGCATCTGGCGCCCGCTGGATGCTCAGTAAGGACAAGACGGCTCTCCTCCTCCTGCCACCCAGAGCCCCAGCCTCCTCCCAGCCCCCCCAGGCTCCCAGAATAGCCTACGGCCAGAGCTGGCCTGTGGTAAACAGCTCGGAGCCTCCGGGCAGGCCTTGGATGAGTAACCCTCAGCAAAACATCGTGGGATCCAGAAAGGTGCAGGTGCCAGGCCTGAGCTGGGTGGGCCCCTCCAGCACCCCCACCTGGACCCTCTGCTGGGCCACTCCAGGCCAACGCATGGGTGGAGGTGCAGGGGGAAAGCCAGCTCTTGGGCTGCGGTGCCCGCCTCTGCCCCACCCCAGGAGGCTGGGACGTCCCCAATCTGTGTGGGAAAGAAAACCCGTCATCCTGTTGCTGATGGGGCCTCAGCGAGTCGTGGGGGGCCCCTGGGAGGAGGTGGGAGGCACATAAAGCTCCATCTGCTCGTGGACTGCACACCCCCTGGCCACAGCTCCCAGGAGGGCTTTCTCCTCCACGCCATCACGCAGCCCAAACTTTATGGCCCAGCATCCCTTTCCCACCCTTGTCCATACATCGCGGTGCCCCCTTCACAGATGAGCGTTGCATGAGTTCCTTCAGTTCTGTTCCAATATCCCCTGCGCAGCCATGCAGACAGGCTTCCTTCTTTCCCCTTCTTGCACGAGCGACACGGCTCTACGCTTCCTCTTACACCTGGCTACTTACGCACAGCGGCCTCTTTCTCCTGGGAAGATCAGTGGAGGCTCCAGCCAGGCCAGCTGGCAGCTCAGGGCTCAGGCGCTGGCTCATCTGAGGAGCCCTGGGCTCCAGCCAGCTGCTGGGCAATGCTGGGATGACAACCTCTCCTGTCCTAAAGGGCAGGAGGTACTGCGGCTTCTTCCCCTGCCACAGTCCCAGGGACCTGACGGGGACACTCAGAGACTCTGTCTCTGCCTCCTGTGCGGGGTCATGCTCTGCCTGGAAAGCGCCTCCTTCCTTCCTGGCCCACTGGGAAATCGCAGTGTGTCCTCTGGCCAGTCCCAGCACCCCCGGGTGGGACCCCAGCGACCCTGCACCCCCCCACTGCAGCCCTGTCTCCCTCCTCCTGGCAGGGCAGCTGCCAAGCCTTGTCCAGTCCAGGTCTCCCCAGGCAGGATCCCTTGGGGGAAACCTGAGGAGGGAGCTGTTCCCCCCACTCCCAGAGTGTCCTCAGAGAACCCCTCCAGACCCCACGGTCCAGAGCTCAGCCTCAGGTTCCCTTGCTCGGGTCTGGGAACTGGAAGTCGGTCCCGCTCCCCTCCCCGGCCTCTGCCCCATTTTTCTGTCCGCTTCCACGTAGAGCAGACCAGAATATGCCACCCCAAAATATGCCTCTTTGGCATAAGCATTATTTTGAGCTGCTTATTTTGAGAAACTGCAACCACAGGAGAAATTCTGAAAACAAGAGTGGAAGCTGCTGTTCTGTGAGAGAAAGTCACATCCGTACAGGCATCTGCGCTCACCAGGGTGCCCCCTCTCTGGGCCAGAAGGCCGCCTGTAAGTCACCGGAGACGCTCATCCACGGAGAAGGCCTGACCCCAGTTTGGGGTAATTTCTTGGGCCGTTCCCCACACACTCTTTCTCTTTGTTTCCGTCGAACGTGGTCTTTAAGGCTGAGCTCCAAGCCACGTCTTTGAGACATAGCCTGTCCCCTGAGTCCGTCCTGTGCAGACCAAGGTATACATGCTATTAAGCTTCTGTTTTTCTCTTGTTATCTGTCTTTTCCACCTTGCAGCACGAAGCTTCCCCCAGGAATCCTCCACGCCCTCACCTGCACCAAGACTTTCAATTAAGAGCAGCAGTGCCCTCCTGGTGTCTGGTGGTGCCAGGGGCAGGCCTGGTCCTCAGGCCTGGGGTCTTCTGTCCCCCTTATCCTGGGGAGCCCATCTGTCCCCCTCATTCCTGGGAAGCCCATCTGCCCCCCTCATTCCTGGGGAGCCCATCTGCCCCTCTCATTCCTGGGGAGCCTGTCTGCCCCCCTCATTCCTGGGGGACCCGTCTGTCCCCCCTCATTCCTGGGGATCCCATCTGTCCCCCTCATTCCTGGGGAGCCCGTCTGCCCCCCTCATTCCTGGGGAGCCCTCCTGCCCCACTCATTTCTGGGGGGCCCGTCTGTCCCAGGGCTTTGCATACTGAGGCCTTGCAATCCACAAGCTTTCCTAATTCCCAGCTCATCCACATGACAACAGCCCCTCCCCGGGGGCTCTGGCCGGACCTCCCTTCGTCCTCACCACACAGCTGCTCTCCCTGCCCAGCCCTCAGCCCTCCTTAGACACATCCACCTGGCCCCTAGGTGAGCCTCTCCCGACCCAAGACCCAGGGTCGTCCCTCTGTCCCCAGCCTTCCCACGGCCCCCTCACTCAGGACACAGCCCACAGCCTGGCCCCACCTGCAGACCTTACAGAGGCCACTTGGCCCCTCACACAATGCCTACCTCACAGGCCTTCTCTCCCCGCAGAGGGTCAGACATGCCCCTGCCCCAGCCTTGGCATTTCCACCCTGCAGGCCTCCAAGGGGCTGAGCCCTCAGGTACCAGCTTCTGTGCAAAGCCATGCCTGGAGGCCTTCCCGGACCACGTGATCTAAGACAGCAATCCCCTCACACCCAGAGCAGGCAGCCCTCCCTGCCCAGGCCGTCTTATTTTCCTATGTCATTCCTGTCACCACCTGGCGCTCACCTTGGCTAACTGGAGCTCCAGCCCCTTTGGATGAAAAGAGCTCCCAGAGCCACTCCCTGGTCTCTGATGGGGCTGTGTGTCCTCTCCAGGTGCCCTCCCCGACAGCCAACCCCTCCGCCTCTGCACAAGGGAGGGCCCAGGGAGGCTCAGGGCCTGTGTGGCTGTGTGTGTGTCTCTATGTGTCTGTGTGTCTGTGTTTCTGTGTATCTATGTGTGTATGTGAATGTGTATCTGTCCATGTATCTGTGTATATCTGTGTCTATGTGTGTGTGTGTATGTCTGTGTGTATATCTGCGTCTGTGTGTATATATGTGTGTCTGTGTGTATATGTGTCTGTGTACCTGTGTCTTTGCATGTCTGTGTGTATTGGTGTGTGTGTCTGTCCATGTGTGATGACATGTGTATCTCTGTCTGTGTGCATCTATGTATATCTGTGTGTATGTGTTTGTGTATCTATAGATCTGTGTCTATGTGTATATTATCTGTGTGTTCATCTGAGTATTGTATGTCCATGTGTGTCTACATGTGCCTGTGTCTGTATCTGTGTCTGTCCATGTGTCTATGTGTGTATCTGTGTGTCCGTGTGTGTGTGTCCATGTATCTGTCTATGCATGTATCATCTGTGTGTCTGTGTATTGTGTATCCATGCATATATCCGTAACTATGGGTATGTCTGTGTGTCTCTGTGTGTGTTTCTTTGTGTCCACATGTGTGTATCTGTGTGTGTCTATATATCTGTGTCTATGTGTGTATCTGTGTCCACGTGTATCTGTGTGTGTCTATATATCTGTGTCTGTGTGTATCATCTGTGTGTATCTATGTGTGCATCTGTGTGTGTCTGTTTTCTCTTTGTTTTCATGGTGTCCACTGATGGGCCGACTGAACCACCAAATTCCTCCTCAGAGTCCAGTAAAGGCACCAGGCGGAAGGGTCTGGCGGAGGGCTGGCCGCTGTCTCCTCACTCCTCAGCGGGGTCCTGTCTTCCGACTTTTGTCTCGCGCCGCCGCAGCCTGTGGACTCCTGGTCCCTCCTCTGAGAGCCTGCGCTGTGCCTGGCCCCGGGCGGAACTTTGAACGAGGCTCCTGTCTTAACTCGACTGCTTGTGCTTCGGGGAGATAAACAATAAACAGGAGCAGAAGAAAGTGTCTTCAGACCACGGCGGGTGCTGTTGGGAAAACAGTGGCGGGGCAGGGAGGGGGGCGCTTCTGAAGGACCTGGCGAGGTAGAGGCCACTGTTCTAAGAGGCAACAGACGAGATGAACCAGGACCCTCTGCGAGGGAGGGAGGTGTCCAGGGGTGCACATGGCTCCTGATAGCTGCCGGGCTCCCAAAAACCACTCTGGGGGTGAGGATGGGAGGGGAGAGGAGTGGGGGGCAGAAGGCAAGTGAAAGTAAGTGCCCAGGGAACCTCCATGAGGCCCCCCACACTGGATAATAGTGTTCCATGGGGTCTGCTCAGCCCCATGTCTGCCCCGAGACACCAGCCACAGCTCTGTGTCGAGGTCCTGCAGACCACGGGAGAGATGGGGGGGCCAGGAGCCTATAGAATTCCAAGTCCAAGGGGACCCTTGCTGGGAGAACACAGGCCAAGACCTTCCTTCCTGCCACAGGCTTCTGTCCCTGCTGTCTGCTCCCCCAGGACTCCCCCCACACCTGGGATCTTCCTCCTCACCCTCCTTGGCCTCTCTCGGTGACCCTGTGTACACACAGATGTGCTGTCCATGCGAGTGGAAGGAAGGAAGGATGAGGTCCACTGACAGGGGTGAAGCTGTCTCCTGAGGGGGCAGCCCACCTCCAGGTCACACCGCCCCACCCAACACAGCCTCCAGTCCAGCTCCAGGTGGGCCGCACCCAGCCCTTCACTCACTTCAAATGGCCCAAGACGCATGGATTCCACTGGCCAGCCGGACTGGAACAACTTCTCCCCTTGTAAGTATCTAGTGGGTGCCCACGGAATGCCAGGCAATGGGCCAGGCTCAGAGATGAGTGATTCCTCAGGAACAATGGGCTCAACGCCTTTAATTCACATCAGAGGAAACTGAGGCTCAGAGAGGGCAGGGAGGGCCCTGGTAACACAGCCAGCCGGTGAAAGTTAAGAGGGGGGGCCCAGGTCCTGCTCCCAGCCCACCCGCCTGGGCTTGCTGGCGAGGCTGCTGGCCCAGGCAGTCTGGGCACTGGGGAAGCAGCCGGCTTGAGGCACAGGGGATGTGGCCTCCTCCCACACACTTACCTCCCTGACTACATCTTAGGCTGACATCCACATTAACTCATATTCCCTACTGGGAGCTGCACGGCCAGAAGCTGCTGGTTGCAGAAGCCACTAGCTGGTTGTACAAGCACCGCTCCCCTGGTTGTGGGTGACAGATGAGATGCACTCACGTGAACACACATGCACGTGCGCACACACAAATGCATACACACACGCACATCCACACACACACACATGCGCACACACACGCACACGCCTGCACTCACACACCCCGGTCGGCCCCAAGCAGGAAGGCGCCCCCAGCACACCAGCCCCTCTCAGCGCCCCCAGCGGGCCCGGCGCCTGGAGGGTTAAGGCGGGCACGTCCCGCGCGTGGGCAGCGGGGGTGCGACCCGTGCCGGGAGCTCCGCTGCCCTGGCGTCCCCTGGGTCCAGGCCCAGTCGCTCCTTGGGCCTCTCTCGCGGGGCCGCCTCCGCCTCCTCCTTGCCGAGACGGGCGTGGGGCACGGGGTCGCCGCCCGGCGGGGAGCTCATCCGGCGGCGCAGACGCCCCGCGGCTCCGGGGAGGGACTTGGCCTGGGCCCGGTCCCCGCGCTCCTCTGGGGAGGAGCCGAGAGGCTGCAGCTGGCGGCGGCGGCGGCGGCCCCGGGCGGGAGGGGGTCCCAGGAAGCGGCCAGGCCGGAGCCCCCCACTCGGCCGCAGCTGCCGGCCTGGCCAGAACCGAGCGCGCCCTCCCGGTCTCCGCCGCTTCCCTCTGCAAACCGCGGGCAGGAGGAGCCCTCTCCTTAGCGGGCCCGGAGCTGCAGAGGCGTCGCGGGGCGCGGCCGAGGGGAGGAGGAAGGAGAGCGGGAGCGCAGCCGGCCCGGGCCCAGCCGTGACTCGTGGGGCGGCGGCTCCGCCAATCTGTGGGCGCTGACGCGGGGGGCGGCTCCGCGGCGCTGGATATCTGCCCGCCCGGGGCGCGGGGCGCCGAGAGGCTCGGCCAGGCGGGAGCTGCGCTCGGGGCGGCCGCTGCACCTGCCCGGGACCCCGCCGGCCGCTCCCCGCGCCCACCCCTTCCGCCCTTCGCCTCCCCCTTCCCCCCAGCCCCGGTCTCCCGGGCGCGGCGTGAGAGCAGAGCCCGGCCCGGAGGAGCCGCCCCTTCCCCGCCCGCCCGCCCGCCCGGCGCCTGGAGAGGAGCGCGCTGAGGATCGGGTCGCCTGCGGCCGCCGCCACCGCCCAGGCCCGTCGCGCCCCGGCCGGGATGGACCCACACGCCCGATGAGCCCCGCGCCGGCGGCTGCGAGCGCGGAGTCTCCCCCTGCTGCGGCCCCCGCCGCCCCCCGAGCGCCCGGCCCCGCGGACCAGGACCCCTGGGCTCCCCGGCTGAGGGCGCGGCCGCTCCGGAGAGGCCGAGCGGGGACGGCCCCGAGATGGCGCGGGGACCCAGCGCTTTGGCGGCGGGCGCCCTGCACGCGGCCCGGGCCCGGGGACAGCCCCGGAGCTGGTAGCCGCCCGGCACCGATGGACCTTGACCCGCGAGGCGGCGCCGCGCTCGTGCCCAGCTGCAGCTAGAGGGGCGAGCGGGCAGAACGCGCTCCAGGCCCGGGCCGGCCCGCGCGGCCATGAAGATGATCCTGGTGCGCCGGTTCCGCGTGCTCATCCTGATGGTGTTCCTGGTGGCCTGCGCGCTGCACATCGCCCTGGACCTGCTGCCCAGGCTGGAGCGACGCGGCGCGCGGCCCTCGGGGGAGCCCGGCTGTTCGTGCGCGCAGCCCGCCGCCGAGGTGGCCGCGCCCGGCTGGGCCCAGGTTCGAGGCCGCCCCGGGGAGCCCCCGGCCGCCTCCTCCGCCGCCGGCGACGCGGGCTGGCCCAACAAGCACACGCTCCGCATCCTGCAGGACTTCAGCTCCGACCCCTCCTCCAACCTCTCGTCCCACTCGCTGGAGAAACTGCCGCCGGCGGCCGAGCCGGCCGAGCGCGCCTTGCGGGGGCGGGATCCCGGCGCCCTAAGACCCCACGACCCCGCGCACCGGCCGCTGCTGCGAGACCCCGGCCCGCGTCGGTCCGAGTCGCCCCCCGGCCCCGGCGGAGACGCCTCCCTCCTGGCCAGGCTGTTCGAGCACCCGCTTTATCGGGTGGCGGTTCCGCCGCTCACGGAGGAAGACGTCCTGTTCAATGTGAACAGCGACACCAGGCTCAGCCCCAAAGCGGCGGAGAACCCGGACTGGTGAGTGGGGGCTGGCAGGTGCCCACCCCCAAGGGAGCCGTGAGCCCAAGGCACGGTGTAGAGAGGTTCAGGGGCCCCAAAGGGCCGCCCCCCATGGAAGAGGCCGGGCAGGGAGTGTGGTGCGGGAGGAGGCAGCTGCCTACCCCAGGGCACTGCCTTTGTCTCCAGAATAACCTCCTCCTTGGGAGGGGCTGCCGGCTGGTCCGGGAGCTGTGCCCTGTGGCTGCTGCTGAGGAAGCCAGACCCTGCGCCCTTTAGAAGCGAGTCCTGGCCAGCCGTGGCCACCAGCTTGGGAAATGGGGTCAGGCAATGAATGAATGAGTTGGTGAGGGAAGGAGCCAGGCTGCCGCTGGGCTTTCAGACACTTGGCGAGGGTGCTCTGGGTGGGCACCTTGGAGAAGGTCTGGATGTGCCTATTGTGTCTTTTAAACCCAGTGGCTGGAGCAGAATTATCAGAGGGGTTTGCTGGCAGCCGTGAGGTGCGACAAGGTGGCCCACCCAGCAAGGGCGGTGGGTGTGCTGGCTGCAAAGAGATGATGGCTCGATAAAGGGCGAGAAGCCACGCCAGGAACCTCTCTTTAAACTGTCCTGGCTAAGCCCTTTCCCCACCCCCCGGCCCCTCCCTCCACCACACAGATCAAAACAAGCAGATGCTACACCGAAGCAGTGGAACATTAACCACGGCAAGGCCAGAATAAGTAACTACCTGCCGAAGGTTACCCCAGCAGCAGAGGGAGAGACCAGCCTTCCAAAAGATCTGGTTGAAAGTCCCTTCTTCCCTGAAATGCCCAGGCCCAGTGTCTTCTGTCTAAACACACTGGCTGTTTGGAAGCCTCTGAGCCTTGCCTGCTGGTCAGGTTCAAGGAAATGCTTGGAAATTTGAGAACCAGAGCATTGGCCTGGGCTGTGGCTCTCGGCAGGGAGAGACGGCCGCCCAGAGCAGCGAGTGGCCAGGAAGTGTATCCTAGCCCGCCCCCCATGTCCACCGCAGGACAGAGCTTGGGCAGAAAGCACCTCAGCTTTAGGTGAATTCGAGCTAGGACAAGTTCCGCGTTTCCCTCCAGCCCAGCAGGCAGACGGAGGGTCTGTCCTTCCTCCAGAACGGTCCCTTGACCCCAGAGATGTGAGGACAGGCCGCGTGGGCGGCGGGTACTCCATGGGAGCCTGGGCTGGAGAGAGTGCTGCCTCCTTCCTCTCTCCCCACCCAAGGCTGCTCTCATTAAAATCAAATTTAGCCTCTTGCATCATTGTGCCCCTGGTTGTTGGAACAAAAGCAGAGAGCTGGGGAAGGTTCCTGACAGACTGGGCGTGTCTGTGAGTTTCACGCAGCCTGTGGTCAACGGTAGGTTCTCCCCTCTACTCCAGGGGAGGGCCACAGCCCCTCGCACCCTCAGCTGAGGTCATGGTTGGGCCATTTCGGTGACCCTGGGACAGACGTGGCGGGGACGGCAGGGCAGCGCTGACGTCCTGGAATTAGTTTTGCTGTAGTTAGAGCTGTCTGTGGCGTCTCCAGAGGGTGAGTAAGAATTACAGGCCTTTCACCTTGTTATTAGTTGGCAGCCGAGTGGCCACAGAAGAAAGCGCAGACGTTGCAGGGCCCTCTTTAAGCAGAGGCGCCTTCAACACATCTGCACTTGCTTGAACCCAAAGTTAAAAACCTTGGCGTCGGTGCCCTCTCCCCGTCATCCGGCTCACGGGCCTGTTCTTTCCGTGCTGATGTTCGTCCTCGCTGCTCCCTGCAGGCCGCATGCAGGTGCTGAAGGTGCAGAATTCCTCTCCCCCGGGGAGGCGGCCGTGGACTCCTATCCCAACTGGCTCAAGTTCCACATTGGTATCAACCGGTACGAGCTGTACTCCAGACACAACCCGGCCATCGAGGCCCTGCTGCACGACCTCAGCTCCCAGAGGATCACCAGCGTGGGTAGGTGTCCTTGGGTGCACTCAGGGCTGTCTGTGTGCCGGCTGTGTGGCGTCAGGGCTGCCGGGGCAGGCTGTGCGTTAGAGAGGTCTGGGAGGCCTTCGCTCATTACGGCAGCGTCACCTCCTGCAGCGATCTGCACGGGCAGCGAGGAGGGACAGAGGGCTCGCGTCTCGTGTGCTCTCACACTGGATGTGCTCCTGATCTGCCGCACGATGAGCGGGCAGACGCCTGGACAGCCTGTCCACTGCGCTCTGCGTCCTCACCTGGGTGGTCCCGGGGGTGCCAACTGGATGACAGAGTCCTTCCCTCCTGGGGTAGAGGAATAGAAGGGTATCTTTGGCGGCGGTGACCCCTCCACCGGAAGCGTGTGCATGGAACTCTCCTGCTTTTCTGCACACGACCCTGGCTGGGTGGGGAGACAGCCATGAGCCCGCTTCTTGTGGTTTTGAAGCCGTCCTTCGTCAGACCTCAGCAAGGCGCTGTGCAGTTTCATACTGAGGAGACATAGGCAGGGCTCAGGACGGAGGCCTGGGCCTCCTGGATGGAGGAGTTTGAAGGCAACATCTCCAGGTACTTTGGGATCTGCTGAATTGGACAAAAAAGGGCATCCAGTTGCTGATTTCAGGAAAATATGCCACTGCAGCTTCTGAGCGTGGAGGTTTGGTGCCATTGTTCTCAGCTTGTAGGCGATTGTTTGTGAAGGTCCCATTTGTCACCAGTGCTTGGAGAGGTAGTGAGGGCGGGGCTGAGGCCCTTTAGTGGGAGCAGCTGCTCCCCGGGGATTGCAGGGAGTGGGCCTGGGTGCACACAGCTGTGGGCAGGTGCAGAGGCCATGACAGCCTGAAGGCAGGGCTTTGCGCTGTGTGATGAGGCCAGCAGTCCCAGGCATTAGCTTCATGTGTGTCTCAGAAGCAATCTTGGTGCTGAAAGGGTCCCAGCAGCCTGGGGTTCTGTCCAGTTGCTGACACAGGACTTAGGTGTCCCCTTTCAGGCCAGCAGGTAGGTTCTCCCGAGCTCTTCGGGGCTGTTTCTGGCTCTCTCTGCCGGGTGCTGAGTTGTTTGCTGGGCACTCACCTGGTCATGGGGAGACAGAACTTGCAGCTCTCTCCCCACCCCGTGATCAGCTCACCTCATAACAGAGATCAGCTGGACAAGCTGGGGGTCCTCTTCCCTCCATGCTGCCTGGGAGTAACCTGAACCCCTGCCCCCCTCCAGGCCCCCCTCCGTGAAAGCTCTGCCTTTCTCCTGCCCCTGCAGGGGTCTGAGGGCTTTCAGCTGTGCTGGGGAACAGTCCTGCAGACAGCCACAGCCAGAACGTCCCTTCTGCCCCTGAGAGTGAGCGTGGCCATTAAGGAAATATCCGATGCATTGATCAACATGTTTGTCCATTCAGCAGATTTTACTGGCACCTCCTGCATGTCAGACCCCCTTTCTGGGTGGTGGGGAGTTGAGGATGAGTTCAGCCTCAACGAGATCTGCTGCCTCTGTGGACCTGACAGCCCCAGGAAGAGACACACACGCACAGTGCCCGATCCTGAGGAGGAACGAGCACTTCAGAGCCGTGCACACCAGCCAGGCCGTGTGGAGAGGAGGGGGCTCCACTGGGAGGGGCTGAGGACCTTCCACGGGGTCCGTCGGGCAGCTTACCTTCCAGGTGGGTCCGTCTTGGCAGGGAGAGGAATGAGAGAGCCGTTCACACCAGCCAGGGCGTTCGGGAGGAGCAGCACGCAAGTTAGAAAGTCTCCAGTGCCGCTGTCCGTATGAGCTTCTCTCCAGCTCATTTTCCCCATCTGTCCAGCGGGGTCTCGCTGCGTGGGACCAATGCAAGGATAGGATGAGATGTGCATGTGAGCAAGCTTGTAAAATATTAACTAGTACTTTGTGCGTGGCCTTCCACAACAGTCCCCTCGTGTGCACAGGCAGGGTCTGAGCAGAGGGAGGGCTTTGTGGATTCCAAAGGCCACCAGGCCCTTGGCAGGCAACTGCAGCTCGCCACCTCCCTCACGGACCGGTCAGCTTTCCAACACCAACACTGAGGAGGTGTGGGAGTTCTGTGCCAGGAGCTCCCAGAGCAGCTTCAGGGAGAGTGCGGGGCCCCCTGGGACCTGGGGCAGCTTTGCCCACCTTAGGAGTGCTTTGTCCATCTGGACAAGCTAGGCTTGGCTCACTGCCACCCCCCTTTGGTCCAGCTGTCCCCGGGCAGTGGTGCCCAGGCTGCCTGACATTGCAGGGGTGTGGACAGAGCCCTTGCCAGGGAATCCCTACCCCAGGATTCTGGTGTGGCCTCCACCTGGGTGTGCCCTGGTTAAGTCCTGTGCCTACTGAAGGCCTGCCCCAGCTGATCTCGCTCGCTCGCCTCCTAGACCATGCTGGCCACATTGGTTCTCATCCAGTCTTCTGGGGTGGGGACCCGTCCAAGGACAGGCTGGTTGCTCAGTCATTCTGCAGGGCCAAGCAGGGCCTGCAAGGACGATGGGCAGACACAGCCGCATCACCCAGGCAGGACAGCAGGATCTGGCCCAGGAGATCTGGGGGTGAATCCTGGCTCTGCCAGCCACTAGCCAGAGTGGAAGTGGGCAAATGGATTAACGCCTCCAGCACCTGGTTTCTCACCGAGAACACAGAGAAGGTTATAGTCTGGACCTGGTATAGTCTGGACTCTGACTTACAAATCTGAATGCCAAGCAAAACCCATTCACTAGCAAAAGCTGACTCAGGCTGAACGTATTTAGGGGCAAAACCTAAATTGTCGAGGCTAAAAGTCCTGATTTTCCTCTGTTACAGTGAACAGTCACATGTTCCTCTGAGGAACAGGAGTGGGTTTAGTTATGGGGTTCTGCCCTAGACCCCTGTGGCCATGCCATGATCCACACCATGCACCACGTGTGCCTTTGTCATCGAAATACCTGCAGTTCCCAAATACGTCTGGCCTCACAGGGTTGTTGGGGCTTAAATGTGCAAATACGAGTAAAGAGGTGAGAGCGGAGCCTGACAGCGCACCTGCTGGGCGGGGTCTCCAACACTGCAGCATTTTGGGGGAAGCTCTCCTACTGGGTGGGGTCTTTGTACAGCAGCAGCATTTCAAGGTGGGCTGATCCTTCTCATCTGGGGAAGCCAGGGCTGGGCAGGTGCCTGAGCCTCATGAGGGTCTCAGTCTAGATGTTGGGCCCTATTCTCCCTCCTGCCTTGGGCTTGGAGATGCTCACAGGTGAGTTCTCATTTGTGAAGAGGTCTGTCTTCCTGAGGAGGCAGGGGACCCTCACCTGTGAACCAAGTGTGCCATGGGAGCTGCTCCATGTCCAGGTCCAGGTCTCCTGGTCTGCAGGGAACGGCACAAGGGGGCTGGCCTAGGCCAGGCCAAGTGTCCCTGGAGGATGTGCTCTGTCCTAGAAGGGGGCTGACCTGCTTGCTGACCCTGCTTGCTGCTGCCTGGCTCACCTGACTCAGCCACGGCTGTTCCGAGGGCCCTTCTGAGTACGAACTTCCAGTTGGAGGATCTGGGTGAAGACCCGGCTGCTTGAGATAGCAGCCTCTGGCTAGGCCCTTGGCGTGGCCAAGCCAATCAGGCAGGTTTAGAGCCTGGTGCCCCTAGACAGGTCCTGCAACCAAGAACAGGGGTAGCCTTCAAAGGCCAGCCCTGCCTTCCAACCACCGCTCCACAGCGAGGGAAACCAAGGCTCTTAGGGCAGGAGGCTTGTCCGAGATTAGCACCTGCATGCTCCAGGCTCTGAGTTCTGTCCCCTCAGCTGTCCGGCCCCTGGGTGCTCACTTTAATCTCAAGTCATTCATCTTACTATTAAACGTGAGCCCAGAAATATTGTTGCAATGGAGAACGATGCCTGCGAGTCTCCAAAGCCTTCCCTCAGAATGGTTCCATTAAATCTCCCCTGCTCAGAACCACCCAGTCCAATTCATGGAGCGCCACGTGGTCTACAGCACAGCTGGTTAGGGCCAGCGGAGGTTTATTTATAGCTGGGCTCCTGGCTGCCTGGTAACCGGCCATTGCCACCTTTAAAGAGTCTTGGGATATTATCTACCTCTATTCAGCTTGAAATCAGACATGCAGTGCCTTCGGCTGGGGCTGGTGATAATTAAATTTCTATCATGCACAATTATGGATGCAAAGAATGAATGACATAATTAACTACTCTGTACTTGGAATTACTTTAAAAAATAGTCATCCCACTGGCATGTGAGGATTTGGGCAGCTTCTGGACTGAAATACAGACTTCATAATTGCTCCATCCAGATTGGGACAAAGACTGTGGTTGGGAGAACATGCCTGAACAAAGAAAAATGACTCTGCAGGACCAAAGTCCTTGACACTAATTGATCTGCCAAAAGGGGAAGAATGAGTCCAGCTAGAATCCAGGACTAACCAGCGGGTGAGCTTCAAGGAACAAAGGGCTTCCTCTGGGTCAGCCCACGAGAGGGAGCTGCCTGCAGGTACCCGGGAGGGCACAGCCACCGTGTCTGTTCCTTGGGAGCAGGACTCCTTGGAAGGCAGCGCCAGCTCCGGAAAGGCCACTGTTCCCCCTCCCGCCCACCCCAGTTGGCAACTGCCCCTGCAGGTCACGGTCCCAGGGCCTCGCTCGGCCGGCCTAGAGAGAGAAAAGAGAAGATGCCCAATTAGCTGGACGCCCATGGCCCCAGGGCTGGGGGACCTTGGGTTATCCTGAAAGAAGGACAATGACCACCTGCAAAGGACGATTTCAAGTGGAGCCTGGAGGAGGCGGCAAATAGCTCAGTCCGCACTCAACTCCCTTCCCAGCCGTCTGGTGGAAGGTGAGGAGCAAAAGCTCATGCTGCTGAGGCCTGGGGCCACCCAGGCACTGGCCTCCCCGTGCTGAGCAGAGACAGCAGCCCCCTCGCTGCAGGAGTGTGCCCCGATGCGCACCTGCCGACTTTCCTTCTGATGCAGACATGGTCCCCACTGGGGCAAGGCTGCAGTTTTCTTTTAAAAAACAGATCTTTCAAAATAAAAGGGGCCTTGAAGAAAATCGTAGAATAAATAGTCTGGGGTGGAGGCGGTTCTGGCGAAAGTGTCCTGAGGGTGGTGTGTGATGGACGGGACTTTGGGCAGTGCTGATGTGGCCTTGCCTGTCACTTGAGGCCTCCAGGAGAGTCGAGGACTGGCAGACCCAGGTCCGGAGCAGGTGCAGGGTCCCAGCTCTTCCAGCCCCTTACCTCGCAGTAGGGTCCCACAGTTCTAGCCTCCTTGATGCCAGCCCCAGGGTGCCCACTGCCGGCCAACTATGTCCTTTTCCTCAAAACCAGGTCCCTCGGTGCCCAGGGTGAATGGGTATATGAGCCTGGGTGTGGGCACCTGGGGTCTGGGACACCCAGCAGACCTCTCTGGCTTGGAGATGTGTGGGGTGGGAAGAACAGGGTGACCTGAGCTCTCCTGGTGTCACATTCTCCACGTCTGAGCCCTCCTTGGGTGAGGCCCTACTTCCAGCACACACACAGCTGTCTCCATTCATCTTCAGGAATAACTGACCCTTGAGGCCAGACAGTGGCTGTGAAGAGCAGGGGGACCACCTGACCGTGACCCCCAAGGACAGACGCTGGCCCTCTTCATGGATGAGATGACCAGGGCCAAAGGCGGCAACGTGGGGGCCCACACTGACGGCAGCATCTCACACCTGGATGTGTTTGTGTGGTCCGCAGGTCTGTAGGAGGTGGAACTGGTTAATTTAAAGTCAGGTTGGGGTTGTTGTTGGAAAGGGTTCCTGCTCCCACGAGAAACCAAGGATGAGTGGTGGCTGCACCCAGTCTCCATCCCCATGAGCACCCTGCGGGGTGTTGGGACCCCCAGGCCCGGGCCACACACCTCTCTCTTTCAGGGCCGTCTCTCCCTGTCTCTCCAGACCTGCTCTGGATTCTTCCTTCTAGAGCTTCCCAGTGGGTTGCCGGAGCTGTCTGGGGTTATGCGGCTTGCCTAAGGCCACACTGATTGGGGCCCGGCACCAAAGTCCATTAGTATTACTGTGACAGCAGCCGTCTTTCTATGTAAGACGCTTATTTCATAAGAAATGCCAGCATCTCTTGGAGTCCTTCTGAGGAGGCAACTGCATACGAACCTCGCCTCTGTCCCGTGCTGTGACCCTGGGAGAGACCGTGGGCAAAACCCAGTGGCGTCCGAGGGTCTGTGTGGCCCCGAACTCATAGTGCTGACAGCAACATGAAATAATGAAGGCACAGGGCACTCTGTTCGTGCATGTTAACTTGTGTAACTAGTGCACGTTAATCACATTAACTAGCCATGTTAACTAGTGATGTAGATTAATAAGGATTAATCAATACGAATGAGTCATGTATACTGACGGATATCTGGGCGATGGGATTCTTCAGCGAGGCCGGGGAAGAAGCAGACTGTCACCTTTGGCCTAAAGGTGGTGGGTTACGTGGTGGGAGGTGCTCAGGGCAGGTGGGCAGGAGGGGAGAGCGTCCCAGATGGGGAGAACCTATTTGAAAGGCAGTGGACATCTTCCCATGTGCATAGAGAGGACGGATGGCTGTGGGGTGGGAACTGGGGGAATGGGGCTTGTGGACATGTTCCCGTGTGTATAGAGAGGACAGGTGGCCGCTGGGTGGGAGTTGGGGGAATGGGGCTTGTGGACATCTTCCTGTGTGCGTAGAGAGGAAGGGTGGCCATTGGAGCAGTGCAGACGGGACCTGTTTCCAGAAGAAGGACTGAATTGACCAGATTTGCATAATATGTTTTTATTGCACTGGGAATTGGGGCCTAGAGGCCCACTGGGGTTTGATTGTGCTGTGGGTTTGATGATGGCCTGGATTTCGGGGGAGGGGCAGGTGTAGAGGGAGATGGAGGGAAGGTGGTAGGTGGGAGAGGACTTAGCAGGTGAGTCTCTGAGACTTGTCCATGGTGTGGGGTGACTTTGGGGTCTGTGCCAGGATGCCCCCACCTCAGCCGGCTTCATGGGCATCAGAAGGATCAGCTCTCAGTGGGTCCCTCCCCAGGCTGGGGTTGGGCAGGCTCTGACTGACCCCTGTCCACTGGGGGCACGGGAGGCTGCATCTGGGAGGGCGTCTCCATCAGTCCCGTCCCCAGGGCCTGTGCCCATACGCCTGGGCTTCTCCCACCAATGAGGTGAGCTTTCCAAGCGTCGTGAACTTTGGTCTATCCTTAAGAAAACCCAAAATTGCACCTTTTTTTCAAGGCCTGCCCTGTGTCCTGGCTCTGCCACCTGCTGGCCCCTTCCTGGGTGGGAGGGCAGGGGTGACCCGTTCAGTGACAGGAGGGTGGGCGTCTGTACCTCCCACCCATCCCGATGAGCACCGAAGCCCTGAGACGCAGGGCAGCTTGTGTGTCGGTCTTTGCAGGGAGACTGTATCTGATTTTAGAGCAGAATTCCAAACGTCTTTCAGCAGAAGACTCACTTGGTAGACTGAGTGGTGGGCCCACGGTCCACAGGAAGCCGAGTCCTTAGTCGCTGTGAGATCTTCATGCCTTTAATTTCTAATTGTTTATTTGCTCCATGGGGAGGAGCTGGCCTCACAGCTGAGCACAGGGGCCAGGGAGACAGGACCTGCTTCCAGAAGAAGAAGGACTGAACTGACCAGATTTGGATAATATGTTGTTATTTTACAAACCGGGATTACAAGCCCTGGAAGGAACTGATGAGCTGTCGCACCTGAGCCAGGAAGGAACTGTTAAATCCTGTGACCCCAGTTAGTAATGGAAATGGGAGCATCAAATGGGGCTTAATCCAGCCACGAATTTTCTCATCATCACTTCGTTTTTATCTTACTAAAAAATGTAGTGACTATTCATTGCAGAAACTTAGAAAGCACAGTTAAGGAAAAAACAGAAAACTAAAGTCAACCACGGTTTTACTTTTGGGAGAAAACTACCAAGCTTCAGGCGCCCATCCGTGCATCCCAGTTTAAAAATCCGTGCAGTGTATTCAGAAGAAAATGGTTATGGAGTCTAAGTTTTTAATAGGCTGCTTTGCTTATTGGTAAAATCATATGCTGTTTGCTGTCATTGAAAACCCCCCGGTGCCCGGTGAGAAGCCGGGATGGAGCCCGTTTACGGAGCCTCGAGCTGCTGGCCCGCCTGAGGCTGGCGTTCAGGTTCTGTGCAGTGTTTTGGAGAGAAATGAGATTCGTTGCTGCTTCCTTCGCCTGAGGAGGGCACGGCCTCTGAGAGTTTCACCAGCAGACCTGCCTGCACAGTGGTCCAGGGCGCTGAGCCCAGCCCCAGTCTTGACCATGGCCTGTCAAACGTGGTTCCTGACAGAGTAGTGGCTGGAGCAGACGCTACCTGGAGGCAATGGGCACGTGACCCGGGGTGTGAGCTGTGAGCTCAGGGGCAGCAAGAGCCATCAGAAATGGGGAGGGCACGTGGCGCTTGAGTGGCCATCGCTGTGGTGAGCCCCCACACCGTGGCCGTTCTCAGCACTCAGGGAAGAGACATGGCACTCGCGTGGCCTTTGCCGTGGTGAGCACCCACGCCGTTGCTGTTCTCAGTGCTCAGGGAGGGGCCGTGGCACTTGTGTGGCCTTTGCTGTGGTGAGTCACCACATTGCCACTGTTCTCTGTGCTCAGGGAGGGAATGTGGCACTCGTGTGGCCTTCGCTGTGCTGTGTCCCCACACTGCTGCTGTTCTCAATGCTCAGGGAGGGCACGTGGCACTCGTGGCCTTTGCCGTGGTGAGCGCCCACGCTGCTGCTGTTCTCAGTGTTCAGGGAGGGGAAGTGGCACCTGTGTGGCCCTGGCCATGGTGAGTCCCCACACTGCCGCTGTTCTCGGTGCTCAGGGAGGGGACGTGGCACTCTTGTGGCCCTTGCCGTGGTGAGTCCCCATGCCACTGCTGTCCTGAGCACTCACAGCATTGCCCCCATGTAGTCCTAAGGGTGGTCCTGCATGAGGCGTGTCACCCCCATTCTGCAGGAGCAGCCGAGTTTCTGGCAGGTCACATGAGGTGCCACCCTACTCACCAGGACCCTGGAAAGGAGGCGGGACAGGCGTCCACGTCCTGAGCCCCATTGTTTTGTAGAAACGGGGTCTCTGTTGCCCAGGCTGGTCTTGAGCCCCTGGCCTCAAGCAGTCTTCCCACAGCCTCCTGAGTAGCTGGGACCACAGACACACACCACCATGACGTCAGCCCCCCGAGTAGCTGGGACCACAGACACGCACCACCACGACGTCAGCCCCCCGAGTAGCTGGGACCACAGACACGCACCACCACGACATCAGCCCCCCGAGTAGCTGGGACCACAGACACGCACCACCACAACGTCAGTCCCCCGAGTAGCTCGGACCACGGACACGCACCACCACAACGTCAGCCTCCCGAGTAGCTGGGACCACAGACACACACCACCATGACATCAGCCCCCCGAGTAACTGGGACCACAGACACACACCACCATGACGTCAGCCTCCGAGTAGCTGGGACCACGGACAGGCACCACCACACCAGTTAATTTTTTAATTTTTTGGTAGAGATGGGGTCTTGCTATGTTGCCCAGGCTGGTCTCAAACTCTTGGCCTCAAGCAAGCCTCCTGCCTCGGCCTCCAAAAGTGCTGGGATTTCAGGCATGAGCCGCCGCACTTGGGCACTCGGCCCCGTTTAACAAGAGGGGAGGGGCGGGAGGTGCAGACCCCTCAGAGACGCCGCAGGAGGCCGAGCACACTGCCCTGAGGTCGTGTTGGAGGCCGCTGACGGTTTCCGTGGCTGCGCCGGGCTTGGGCTCCATCTCCCTCCGGCCTGGGGCCGGTACCAGCTCCTCCCTTGTGCCCAAGTGACGCCCTGTGGATGGTGGGGACTCTGCTTTCTCGTCTGCGCCCTCCCCCGTGCTCCTGGCCTTCCTGGAGGATTCAGTGTCCTCGGGAAGCATCCACGGCACCCCCAGGCCCTCCGCGAAGCCCGCCGTCCTCACGCTGAGCCTCCCTCCCAGCCAGCCGCCACCTGAGACCTCGGTTCCTCTGGGTCAGTTCTTCCCGTCTGAAGGAAGTATCTTGAGCTTTCTTCCACCAAACCTACAAACCCATCTGCAGGCGGCTCCCCCATCCCGCCATCTCCTGCAGGGCTGGGCCCTCCCCGAGCTCCACGCCCTCAGCACAGCGCGTGCCTTCCAGCCACGTGGAGGAGCCGTGAGGTCCCTGGAGCCTCTCCGGCGCCCCAGGCTGGCTGGGTTCCGTCTTCCTTCCATGCCATTCCCTCTCTGGCCGTCCCCCTGCTCCACATCCCACGTCACTCCACCAAATACCTCTCAGATCCTCAGATATTTCTTGGATTTTTCCATTTTTCCGTCTTCCTCCAAACCACCACCGTCTCCTGCAGCTGCCGCAGTCCCAGCCTCTCCCACCTCCAGTGTCCACCGTTGGCTCCAGGGCAGCAACAGCAGCCAGGGACAGAATCTGTGTGGGGCCCTCATGCCCTGCCGCCCCGCGCTGGCCGCCCTTCCCTTCCCCTGGGACCCCCTGAGACCTGCTGGCTCACCGGCCCCCATCCCACCTTTGCACCCTCCCGTGCACTGTGATGCGTCAGCCCTGGTCCCCTCGGCCCTGCACACGTGGTCACTGTCCACTGTGATGGGTCAGTCATGGTCCCCTCGGCCCCGCACACGTGGTCACTGTCCACTGTGACGCGTCTGTCACGGTCCCCTCGGCCCCGCACACGTGCTCACTGTCCACTGTGACGCGTCTGTCACGGTCCCCTCGGCCCCGCACACGTGCTCACTGTCCACTGTGACGCGTCTGTCACGGTCCCCTCGGCCCCACACTCGTGCTCACTGTCCACTGTGATGGGTCAGTCACGGCCCCCTCGGCCCCGCACACGTGTCCACTGTGACGCGTCTGTCACTGTCCCCCTCGGTCCCGCACTCGTGCCGTCCTCTGTGGGGCCGGGGCCAGCCCTGCCCCTCGCTCCAAGAGCAGCTCAAGTGTTAGCTCCCTAGGGAGGCTGCTCCTGAGCTTCGCCCAGGGCCCCCGCCCCGCTTCCCTCTTCCCCTTTGCACCGGAGCAGTCGCATATGCCACCCCACCACGTTCCATTTACGTCTGTCCCGGCAGGGATGCCCGGCTCTTATTCGGGCCCGTGATGTTCACGTGTGACCAGTTCCTGGTGTGGCCCCGTGAGGCCCCCTCACACTGGACAATCCCCCGCGTGGCCCGGACCTAGCAGTCCACACCGCGTGACAATCTCCCATCTCAGGCGACCTGGAGGCCCTCGCTGTGGCCAGCTTAGCTCCCGGGGCCGCCCCAGGCCGAGGCCAGCCCCTTCCCTGCTGTGGGAACCCCCCAGGAGTCCCCTTCCTTCTCCATCAGCAAAAAGGAAATCCCGAGGTGGTGGGAGGAGGGTCCCATTGGGAGTTCTTGAGCCTCCTGGTGGCCAAAGCTGGAGGGAGGCTTCTGGAGGCTTCCACACCCCAGCGAGTCCTTGCAGAGCGGCGGGAGCTGCCTTCCATGAGACAGGTGCTTTCAGCCCCAGGTCTCCCCAAAGTCACCCTGCTCAGGTTGCTTGTAGCTCCCCAGAAGTGCGGGCGGGAGGTGCCACTCCCCGTTCTTAGGCAGGTGCAGGGGGGTGCGTGGGTGTGTGTGGGTGTGCACTGTGGGGATGCAGGGGGTGTGTGTGGGTGTGTGGGGGTGTGAGTGGCTGTGTGTGGTCGTGCAGGTGTATGTAGGGATGTTTCGGGGGGGTGTCTGTGGCTGTGTAAATGTAGGTTGGTGTTTGTTGGTGTGTAGGTGTGTGCTGATGTGAGTGGGTGTTTGAGGTGTCGCCTGCAGGTAAGCACACCTGGCCGTCCTGTCTAGAGATTAGGCCTTTGTGTCTGTGGGTGTGTAGGTGTGTGTTGTGTGTAGTGTAGGGTGTGGTGTGTGTAGGTGTATATGGGTATGTACATGGCTGTGTGTGGGGTGTGTGCTGATGTGTGTGGCTGTATACGTGTGGGTCCAGGTAAACACACCTGGCCATCCCTTCTAGGGGTCAGGCCCTGTGTCTGTGGGTGCGTGTGTGTGAGTGTATGTAGGTGTGTGTGATGTGTAGTGTGTGGGTGTGGTGTGTGGACATGGGTGTGGGTGTGTACATGGCTGTGTGTGGGGTGTGTGCTTATGTGTGTGGCTGTATACATGTGGGTCCAGGTAAGCACATCTGGCTGTCCCTTCTAGGTGTCAGGCCCTTGGGTCTGTGGTCAGCATGGAGAGATCTACCCCAGTACTCAACCCTGAATATCAGGTAGGGAATCCATCAGCCAGGCGAGAGCTTCACTGCAGAAAACTCAAACTTCCCAGGCAGAGTGGGACCCCTGGACCATGCCCAGAGGACCCGGATTGCAGCCAAGAGCCCTCGTCCACACAGGAGAAGAAGGGGCGTGAGGCCAGAGAGTGACCCTGTTTCTCTCCCTCCTTCCTGCAGCCATGAAGTCGGGGGGCACGCAGCTGAAGCTCATCATGACCTTCCAGAATTACGGGCAAGCGCTGTTCAAACCCATGAAGTAAGTGCCGAGGCCTGTGGGCTGGGGTGTGAGGAGCTGGAGCTGCAGGCGAGCAGGCACCGGGCTTCTGCTGGGGACGGCCGTGTCTCCTCCCAGGGTGTTTTGGGGAGACTGTGGGTGACCACTCTCAACTCTCCCCATCATGGCAAACGAGCAACAGAGGTGGCCTCATTTTCTCTCCTCTCCCACGGCCTCCCCACCTCCTCCCTTTTTATAGGACGGAAAACCTGCTGCTGGTTATTCTTACCCTGTGAGAATAAGCATTTGTATTTTAAACAAGTAACCTGGAATGTGAACACCAAAGAATGCCTCTCTGGAAGAGGTGATGTCCGCACCTTCCCAGCGGCCTCCGGAGCCCGCACACCTTTGCTACAAAGGGCCGGACGCAGCTATTTCAGGCTTTGCAGGTGTATGGTCTCTCCCCAGTATTCAGCGGGTGGTCCTAGCCCCAAAGCAGCCAGACGCAGTACGTGGTGATGGGGGAGGCTGAGTTCTAATAAGTCTTCATTTATGCAACAAAATGGGCTGGATGTGGTCCAGTGGACAGTGTGCCCTGATCTGGATAAAATAGAAACTGTGTCACCAAAACCGATAACACAGCGCTCCGTGGCACGCGACAGCTCGTGGTGAGGGGTGTGTGGACACCTGGCCACCCCAGGAAGGCTGCTGGGCTGGGTGAGGCCTGTGGCAGGCTGAGGGGTGTGCGTCCCACAGGAAGGGGCCAGCGGCCTATCACTAGATCTTGGCCATCTGGCCTGATTTCCAACTTTCTAGAGAAGCTGGAAATATGGATTTTTTTTTCCTGTTTTAATCTTGGTGGTAACTAATTCAGAAGCTCTTAATATACTTTGCAGGTCAAACAAAATATAGCTGCCTGCTTGCAAGTTGTGGCTGGAGGCAGATGTTTGCAGCTGGGCTCGGTTTCTGGGCCTCTCATTTCTCTGGACAGATGTCCTGGAGGGACTCGACCGAGGGAGGTGGCCCTGCCCCGGTCTTCCCCCAAGACCCACGAGTCCTGCCTCAGACCCGGGGCTGCCGGGAGCTGGTGGATGAGTCACAGCCCCGTGCCTGAGCCCGGGCCGAGGGCATCCCCGCTCGCACGCTCACACAGGGCCGGGGAGCAGCCGTTCACCAAAATTACACAGAGGCCATCAGAGCTCAGGGCCTGGGGCTAAGGGCTGCCGCCAGGGGTGGGATGAACGCACGGGAGCTGATCCGCTGCCCTCACGGGTCTCACGGCCTAGCCCTGCGTGGGGCCTGAGACCACAAGCACTTCCTTCCCCGTTTCTGTGCGTGGACGTGAAATTCAGCCTCCTTGGGCCTCTCGTGGCCTCTGCCCCGGTTGAGGAGGCTCAGCCAGGAGAGACGGCGCCGCCCCGAGACCTGAGGGTCTCCTGGGTTACGTGAAGGAGCTGTTTGAAGACCCCTCCTTTCAGGATGCTGTGGTGTGGAGCCGGGGGTGGGCAGGAGACAAATGAGCCTGGGCAGCTGCTGCCGGGCGGACGCTTCCCCTGGTGCCGGGCGGACCCTTCCCCTGGTGCCGGGCGGACCCTTCCCCTGGCAGTAACGGGAGTGGAATAGTCGCTGAATGGCGGTGTCTTCATCTCCCTTGAGCTGGCTTTGAGCCGCGGGCACGGCTGGGGGAGGCAGACTCCTGCCTCCCACCTGTGGGAGCATTTTTCAGCCTCGCAAACGTTTCCAGGTTCATTCAGGAGCATCCCCTGGAGGGGTGGCCCCGTCACGCCGAGCTACGGGACCTTGAGTGCTGAGTCCCGTCCACAGAGAACAGAGTGTTCCTGGGCGCCAGCTTCTCCAGCCCCTATTTCATGGTCCGCGTGAATCCTCGGGCCCTGTTTCTCATCTCTGAGGAGGTGGAAAGTGCAGCCGTGGTTGGAGAACGGTGACATTTACCGAGCCGCTGCTCTAACCCAGGCCCTGCGGGAACCGGCGTCTCGTGGGCACTCGGTAGCTGTGGGCCCGGCCTGTGCTCGGGGTTTACATACAGAAGCCTTTATGTTTGTCCATCCTCACACGGCCCTGTGAGTTATAGGAGGTGACGTTTACCGCTGCGTAAGGACGAGAGAACTGGGGTTTAGAGAAGGAAAGTAGAGACCCTCCTGGACCAGGATCCAGTGTCCCCTTAAGCCCAGGGTGCCCGACCTACCCTCCGCCTCCCCCAGCCTTCTCCCTTCCTCCTCCCCCGTCAGCCTTCCCTGGGCCTCCTCCCAGCCTCCGCCAACCTCCCTCATCCTCTCCTCGGACCTTCCCATGCCTTCCCTGGACCTCCCTCCCCCCAGCCTCCTCCATCCTCCCAGCCTTTTCTGAGCCTCCCCTTAGACATCTCCCAGCCTCCTCCCAGCCTCCCCACAACCTCCCCCAGACCTCCCCCAGCCTCTCCCAACCTCCCGGCCTTCCCCCAACCTTCCACCTCACCTCCCCCACCTCTTCCTCCCCAGGCCTCCCCAAACCTCCCCAGCCCCCCACCGTGATGGGCACCCCACTTCCCCAGCGTGGCCACATGTGGGGCTAACCTTAGAGGTCAGGGGACCTCCCATGGTCCTGCAGCGGGCAGAGGTGGCGCCAGGCTCCAGAGCCCCCTCCCTAGGACCCGTTTGTCAGGGCCCTGCCATCCCAGCTTGCCTGAAGGCCGAGGCTGCTGACGGACGGGCTGGGCAGGGCTGTGCTGTCACCCGGGGAGGCCAGTGTGACGTGTGGGCTAAGCGGGGAGGTGGGGGCCGGGTTACAGCATAGCCAGGAAACAGGCCTGAGAAGCCTGCTGCAGTTGGGGAAACTGAGGCCCGGAAAGGGAAAGGATAAGTCCAAGGCCATGGCGTCCAGAGGCTGGTCCGGGACTCCGTCTTCCCACAGGGCACATGGCGGGCGGAGGCAGGGACCCCACACCTCAGGCGGGCGGGCGTGTGCAAACCTTTCGCAAACCTCCCAGCTCGGTCCTCTCACCGCCGCCCCCCAGGTCAGGTCAGGGCGTTGGCTGGTGCCCGACCCTCCTTTGCAAACCAGGGGGCCTGGATCTGTCATCGATCGAGGTCCTGCAGCCAGTCACGCCCCTCATGACCTATGGGGGCTGTGCCCAGGGCCTGGGGGATGATCGTTTCTTCTTCCGCAGAGGCTGTGGTTTGCATACGAAAGCAGCTGTGGTTCATGACCATAGCGTCAATGAGTTAAAATCCATGATTAATAGTTCTCTTTAAAGGCCAGGCACGCTGGCTCGCAGCTGTAATCCCAGCACTTCGGGAGGCCGAGGCTGGCAGATCATTTGAATCCAGGAGTTCAAGAGCAGCCTGGCCAACATGGTGAAACCCCATCTCTACTAAAAATATAAAAATTAGCCGGGTGTGGTGGTTTGTGCCTGTGATCCCAGCTACTCAGGAGGCTAAAGCAGGAGATTCGCTTGAACCTGGGAGGTGGAGGTTACAGTGAGCCGAGATGACGCCACTGCACTCCAGCCTGAGGGACAGAACAAGACTCCGTCTCAAAAAAAAAAGTTTTCTTTAATAAAGGACTTTGCTCTCTGCGCTCATCATGGCTTGGTGAGTTCCTAGTACAACATCGTGAATTAGTTAGAGAGCACAGTGTTTCTCCTCCGAGGTGCCAGATGTGCGGTGAGAGGGTGTAGATGAGGGGCCGGCGGTGAGATGGGGGCCGGCCTGGGGTGCTGCACAGTGTGTGGGGCGGGGTCACCAGGGGGATTTTAGGGTCTCCATTTCTAATAGTCGCTGAAAAGCACGTAGCCGGCACATTAACCCAAGAGCTCCTGGGTGCTTTTGCTTTAGGGTTACGTTACAATATTTATGTTCTTTTTTTAAAGTCAGCTTTATTGAGATATAATTCACATGCCATGCGATTCACCCACTTAAAGTCTGCAGCTTGGGGGCTTTCAGCTCAGAACTGTGCATTCATCACCGCAGTTGATTTTAGCCCGTTTTCCGTGACTCCACAGAGAAATCCTTCGCCATTCTGTCATCACTCCTCAACCCCCTTGTCCCCCTCCAGCCCCCGTCAAGAACTAGTCTACTTTCTGCTTCTTGATATTCATAAGTTACTTATTCTGGATTTTCATACAAATGGAATCACGTACTGCGTAGTTCTTTGTGAGTGACATGGAGGGCTCTGGAGTTCTGCAGTGTGTGGTTCTTTGTGAGTGACATGGAGGACTCTGGAGTCCTGCAGTGTGTGGTTCTTTGTGAGTGACATGGAGGACTCTGGAGTCCTGCAGTGTGTGGTTCTTTGTGAGTGACATGGAGGGCCCTGGAGTCCTGCAGTGTGTGGTTCTTTGTGAGTGACATGGAGGACTCTGGAGTCCTGCAGTGTGTGGTTCTTTGTGAGTGACATGGAGGGCTCTGGAGTCCTGCAGTGTGTGGTTCTTTGTGAGTGACATGGAGGACTCTGGAGTCCTGCAGTGTGTGGTTCTTTGTGAGTGACATGGAGGGCCCTGGAGTCCTGCAGTGTGTGGTTCTTTGTGAGTGACATGGAGGGTTCTGGAGTCCTGCAGTGTGTGGTTCTTTGTGAGTGACATGGAGGGCTCTGGAGTCCTGCAGTGTGTGGTTCTTTGTGACTGACACGGGGTTCCAACGCTCATCAGTGCTGCAGCACGCATAGGTGCCTCACTGTTTTTCATGGCTGAGTAATATTCCACGGTGTGGCTGTTCATTCTTTCCTCTGTTGATGGGCATTTGAGTTGTTTCCACTTTTTGACAATCAAGGATAATGTTGCTTTGAGCAACCGTGTATGAGGTTTTGCAGGGCAGGTATTTTCGGCTCTCTTGGATGTATTCTGGGGAGCAGTTGCCAGATCACATGATAACTGTGTTTAACTGTTTGAGGAACTGACTGTCCGTTTTCTGCAGTGGCTGCAGCATCGTGTAACCCTGCGAGCTCGTTCCCGGGTTCCAGTTTCTCCACCTCCTCATCAGCGTGCGCTCTTGTCTGGCTTTTTGATGACGGCCGTCCCGGTGGGGGTGGAGGGGGGTTTTGTGGTGGTTTTGACTTGCACGTCCCAGTGACTAATATTGGAGTGTCTTTCCATGTGGGCATGGGCCATTTACGTGTCTTCTTTAAAGAAGTGTCTATTCAGAGCTTTTGCCATTTTGTTCAGTTGGGGTATTTGTCTTTTTGTTACTAAGTTTTAAGACGTCTTGGCCAGGCACAGTAGCTCACGCCTGTAATCCCAGCACTTTGGGAGGCCGAGGCAAGTGGATCATCTGAGGTTGGGAGTTCAAGACCAGCCTGACCCACATGGTGAAACCCCGTCTCTACTAAAAGAACAAAATTAGCCGGGCATGGTGATGCGTGCCTGTAATCCCAGCTACTCGGGAGGCTGAGGGCAGGAGAATCGCTTGAACCCAGGAGGCAGAGGTTGTGGTGAGCTGAGATCACACCACCGCACTCCAGCCTGGGCAACAAGAGTGAAACTCAGTCTCAAAAAAAAAAAAATCTTTACATGTTCTAAATACAAGACCCTTAGCACATATGTGGTATCGTTTGAAGGACAAGCTTAATTTTAGGACGTCCAATTTAGTTACTTTTGTTGTTCTCGTGCTTTTGGTGTAATTACGTTTGAATGCTGAAAACACGTGTGTTAGGTGAAGAGTGATGCGGGAGGCGGCACCTGCACTTGGCATGGCCAGTGGAACAGGTGCGGCTTTAGGAAACACCACGTAGCCGCAGAGCATGGGCCTGGCGTAGCCACTGTTGCTGTTTGGCCTGACTGAGTGCCCTCACCTCCTGGAACTCAGCATACCCATCTGTCAACAAGGGCGTTGGAAGAAGAGGTCTCAGGCGCTTGCAGGGCTGAACCCTTTTGACCTGGCCTAGGAGACCGGGCACTGGCTTTCCAGCTTGGAGAAGTGGGGGACTGAGCATGGGTTTGAGTCCGGTGGACACACCAAGCAGGCTGTTGGCTACAAATTCCATCTTGCGTCTTGGAAAGAACCTTCCAGACATGTGGCGGCTGCCCATGACACTGGCTGTGACCACCTCCAGGTAGAAATATTCATTTAGTCATTCCACAAACTCGGAGTGCCGGGCCTGGCCTCCCGCCAAGCACTGGGAACACAGACGTGACTCAGACTCGAAGCCTGCAGGGGGTCTGACCTCTGGACGTGGGGAGGCCCAGCCACAGGTGCTGCCTAAACACTCCTCGTCACTACACTCTCCTATGCTCCACGGGAGACAGGCAGCTACATGTGTCCAGTCTCCCAAAGTGGCCCAGGAGGACAAGGCATGGTTAACAGTGGGAGTTATGTACAGAGTGAAAGAGAAATGTACAAAAGAGGCGGAGTGAGCGAGTGAGCACCGTACCGTAGAGCTTAGAGGCTCCAGCTGGGTGGGGAGCAGGGCCCGTGGTGTACGGAGAGGATGGGGCTGGGTGGGGGGAGCAGGGCCCCTGGTGTATGGAGAGGATGGGGCTGGGTGGGGGGAGCAGGGCCCCTGGTGTATGGAGAGGATGGGGCTGGGTGAGGGGAGCAGGGCCCCTGGTGTATGGAGAGGATGGGGCTGGGTGGGGAGCAGGGCCCGTGGTGTACAGAGAGGATGGGGCTGGGTGGGGAGCAGGGCTCATGGTGGTACGGAGAGGATGGTGCTGGGTGGGGAGCAGGGCCCGTGGTGTATGGAGAGGATGGGGCTGGGTGGGAGGAGCAGGGCCTGTGGTGTATGGAGAGGGTGGGGCTGGGTGGGGAGCAGAGCCCGTGGTGTATGGAGAGGATGGGGCTGGGTGGGGAGCAGGGCCTCTGGTGGTAGATTCCCAGCCTGTGGGGTGACATCTCACTGAGGAAAGGCCAGCTGAAAGCCCTGGTCCTTGATGCTGGCCGGGGAGTCTTTTCTCCAGAGACGCCTGCCCTCCCTGCTCTTTCCAGCCTGGGAGTTTCTGGCCGTCCGCCACCTGGTGATGGGGCTTAGGCATTCAGATTTGTCTGGTGTTTGCCAGGCTGGGTTTACGGTGTCTGGGGCGGGGTTCCTGCCCCCTGCGTCCATCTCCCTTCACGTCCCAGTCCTGCTTTCCGGCCTTGGCTCAGCGTCTGGGGCCGATGCTCCGTGGTGGGTCTCGGAGCCTGCAGCCCTTCTCTGTTATAGTCTGCTTTTCTTTCCTTTTGCAAAGAATAGAAACACGTACGTATGTGTGTGTGTGTGTATGTGTGAATGTGTGTATGTGTGTGAGTGTGTGTGTGTGAGAGAGAGAGTGTGTGTGTGTGTGTCCGTCTATGTCTCCCAAAGAGACTGTCTGTAAACAGCTGTCCCAAGGCCCAGGAATTCCTCCCAGCCAAGACACATGAACAGAGGCAGTTGCAGAAGGGCTTGCGGGCTGAGACAGTATTTCTAGATGCAGAAACTTTAGCCCTCCTTCCGGGCTCTGACAACACATGGCCCGCTGGGGCCTGTCTCCGGGCAGCAGAGCTTGAGCAGTGACGAGGAATTAAAGGCAGGAGCGGGGGCCCACCCTGAACGGCCTCATCCCAAGCAGCATCATACTGGTGTGAAGAGGCCCTGTGTCCTGTCTGACTGGCTTCCTATGACCCAGGCACAGCTCCGGGGCCACAGCCAGATGCCTCCTCTACCGAGCGAAGGGCCCAAGAGGAGGATGGCCGTCAGCGGCCCCCCAGGGGTGAGCAGGTGCAGCTCAGACAAACCTTTCCCAGGTGCCCTGGGGCTGCTGACCCCCCGAGGCCTGTGGGGGAGGCGGACACAGCTTTGGCCTCGGCCTTGCAGCTGCGTGGGGCCTTCTGCGGGACCTGTGTGCAGTGGGGGTGTTATTGGGGTCGAGGCTTGCCCAGGCCCCTCCTGTGGTCATCATCCCTGGCTCCTGTTGCTTTCTCTAGGTTGTGACATGGTGGCCACAGACTGGCTGTGGGTGAGCTCCAGCCCCCCCCCGGGTGCCCCTTTTTAGGGTGGAGCTACACTCCAGCCCCTCCCGGGTGCCCCTCTTTAGGGTAGAGCTGCACTCCACCCCCTCCTGGGAGCCCCTCTTTAGGGTAGAGCTGCACTCCAGCCCCTCCCGGGTGCCCCCCTTTAGGGTAGAGCTGCACTCCAGCCCCTCCCGGGTGCCCCCCTTTAGGGTAGAGCTGCACTCCAGCCCCTCCCGGGTGCCCCCCTTTAGGGTGGAGTTGCACTCCAGCCCCTCCCGGGTGCCCGCCTTTAGGGTGGAGCTGCATTTGCCTGTTTGTGCATCAAGGGGGTAACGTGCACCTGGACCTGGGGGAATTTCAGGGCCGTCCTGGGGGGCGGTGCTGAGATGGTGGCCTCGGGCTCTGCTTGAGGTTAGGTGCGTCCCTAGAATGCACCGGATGGCAGACAGCTGTCTGCTGCAGGGCGGCCCTAGAGAGGTGCCGGCTTTCCCTGAAGCGGCTTCTGAGGCCTCCCTCGCAGCCATGTCTAGGGCCAGGCAGAGGTGCCCTGAGGGTTCTCTGCAGTCCCACGTGGCCACGTCCAGAGAGGGCAAAACAGATGCAATATTAATAAGAAAGACGGGAGAACAATGACCCGGGGCCCGAGCGTCACTGCAAAGCTGTCCATTTGTACGAGGAGAGGACCGAGAGGTTGGACGAGCGCCTGGCTGGGGCTGGCCGTAGCGGCCACCCTCAGAGGAAGAGGGGCCTGGCTGATGGTGGTGCACGTCGGCTGGGAGAGGAGGTGCAGCTGCTCTTTAGTTGATGTTCTGTCGATGTTCCTGTTCGATAAGCTACCTGGGGTCCTCTACAGTGGGCCGAGGGCTGCCCGTCCCCGTCGGCCCCGGGATGCTTTGTTAGCAGGACGTGTGAGGCCAGGAGTGGTGGGGTAGGGGTTGGACGCTCAGGCCTGCCGCCTGTGGGCTGGCCCTCGAACTTCCCCGGGCCTCAGCCTCCTGGTCTGTGAAACGGGGTCACACGAGCTGCCAGGCAGGCCACAGCGTTCACCCGGCAGCTCAAGCCCAGCCACAACCACACTGGCTGCTCTTCTCAATGAAGCAAAGTATTTAGGTGTTCACCACGTGGCTGTGGGGCCTTTCCGGCAGCTCCTGGCCCCGCAGGCCTGGGCTCAGCACTTCCTGGCAGCCGGGGCCCCTTTCCGGTGCTCCTGTCCTGGAGGGTCCCTCTGTGTGTCCTGCGGGGCCTCCGTCCAGTGCCGCGCCGCGTGCTGCCTCCTCAGTTCACCCGCACTGACCCTCGGGTGTGGCCCCTCTGATGCGAGTGCACGACCTGCTCAACGTCCCAGTAAGCTCGTGGCCCAGCCGGGGAGCCAAAGGGAGGCCGGGACGCCAAGCTCCAAGCCTGGTCAGAGGGAGGGCGGGGCAGGGTCTGAGTGACAAGTGTGTGGGCATCGTTGTGCGGCCTCATCACCGCTCTGACACCTCCTGGCTCTCTGGACATGACCCGTGTCCACTACGTGGCCCAGCCGAGGACAGGGCTGGTCACTCCTCCATCCCAGGGCTCACTCAGCCAATGCTTATTGATTAGTATAGACTGGGAAACCGAGGTGGGAGAGGTGACAGGAGCTGACATGGGCCCAGGACGCACAGATCACCCCCGTCCAGCCGGGAGCTGACACAGGCCCAGGACGCACAGATCACTCCCGTCCAGCCGGGAGCTGACACGGGCCCAGGACACACAGATCACTCCCGTCCAGCTGGGAGCTGACACGGGCCCAGGACACACAGATCACTCCCGTCCAGCCGGGGGCTGACACGGGCCCAGGACGCACAGATCACTCCCGTCCAGCCGGGGGCTGACACGGGCCCAGGACGCACAGTTCACTCCCGTCCAGCCGGGGGCTGACACGGGCCCAGGACGCACAGATCACTCCCGTCCAGCCGGGGGCTGACACGGGCCCAGGACGCACAGTTCACTCCCATCCAGCCGGGGGCTGACACGGGCCCAGGACGGACAGATCACTCTGGTCCAGCCCAAACCCAGTGGCATGGACGGGACTTGCTCAGAACCTGTTAGTGGCTCAGACAGGACATAAAGTGAGGGTTCCCCAGTGCTCCCCACTGCACAGAGGCTGGCCCCTTCTGGGGTCGTCACCATGGGTGGTGGTGGTGTTTGGAGGCATGGTTGCCTTCTGCGGTTCTTGTCCCTTCTCCATGATGCAGGAAGCCAGGCTCCACCTGAGGCGAGGTTTGAGGGGAGCATGTGACTTTGTTGTCCAGAGCTGGGCAGGTGAACAGGTGGAGAATGGGGGGAGGGGCTGGGGTCGCTGCATGAACCCTGCCATGAATGTGCACAGTCCGTGCTTGCTGAGTGCATGGATGAAAAGTGAAGGACACCCAGCCCAGGACAGCAACGCCCAGCCCAGGACAGCAACGGCCAGCCCAGGACAGCAACGGCCAGCCCAGGGCAGCGATGGCCAGCCCAGGACAGCGATGCCCAGCCCAGGGCAGCAACGGCCAGCCCAGGACAGCAACGGCCAGCCCAGGGCAGCGACGGCCAGCCCAGGACAGCAACGCCCAGCCCAGGACAGCAACGCCCAGCCCAGGGCAGCAACGGCCAGCCCAGGACAGCAACGGCCAGCCCAGGGCAGCGATGGCCAGCCCAGGACAGCAATGCCCAGCCCAGGACAGCAACGGCCAGCCCAGGACAGCAACAGCCAGCCAGGGCTGCCGTTGGGGTCTGAGGGAGGCGCGCTCCCTCTCAGAGTGGGGGCTTGGCTTCGAATCCGGTACCTGAAGCAGCAGGAGGTGCCTCGGCTGTGGCTGTGCAGACCCCTCCTGGGGCCTTGGCTGAAGGCCTTGGGAGCCACAGGAAAAGCAATTCTGGCCAAGAGGACTGTCCAGCAGTCAGCCCAGGGTGTCCTGCAGAGACTCCTGGGTGAATCCTGCCAGGCAGGGACCTGGCCTCCAGGGCCGGGGTAAGGACGGGGAGGGCAGGGGAGCTGGGCTCACACTGGCTTTTCTCCTAGAGCCCATGAACTAAGGCTCGGGGAAACAAAATGGTTTTGAGGACCAGTGAGGAATTGGTTTGGAATTTCGAAGGATTTTCTGTTCTGCTGATAAAAATTCATGTTTCTCTCCACTGTGGCCTCACCGGTTCCAAAGGCAAACAGATTGCCCAATGGGCTGGGTGGGTGTGGACCCAGCAGAGGCCTGGGCCTGACCAGACCTGGACAAGGACCCCTTTGTGTCCACACTCGGTGTGGGCCGGCCTCCAAGCCCGCTCCTCACCCTGGGTCTGGCTGGGCAAAGCTGCCTGGCACTCAGGAGCTCCTGCTGACTCCCTGGGGGAAGCCAAGCCAAGGCCTCTTGCAGGAAGGTTGATCCACCTCATTGGAAGCTGCCGGGACCCCCACATGCCGCCCTCGCTGTGGTGGGGTCCCTGTGCCCAGAGCTGCTGACTCCTGGCATGCAAGTGGCCTCCTGGGTCCTGCCTGAGAGCCTGTCCCTTATAAACTCAGGAAATGAGGCCCTTGAGCAGAGGCCAAGTCCATTCTCCTCTCACCCCTGCCCTGCCCAGCAGAGTCGCCGGGCCCACCCACTGGGCGCCTGCTGTGGCTGGGGATGCTGCTCACGCAGGTTCCCACCTCAAGTGGAGCTTAAATTCCCGGGGGGCGTGGTCAACGCACATGTGAACAAATACGCAGGAACGTTTCAGAGAGGGGTGATGCGTGGAGGGACTGAAACGAAGGAGCATGGCAGAGATGGGCTTGGTGAAGGGGGCGTTGTTCCACTGACCTTCTGGGGTCTCTCCCACAAACTGAGTTAAGCATGACTTCTGTGTAGGCACCGCCTGGGGAAGTCCTAGGAGGCGGCGTTGGAGCTGAGACCTGAACGGCATGGTCAGCAGCAGGGGGAGGTCTGGAGAGGAGCATTCCTGCAAGGGCCTGTGCTGGCCACGTGTGCAGAGGAGAGAGGCCGGAGGGAGGGCGGGACCCGTGCACACAGGAAGCTCCACGTCGTGGGCAGGTCATCTGGTGCTCGAGCGTAGGAGGCCTGGGGTGGTCAGCTGCATTTTCCCTGGGCACCCAGCCATCACGCCCTGGGGAGCAAGGACAGGAGGCCTCCCATGCCTGAGAAGTGAGAGCCTGGATGGTGGGCCCAGGGCACAGGGCAGAGCCTCGTCTACAGCAGGGCAGGGAGCTGCAGGAGCCGTTCTTAGCATCTGGGCACAGGGCGGAGCCTCGTCTCCAGCAGGGCAGGGAGCTGCAGGAGCCGTTCTTAGCATCTGGGCACAGGGCGGAGCCTCTTCTACAGCAGAGCAGGGAGCTGCAGGAGCCGTCCCTAGCATCTGGGCACTCGGGAGGGAGGGGCCTGTGTGGAGCCAGAAGTGCGCAAGTCAGGAGACAGGACAGGGCTGGGGGCCACGCAGGGATGTCTGGAGGTCCAGGGCAGCTGTGCTGTTGTGTTTTGTTTCTTAGAAAGCTCCTCAGTGGGTGTGATGGGTCAGTGGAGAGTGAGCGCCCTGTGAGAGTCAGGGCAGGCCTGGTCCAGCCCCCAGCAGTGAGGATGGAGGGACTCGGGTGTCCAGAGCAGCCCAGTGCTGCAGTTGGGTACTGAGAGCAGCTGGGGTCACTGTCAGCCCCCACTGTGGTCCCCAGTCTTGCAGGCCCTCAGTAAGGGAGTGGATTGCCCTGGCACAGGCTCAGGAAGCAGATGCCTGGTGAAGAACGGCCTGAACCCCCCAGGCCCAGGGCTGGCACTGAGAGGGGAGTGCACAGGTGTCCACGGAGGCCCTGCCCCTCCTGGGGTCTCTGAGACCCTGGGGCCAGGATCCCAGCAAGAGGTGAAGGGAGGGGCCCTGTGGTGCCAACCAAGGGCCGGAGAGCAGAAGTGAGGGGCCCTGAGGTGCCAACCAAAGGCTGGAGAGCAGCCCAGCACAAGGGGAGGCAGCACCATGGCAGGCAGAGTGCCTGGAGTGCTGCTTGGTGCCGGGGGTGGGCATGAGCATGTGTTCATGTGTATGAATAGGTGGGCATGTGTGTGTGCATGCCTATGTGTGCGTGTGTATGAGTGTGCAAGGGTGTGTGTGCATACCTATGTATGCGTGTGTATGAGTGTGCACATGCTCGTGTGGTAGGTGGGCGTGTGTGTGCATGCCTATGTATGCGTTTGTATGAGTGTGCACACACTCGTGTGGTAGGTGGGTGTGCGGGTGTGCATTGCCTATGTATGCGTGTGTATGAGTGTGCACACGCTGGTGTGGTAGGTGGGCGTGCGGGTGTGCATTGCCTATGTATGCATGTGTATGAGTGTGTAAGGGCGAGTGTGTGCATGCATGTGCTGTGTGGGTGCACGTGTCGGTGTGTATGTGTGGCATGTGTACATGTGTAAAGTGTGTAAGGGTGTGCATGTGTGGGTGTGTGTGAGGGCGTGCATCTGTTGTCATGCAGGTGCTGTGTGGGTGCACGTTTGGGCATGCATGTGTATGTGTGTACACATGTGTGTGTGTAAGGGCATGTGTGTGCATCCATGTGCTGTGTGGGTGCACATGTCAATGTGCATGTGTGGTGTGTGTACATGTGTAACGTGTGTGTAAGGGTGTGCATGTGTGGGTGTGTGTACACACGTGTGCATGTGTGTGTGAGGCACGCATCTGTTGTCATGCAGGTGCTGTGTGGGTGCACGTGTGGGCATCTGTACGTGTGTGTGCCTGTGCATGTGTATGTGAGGGCATGTGTGTGTGCACACCCATGCACGTGTGTGTAGGCTTATGTGAATGTGGGGGAGTGTGCACGTGTGTATGAATGGAACCCGTGTGTGTTCCTATGAAGGGCAGTTGGGACCAGGGCTGGTCCCCAGTTCTCAGTGAGAGGGCCTGGGGCGAGCTCCCTTCTGTCCAAAGCCTGAAGTGTGGGCGTGTACAGCTGTCCCAGCCTCACAGGGATGGAGACTTGGGGATCTCAGTGTTGTCGGATCGTCCGCTGGGCTGCAGGCTCCACGGGGGCTGGGCGCTGAGTCTTAACTCAACATTGTGTCCGCAGCACTGGCCACATAGTAGGGGCTCGATATGTGGTTCTGAGCAAGTGAATGATCACAGAGCCTGCCGAGGTAGAGGCCAAGGAGCCCGTCTGTCTCGCTCTCCGGGGCTGTCCTGGTGGCTGTGGGCCCGGCAGAGGCAACCACTGCAAAGGGTGCAGGAGGAGCAGAGGGGAAGGCGGGCGCGTGGTGGGGCAGATGCCGTGGGGCGGACATGTCCCTGCAAGTGACGTCTGCAGCCGGCTCGTCGGTGTGGGGGGCGTCCCGGCTTCTGCACCGAGCCCCGTGGGGACGGCACCTGGTGCCTGCAGAGGGGTCAGCCTGCAGCTGCAGTCACAGGGAGGGGCCCTTACATGGACGCCGCAGGTGGTCCTGGCATTCGCCTTGCCCGCCCCAGGTAGAGGACGTTCACGTTGCTTCCAGTTTCCTGGCTTATTTTTATAGTCAGAAGAAAAATGAACTTTTTTGATTTGAAGAACAATCCTGAAATGAGCTTTCGAGAGACTCTTTGGGGTCCCCCGCCCCAGGCATCTCAGAAGCACAGAAGGACGAGGAGGCTGAATGGGCGCTGCCCCTGAGGGGCACCTGGGACCCCTGAGCCTGCCCGGCCCTCCACCCCGGGACCGTCCTGTGTCTGCCCCGGCCCGCCAGCACCATCACGGGGGTCGCACGGCAGCTGTCCCCTGAGCCTTCTCTCATTGCACAGAACGGCACCCTCACGGGGGTCACACGGCGGCTGTCCCCTGAGCCTTCTCTCATTGCACAGAATGGCACCCTCACGGGGGTCGCACGGCGGCTGTCCCTGAGCCTTCTCTCATTGCACAGAACGGCACCGTCACGGGGGTCGCACGGCGGCTGTCCTGAGCCTTCTCTCATTGCGCAGAACAACCTGGGTTTCACTGAGTTCCATGAGACCGGATGGGAGAAGAAGCAGGGGTGATCTTGGGGGCAGACGCCAGGGTTCACCTGACCTGCTAGGGTGTGTGGCCTGGAGTGCGATGGAGGCCTTTGGAGAAGGAGCTGCACCTCCCAAACCCACTGGGTTCAGCCTGGGCCCGCTGCAGGCCGCCCTCTTGGTGTCCACACGCCCCATGCCCCACCACGGAGGACGAATTCCCTTCCTCTGCCTCGTGACCGGCTAAGCTGTCTGAGTCCCTGGAGAAGGCCGGCTAGGAGGGGCCCTGGAGGGTCACAGTGCAGGGGGTGGAAGGTTTGAAAACAAAATCAATGTTAACAGCGTGTCTCCTGCATGGGCTGACTCAGAGGGGCGTGCCACAAGGCCTAGTCACCCTCACAAGAGTCCCGGTGCTTACCAGCCAAGGACGAGGGCCCAAGGCTCAGGGAGGAGGGAGCCGCTGTCCCGCAGCCACACGGCTGCCCGGCTGGGCCTCTCAGGTGGCCCCTGGTCGTGGCCCCGATACCAGGTGGTGTTAAGAGACTCCACCCTCTCGCAGGTCTGTGGGGACGGGCACAGGCGGCCGCTCCACCCCACTGCCCACGACAGGCCCGAATCCGCCCGGGCTGGAGCCTCTGGCCTCTGAGGTCACTTTGGCTTGTCCAGACACCCCGATGATTTACTGGTGGCCAAAGTTACATCAACTGAGGCTGGCCACAGAAGGTAGCTGTCTTCTCCTGCCCTCACCTGGCAGCTAGACATTTCTTTGCTTAATAAGTAAAAGGAAACTACTAACAATTATGTAACCGTTGCAGAGAATCTGACAGGCAAATGAATAAATGGTAAAAACAGCAAAACCCTCAGAGAGTGCGGTTCTGGGCCCTGCACCCACTTTACAGATGGGGAGGCTGAGGCCTGTCCCTGCAGCCGTCCAAGCCCGCACTGGCACCCTCCCCTCGGCTGTTCCGATTAGACCTTCTCAGCCTCCCCAGGCCGTCCGACCCTGGCCGACTGAGGATGTGTGTTTCCGTGGGGTCTCCTGGAAAAGATTACCCCATTTGTTGAAAATCAAGGAGAGTCATTTTTTTTCCCCAAAAACATTCCCCGGAACGGCAATATCGAGGGTCTTTTTGTATTTTCTCCAGTTATGACGGTCGCCGGGGTGCCGCTAGTGTGTGGGCCGTCGTTCTAATTGTCATGAAAGGGAGGGAAGATTAAAAGGACGGGAAAGAAAATATGGCCTTCATTTTCCTCGTACTGGGGACGAAAATGGAAGCCAGGGGATTTGATTCAAAAGCAGTTTGCTCAGGTCTGGTTGTTTTTAATGCCAAAAAAGGAAACTGCAGATTTAAGATCTCCTTAGACAAGCAGAGAACGGGCTCAAACACAAGCCCCTAACTATGCATTTAGTTTATTTTTCTTACTGATGTTTTTTTAAACATCTAGGGCTCCACGGAGGAAAATCGAGATTGTAACAGTAACCTTGGTGCTAAATATTTAATCCTGGTTTAGTAGTTAGTAGCAGCTTACCCTTTTATTACTTTGAAACTAAAGGAAGCATCACAAGGGTTTCCGTAAGAAAGATGTCTGCACCTGTGTTTTCAGGCTACTGGGAAGCCCACGTTCATTTCCAGTCTAATTGTACTTCCCTGAGTCCTATCCATGAATACTGGATGAGCCGACAGTAGCGTGTTTAAAACTACAGTGGGTCTGAAACTTTCAAGCAATTCTTTTTCCCCGTTTGCTTTTGAAATAAAGTCTAAACCATCGCAATTGTTTTCAAGTGGAAATGACTTTAGACTTTTACAGTTGCAAATCATTGAATCATTTTAAAATGGATTTTCATTAAATTGACCGTAAGAGGTTGAAGAGCCTCTTCTGAGATGATTTTCCAGCCAAAGAAATGATTCTCTCCTTCTTCTGTGTCTCACGTTGAAGAGCTGGCGCAGAGGTTTCCTGCAGACCTGGGAGGGGTACATGGGGCCGGTTAGGAGGGTCCTAGGGTTCACCTGAATGGTTCTGAAGCCCTCGCCGCACCACACCGACCCGTCAGAGCTGATGCGGGACGGCAGGCTCAGTCAGGTGCACAGGGCTGTGCCTGCGTAACGAAACACCAGGGGGAAAAGCCATCCGCCTGGCATGGTTGTGATGAGGCCCGTGGCCAATCAGAGAAATTCTGAGAAAATAAAAGATAGGTCAGTAGGCGACCCCTGCCCTGGGCAGGGTCTTGGCTCAGTGCTGCCTGTCCCCATGGGTTCTGAAGAAGGCAGGTTCATTGGAAAAGCTTGGAAATCTCTAGTCCTTAAATCATAGGGGCTCTTGTCAGTGTGGCTGTCTCAGACTGTGAGGACTCAGGCCCCTCTGCTGGGTTGAGGAGACCCCCAAGACTGGCCACCCAGGGGGCTGGTGACACGGCTCAGTGTGGGGTCAACAAGCCAGGTCCGTGTCCCTGTCCCTCCCCTGTGAGAGGCTGACACTGCCATGGGGGCTGTGGAGGGTGGAAGGGGAGACGCCCGCTGCCTACACCCCCAGCTCTCCTCTGAGGGCAGCGTTTCCACAGAGCCGGTGTGAGCCAGGAAATGACCTGTCCCAACAAGAAGCTCAGGTGTGGACGACTGGTGCCTGGAGCTGAGGTCCTTAGCATCGCAGCACAGCTGCCAGCCTCCGCGGCACCTGTGGGTCCATCCCACATCCTCCACCAAGAGTGACCTGACTGAACAGACGCCACGACTCACACGGCTCCTGCTGACGGCATGAGTGGGGTCCCGGGCAGCCTCCTCAACGTGTTTGTAGTCCTGACCTGTAACAGCTGCATGCTGGCTGGAGGGTCCCACGCTGGGGATTCCTCCTCCTGAAACTCAGCACTGGGAGCCCCTTCCAAGACTGCCCACCAGGCATCTCGTTCACGGATGGGGATCACAGCCAGGGTGAGTAGCCACACCAGGACCCGTAGTCGGGCCACACCCTGCCCCACCCACGCACCCCACCCCCCCACCACCAAGATGCCTCCCTGTCAGCCCCACGGGGGCCACTCTAGGACCAGAAGCAGGGAAATGTTGCACCCAGGAGGGGCCCTTCACGTCCAGATGAGGTCTCGTCATAACCTTCAGCACCTCCGGGTTTGTGTGAAATAGGCAGATTGTCTGGGCTCCGATGTGTGGGAAGTGAGTTTCCTTCCACGTGCAATGAGGCAGCCCTCTTTGCTGTGAGGAATGCATTTTCTGGGAACTTTGCTGCAATGTGTTCTGGCTGGTGTATAAATAATTCCGCACATCGCCGCCCTCCGGTCCTTCCTGGGCCCTGTGCCATTCTCATTCCCAGTTCTCCTGACTCACACATGGCCGCTGAAAAAGATCTCCTGTGTTGAGCGGGAAGGCCTTGGCTGCAGCTGGTCCAGGTCATGGCCGAGCCCAGTGGGGCCCCTCCTGCCTGCAGCCCTGTGGCTGGAGACCTCGCCGTCCTCACGCAAACAGTCCAGACCACAGCGGTGGCACATCGTGAGAATGACAGATGGGGGATGAGCAAGGTGCCAGGGATTTTAAATAAGACGGTCGCGTTTTGCCAAACACCTACCCCACGGGGCTGGAACAAGTGACGCAGAAATGGGCAGGAAGTGTGGACCGCAAACTCGGGGACCAAAAGGTCGTGCCGGAGTCACTGCCAGGGAGAGCCCCGCACCTTCCAGAGCTTTGCCGGCTGAAAGCCTGGTATTAAACAGCTTAATATATCTCGCTAATGACAGGTGGTGGTTTTCTGCTGTGTGAGTGATGAGAAGATTACCCAAGATAGAAAGGCTAATTTTTGCCTCCGTGCCTTCATTTATTGAGTCAGGGATCTAGTGTGTTTGGAGGAATAAGAAAGTGTCGGTCTTATCTAGTTTTTGGCCTCCCTGAGTTTGGCCCTGGAGAAGGGAATCCAAGAGAAATGGGATAGAAAGATGGGGTAGGGGGATGGGGAAGGACCAGCTCGCCGCTTCCGCGACCCTCTGGAAGGTGCCCCGAGTATCTCCGGCCCTAGCCGTGGAACCTGTAAATGTCACCTTCTTTGGAAAAGCGGTCTTTGGAGGTGTGATTAAATTAAAGACTTCGAGATGAGGACTTTCCCTGGGCCCAAAATGCAATCCCCTGTCCTCATAAGAGGGAGGTGAAGGGAGATTAAACACAGAGGAGGAGGCCAAGGGAAGGGGTTGCAGGGATGCAGTAACAAGCCCAGGAGCTCCTGGAGCCTCCAGAGCTGGGAGAGGCAAGAAGGATCCTCCCTGGAGTCTCCACGGGGAGCTCGGCCCCGCCCACACCTCAGCCTTGCATTTCTTGTCCCCAGAACGGGGTGGGGGGGAAACAGATCCCCGTGGCTTAAAGTGCCCCTGTCTGTGGTTATTTATTACAGCAGAGCCTCGTGGCTGGACCTCTGTGTCCCGGCGTTCGGAACACCAGGAGCCCTTCACGAGGCTCCTGTGGGGCCGTGGGTGGATGGAGGGTGGCCGGGCCGTCTGGTCCACATGCCTCACCCTGGCCGGCCACCTCAGACAGGTCCTTGGTGTCTCCCCGATTCGGTGTTCCCATCTGTAAAATGGGTGGAAAAACGCCTGCCCCATAGAGCCTGGTATTAGATGAGTCGCGATACAGAAAGCTCTGAGGATAGAGCCTGGCACATGGAAAGTCCTGTGTGTTTACTGCACTCAGTAATATACTGAATAATACCTACTGGTAAATGAAGGGAAGAGTCCTGTGTGTTTACTGCTCTCAATAATATACTGAATAATACCTATTGGTAAATGAAGGGGAAAGTCCTGTGTGTTTACTGCTCTCAATAATATACTGAATAATACCTACCAGTAAATGAAGGGAAAAGCGCCACATCAACCTGGCTTCAGTGTGGACACGCTGCTGGACCCCGATGGGTCCTATAGTCCCAGCTACTCGGGAGGCTGAGGTGGGAGGTTCGCCTGAGCCCAGGAGGTTGAGCATGCAGTGAGCTATGAAAGAAAAGATGGCCTGGGAGATGATGCTGGAAGACACAGGCCAGGGTGGTCCAGGCCAGGGCAGCGAGTACAGAGGCAGGAGCAGCAGCCCCAGCAGGACCCTCCCATCCAAGCATCAGGAAGGCTGGCGTGGCCGACCCCAACCATCATGCAGACGGGAGACAGGAGTGGGTGTGCTGGGGGTCTGTTCCGGGGCAGTGAGGACCCCTGGAGGGCAGAGCAGGAGCAGCAGCAGCATGTTCGGGGAGCCCGGGGTGGCCGGGGCGGGAGACGTCGACTGACACTTTGGTGGTGGTGAATGACACGCATCAGTGGGGCCCCATGGGAGGAGGGTCCCAGCGTGGAGGACTCTGTGGGAGGAGGGTCCCGGCGTGGAGGGCTCTGTGGGAGGAGGGTCCCGGCGTGGAGGGCCCCGTGGGAGGAGGGTCCCGGCGTGGAGGGCCCCGTGGGAGGAGGGTCCCGGCATGGAGGGTTCTGTGGGAGGAGGGTCCCGGCGTGGAGGGCTCTGTGGGAGGAGGGTCCCGGCGTGGAGGGCTCTGTGGGAGGAGGGTCCCGGCGTCGAGGGCCACGTGGGAGGAGGGTCCCGGCGTGGAGGGCCCTGTGGGAGGAGGGTCCCGGCGTGGAGGGCTCCGTGGGAGGAGGGTTCCGGCATCTGTGGAGTCCCCGTGGGAGGAGGGTCCCCGCTGAGGTCATCCAGCAGCCGCACTGTGTGGCCTGGGCTGGGGATGGTGTTCTTGGTAAGCCCAAGTGTGGTCAGGAGGCTGCCTGCCTGTTTCCAGGAGGGTGAGCAGGAGGCCTTAGGCACAGAGGAGCATCTGTGAGGGGCGCGTGCATCTGGCTGAGTGGGCACCTGGCGGTGTGTGCAGGCTTCCCAGCTCTTACGGCCTCTCAGGCACCGTGTCTTTTTCTGCCTGTCTGGCAGGGTTTGGGAGGTGGTGGTTTTCCATAATGCATAAATGGTTGGTGTTTGACCCACCCCTGTTTGGGCCTCAGTTTCCTATCTGTGCCCAGGGGCCTGGGGCGGCCCTCTGTGCTGAGCAGGACACCGAAGGACTCCATCCTCCGGCCCCAGCAGCCGCCCCGCCCAGGGTTCCGCCTGATGGTTTGCTGTTGGTCTCCGCCGCCGACCCGGCATCCGTTCCGTCGGCCTCGTCGGGCTGTCCCTGCTTTGTGGAACACGCTGACCCGGGGAAGGCGTGTGCCTCCCTCATCAGACTGGACGCCCCTTTCCCTGCTCGGCCGCCGGCCCAGCTGGGTAGCAGCGGGAGCAAGGAAGGACAGTGGCTCTTTGCTGACGTCCTGAGCTGCCTCCTCTGCAATGCTTCTTAGAAAAACCCTGGGGGACACCCCACTCCCCATCCACCTGGAGAGGGTGGGAGTCGGCGGCCCTGGGTGAGCAGACCTTGGCTACCCGTCTGTTCTCCCGTGTGTCCACTGGAGAGAACGCGGCCCAGCCCCCCACCTCTCAGACCCCGTCCAGGGACATCCCGTGTCTCCACAGAGCCGTCTCCTCCCTGGACAGAGCAACCCTCACGCCTGCACGCGTGGCCCTGGGTCACTGCCTGCACTGGCCGTCTCCGTGACTATGGAGCAGGGTGCCCCGAAGGTTTTGCGAATCAGTTCACTCAAACAGCTCAGCACAGCGCTCGGCTCAGAGTGAGAGCCACATCCCTGTTGGCTTCTAGTCCCTCATAGGCGTTGGTAATAAGCTGCCAGTTTCCTCTATTTTTAACCAAAGCAAACGTTTTCTATTTTCCCACAAACTGAAGAGCGTTGAAATGTTTGTTAGCAGCAACAGTGGGAACCGTTCTATGAGAAAGTGACACGTGGTCCTAACAGCAGCTGGAGGGGCCAGCTCCGGGAAGGCCTAGCGCTGCGGCTGACTGGCCCCTCGGCCGTGCCGGGATCGTGTGCGTTGCAGGACGGGGCACCCGGCGTGGTGTCCCTCCCGCTGAAGCCACAGTTGTTAAGGAGCCCTGGATTTGGGAGAAACAACGAATCCTCTTGGAGCCAGGACCTCTCCAGGGATAGGTCCTCTGCAGACCTCTGGGCCTGCAGCCCCAGCCTTCCTGAGAGGGGCCCAGATCCGGGAGGAAACACGGACGTTCGGAACAGCAGGAGCCCGTGTGTGGTTTTTGGAGGGCCCTGAAGAAGAGATCACAGGCCTGAGTCAGACTCCTGGTTCCCATCCAAGCTGTGCCATGTTCTGGCCGTGCGATTCTGCAGACGCCTCTGTCTCCTTCCAGACCTCGGCTTCCTTGTCTTTAAAATGGGGGCAGCTGTGAGAGCCGTGGGGGCTCCCGCGAGGACGCGTCGCCTGGCCCGGGGATGCACGTGTGGTGTTTGTCACCCTCTCTCTGGCTCCTTTGTGAACAGCAGTGCCTTCTCTCGATCATTCTGTGTGGTTTCCTAAGTGTCATGAGCCTTAGCATTGATGGCCTGACCGGATTTGGAGGAAACAGGTCGTAATTTCACAGCCTTTCCAGCTGGGACTAAATCACCGTGTCCATCTGCCCTGCCTTCGTGTGGCTGGGTATCCTGTATTCCCCTCCTTGGCTGCTGGAACAAATCACGGCAAACGCAGTGTCTTCAGACAACACAAGCGTCCTCTTCCCAGCCCAGAGTGCAGGGGTCTAAAAGGACATGCAGGCTGAGCTCCCCCGGGAGGCTCAGGGAGGAGCCGTGTCCTGGCCCTTCCGGCTCCTGGAGGCGCCTGCGTTTGCGGCTGGGGTCCCTCCTCCATCCTGAGAGCCGGCCGCGCAGCGTCTTCTGAAGTCAGGTCTCCCTCGGCCCCTCTTGCAGGAACGCTGTGGTCTCTCCTTCCCCAGAGCCTCAGTCACATCTGCACTGTGCCTCCCACCACGCGAGGCAGCAGTCACAGGTCCTGGGGTTCAGATGCGGAAAGCTTTGGGGGACCATTATTCTGCCAGCCACGAAAGGCCTGGGAGAGGTCAGCTCAGTCGTCATTCCTACTTTAGTATGAATAACCACAATTAGTACACCTCCTGTGTTGTCTTTCAGAGCTGAGGGAAATCCTTCTAAGGGAAGGGGTTTGAGTGTGGCCAGCTCTGGGGGGAGGGAGAGAAGGATGCACAGTGTGGGGAGCTGCAGGCAGCTCCTGGGAACTGGTCCTGAGCAGACCCCGGAAGATGTGGGTATCACGGCTGCTCAGTGCCCCCAGTGGGGGCTGCCTTCCTGCGCCTGCCTTTCTGGTGCCCTTTGAGGCCCAGGGAGGCCGTCCCGGCAGGCTGAGGCGTGACGTCTGTGGGGACTTCCTTCGCGAGGAGGAGAGCACGAGAGCCTTCCCGGGCTCGGCCGCCAGGATTTCAGCAGGTTCTGCCGAGTCCCCCTCCTCATGCCCTAAATGGGATGCTGACCTCAGAGCTGCGTCCTGGGCCTCTTTCCTCAGCTGGGGTTTTACAAGGGCGACAAGCCCAGTCGGGGGTTTTGAAGTCAGCCTTGAAAACTCTTCCTTGCTGCCCACGACTGAGGCTGGGCGTGGCCGGGTGCAGCTTGATCTCGCCTCACAGGCAGTGGTGGGGGTCCCAGGCCCCGACCACTCCCTGTATTGGGGGTGGCTGGCCGAGGGCAGGGCCGGCGTGGCAGGACCGGGACTCCTCTGAGCCCTGGTCTTCTGGGGCCGCAGGCTGTGGGTGTCTCTCGAGTCTGACACAGGAGGCTTTGCCGAGAAGGTGCTTGGGGAGGAGGAGCTGCTGCATGGGGTCTGCGGCCCCCGGCACCATCGGGGCATCCCCGGGCCCTGTGTCTGCCCTCAGCATGTGGCTCCTTCCTGCACAGTTCAGTAAGTGACTTAGGAAGAACAGAAAGGCGAGTGTTGAAAATCTGCCCTGTCCTTCCCGCTCTGAGGCTGTCCTTCCGGCAGAGTCACGTGGAAGGTTTGGGACGGACAGCCCGGCCCAGGCCCTCCCTCTGTGGGCCAGCGAGCTCCCATCCCTGCCGTTTCTCTGAGATGAGTCCCGAGAAGCCCACGGCGCTGCATGTCTCATGGGGACCTCAGCACCCCCTTTCCAGGAGCCCGCAGGCCAGCACCCCTCTCAGCTGCGTTGCAACCCTGCAGCTAGGCAGACAGGGTGGGGCTAGGCAGGGAATGGGCCACAGTCATGCCAGGAATGGGCCACGGGCCACTTGCTTCTCGGAAGTTCCCTGTGTGTTGAAAATGAGAGAAATGTCACATCACATTAGCCCAGGCTGCGGCATTTTCAAACTGTTTACACTGAGCCCAGGCTGTGGCATTTTCAAACTGTTTACACTGAGCATGCTGGTGTCTTCTGCCCCCACGGTCTGGGGTATCCGGCGCCTTCTGAAATGCCGGACGCACGTGGACTGCCGATCTGTGAGCTCAACCCTGCAGCCCAGTGGAGCCCGTGACATGAGTGTGGGTTGAGTCTCGGGACAAATGCACCTCCCCCAACCCCGGGGCAGGGGAAGTTCTATTCCACCCTGCACGTAGTCAGCTTGTTTGTTTTAATAATTTCCTTCTTCGAATGTGATGTTTTGTTTATCGTCACATAAAAAGCAAAACCAGACCCCCTCCCTGAGCCCTGCCGAGGAGGTCCTGGGTAGCTGGCGCTTCCCTGAGCGGCAGCCCCGTCTCCTCCCGCTCGGATGGGGCCCGCGGCCTTGGAGTTGCTGGAGCAGGCGGTCAGCTCAGCTTGCTGCTGGGAGGGACAGTCTCTCTGGCCTAGGTTGCATGGAGGGTGAGTGGCGGACGGGGCTGCCCACCTGTCCCACTCACTGGTAGTCTCCTGGCAGGCTGACCATGCTGGTGAGGACTGTGACTTCTGGGCCTGGGCCCAGGGCTCCCAGCATGCTTTGGACTGACCATTCCTGTTCCAGGAAACATTTGGGCGACTGCCCTGTCTCCCCCAGCCACGGTACGCTCTGCTGCTCGGCCAACCCCGCTGGATCTGATAACATCTTTCCACATTTCAAACCCTGACTCCTGGAAAAGGAGACCATGCCTGTCACCTGCCCTCCTCACCTGGCATACCTTCTGTCAGGGCGCCCAGGAAGAAGGGGAGGCTGCCAGGTGACCGCTTCAGCCGAGTTCGTCCCCTTCCGTGCAGAGGGTTCAGTTCTTTTCCAAAGCCTTTTTCCCAGGGGCTGAATCAGCAGCATCCCCTCCTGATCCCTGTGCAGAAGGGAGGCTGAGTGGCTCCTGGCCGAGGTGAGAGGCTGAGCGGCTCCTGGCCGAGGTGAGAGGCTGAGCGGCTCCTGGCCGAGGTGAGAGGCTGAGCGGCTCCTGGCCGAGGTGAGAGGCTGAGCGGCTCCTGGCCGAGGTGAGAGGCTGAGCGGCTCCTGGCCGAGGTGAGAGCCGGCCTGCTGGTCTCCGCCGAGGACGCCCCTCTCATCTCAACCTTGCAGGTACGGGGAGAAAAGTCCCAGTCTTCCCAGGCTGCCCAGCACTGCTGGCTTCTGGCAACTCTTGAGGTGTCCCTTGCAGCCCCTGTGAGCCACCTGGCTCTGAGAAGCCTGCGTGGCTAGGCCAGGGGATTGAAGCCACAGCTGCCTCCTGCTGGCACCAGTAGACCCGATCTTCTCAGGCGTTTACTGGCTGCAAAAACTTCCCCCCTTCCCCTCACCCTCACCTGGGGACCGCCTGGGATCGTCTTGCTCCCACTTCTTACTCTGCAGAAAGGGAAACTGAGGCCTAGGGCCACCCAGCAAGCACTCTTTCTGCTCCCCTCATGGGTCAAGGGACGTCTCACCAGGGCACAGCAGAGAACTTGATGATGGAGATGATGATAAGGATGGTTGATGGTCGGGGTTTCATGCGGAGGTGAGGCGGGTGCCCTGGAATCTGGGGTCCCGGTGGCTGTCGGGGTTTCATGCGGAGGTGAGGCGGGTGCCCTGGAATCTGGGGTCCCGGTGGCTGTCGGGGTTTCATGCGGAGGTGAGGCGGGTGCCCTGGAATCTGGGGTCCCGGTGGCTGTCGGGGTTTCATGCGGAGGTGAGGCGGGTGCCCTGGAATCTGGGGTCCCGGTGGCTGTCGGGGTTTCATGCGGAGGTGAGGCGGGTGCCCTGGAATCTGGGGTCCCGGTGGCTGTCGGGGTTTCATGCGGAGGTGAGGCGGGTGCCCTGGAATCTGGGGTCCCGGTGGCTGTCGGGGTTTCATGCGGAGGTGAGGCGGGTGCCCTGGAATCTGGGGTCCCGGTGGCTGTCGGGGTTTCATGCGGAGGTGAGGCGGGTGCCCTGGAATCTGGGGTCCCGGTGGCTGTCGGGGTTTCATGCGGAGGTGAGGCGGGTGCCCTGGAATCTGGGGTCCCGGTGGCTGTCGGGGTTTCATGCGGAGGTGAGGCGGGTGCCCTGGAATCTGGGGTCCCGGTGGCTGTCGGGGTTTCATGCGGAGGTGAGGCGGGTGCCCTGGAATCTGGGGTCCCGGTGGCTGTCGGGGTTTCATGCGGAGGTGAGGCGGGTGCCCTGGAATCTGGGGTCCCGGTGGCTGTCGGGGTTTCATGCGGAGGTGAGGCGGGTGCCCTGGAATCTGGGGTCCCGGTGGCTGTCGGGGTTTCATGCGGAGGTGAGGCGGGTGCCCTGGAATCTGGGGTCCCGGTGGCTGTCGGGGTTTCATGCGGAGGTGAGGCGGGTGCCCTGGAATCTGGGGTCCCGGTGGCTGTCGGGGTTTCATGCGGAGGTGAGGCGGGTGCCCTGGAATCTGGGGTCCCGGTGGCTGTCGGGGTTTCATGCGGAGGTGAGGCGGGTGCCCTGGAATCTGGGGTCCCGGTGGCTGTCGGGGTTTCATGCGGAGGTGAGGCGGGTGCCCTGGAATCTGGGGTCCCGGTGGCTGTCGGGGTTTCATGCGGAGGTGAGGCGGGTGCCCTGGAATCTGGGGTCCCGGTGGCTGTCGGGGTTTCATGCGGAGGTGAGGCGGGTGCCCTGGAATCTGGGGTCCCGGTGGCTGTCGGGGTTTCATGCGGAGGTGAGGCGGGTGCCCTGGAATCTGGGGTCCCGGTGGCTGTCGGGGTTTCATGCGGAGGTGAGGCGGGTGCCCTGGAATCTGGGGTCCCGGTGGCTGTCGGGGTTTCATGCGGAGGTGAGGCGGGTGCCCTGGAATCTGGGGTCCCGGTGGCTGTCGGGGTTTCATGCGGAGGTGAGGCGGGTGCCCTGGAATCTGGGGTCCCGGTGGCTGTCGGGGTTTCATGCGGAGGTGAGGCGGGTGCCCTGGAATCTGGGGTCCCGGTGGCTGTCGGGGTTTCATGCGGAGGTGAGGCGGGTGCCCTGGAATCTGGGGTCCCGGTGGCTGTCGGGGTTTCATGCGGAGGTGAGGCGGGTGCCCTGGAATCTGGGGTCCCGGTGGCTGTCGGGGTTTCATGCGGAGGTGAGGCGGGTGCCCTGGAATCTGGGGTCCCGGTGGCTGTCGGGGTTTCATGCGGAGGTGAGGCGGGTGCCCTGGAATCTGGGGTCCCGGTGGCTGTCGGGGTTTCATGCGGAGGTGAGGCGGGTGCCCTGGAATCTGGGGTCCCGGTGGCTGTCGGGGTTTCATGCGGAGGTGAGGCGGGTGCCCTGGAATCTGGGGTCCCGGTGGCTGTCGGGGTTTCATGCGGAGGTGAGGCGGGTGCCCTGGAATCTGGGGTCCCGGTGGCTGTCGGGGTTTCATGCGGAGGTGAGGCGGGTGCCCTGGAATCTGGGGTCCCGGTGGCTGTCGGGGTTTCATGCGGAGGTGAGGCGGGTGCCCTGGAATCTGGGGTCCCGGTGGCTGTCGGGGTTTCATGCGGAGGTGAGGCGGGTGCCCTGGAATCTGGGGTCCCGGTGGCTGTCGGGGTTTCATGCGGAGGTGAGGCGGGTGCCCTGGAATCTGGGGTCCCGGTGGCTGTCGGGGTTTCATGCGGAGGTGAGGCGGGTGCCCTGGAATCTGGGGTCCCGGTGGCTGTCGGGGTTTCATGCGGAGGTGAGGCGGGTGCCCTGGAATCTGGGGTCCCGGTGGCTGTCGGGGTTTCATGCGGAGGTGAGGCGGGTGCCCTGGAATCTGGGGTCCCGGTGGCTGTCGGGGTTTCATGCGGAGGTGAGGCGGGTGCCCTGGAATCTGGGGTCCCGGTGGCTGTCGGGGTTTCATGCGGAGGTGAGGCGGGTGCCCTGGAATCTGGGGTCCCGGTGGCTGTCGGGGTTTCATGCGGAGGTGAGGCGGGTGCCCTGGAATCTGGGGTCCCGGTGGCTGTCGGGGTTTCATGCGGAGGTGAGGCGGGTGCCCTGGAATCTGGGGTCCCGGTGGCTGTCGGGGTTTCATGCGGAGGTGAGGCGGGTGCCCTGGAATCTGGGGTCCCGGTGGCTGTCGGGGTTTCATGCGGAGGTGAGGCGGGTGCCCTGGAATCTGGGGTCCCGGTGGCTGTCGGGGTTTCATGCGGAGGTGAGGCGGGTGCCCTGGAATCTGGGGTCCCGGTGGCTGTCGGGGTTTCATGCGGAGGTGAGGCGGGTGCCCTGGAATCTGGGGTCCCGGTGGCTGTCGGGCTCATCTGGATGCGTGGCCAGAGGGCAGAAGACTCCAGGAGCATTTCAGAGCCTCTTCCAGGAGTGGGACATGGACAGAAAGCGTGTCATCACCACGTCTCTGAACTTCCTGGACTGTTCTAGGAAAAGGGGCATCCAGAAGCCAGGGACAGCCCGCAGGTGGCCTGTGAGGCAGATTGGCTTGGCCTGGATGTCAAAGCTGTGAGGATCCCAGAACAGGCTGCCTCGGGGCTGGGAATAGAGCTGCTTGTTCTGTGAACAGCCAGGGTCATTGGAAAGCCCCAGGTATGAAATGCAGGGATCAGGAACTGTGCTAGAATCAGATTGGCCTCGAGGCAGGGCCTGGTCCCTTCTCAGTGCAGCAGGTCTTGGAGCCACCTGGATTCCACATGCATGAACTGCTCAGAGGAGTAGGCAGGGGAAGGAGAGAGGGACAAAGGCCAAATCATTGGCAGATAGAAAAGCTCACATTTTAGCATCACACACGTTGTCACTGTACCTCAGGTGATAATAGTGCAGTATGCATTCACAGCAACAGTGGTGGAGATGATGGTGATGACGGTGATGACGGTGCTGATGGTGATTGTGATGATAATGATGGTGATGATGGTGATGATGGAGATAATGGTGATGGTGATGATGATAACGATGGTAAAAATGATGACGGTTACGTTGGTGGTGATGACCATGGTAGGAGTGGTGGTGATGGTGGTGATGATGATGGCGGTAATGGCGATGGTGATGATAATGGTGATGAAGGATGGTAATGATGGTGGAGGTGATGACCATGGTAGAGGTAATAGTGACAATGATGTTGATGGTGATGATGATGATGATAAGGATGATAATGATGGTGGAGGTGATGATCATGGTAGAGGTAATAGTGACAATGATGTTGATGGTGATGATGATGATGATAAGGATGATAATGATGGCGGAGGTGATGATCATGGTAGAGGTAATAGTGATAGTGATGATGATGATGATATGTTGATAAGGATGATAATGATGGTGGAGGTGATGATCATGGTAGAGGTAATAGTGATAATGATGATGTTGATGGTGATGATGATATGTTGATAAGGATGATAATGATGGCGGAGGTGATGACCATGGTAGAGGTAATAGTGACAATGATGTTGATGGTGATGATGATGATGATAAGGATGATAATGATGGCGGAGGTGATGACCATGGTAGAGGTAATAGTGACAATGATGTTGATGGTGATGATGATGATGATAAGGATGATAATGATGGCGGAGGTGATGACCATGGTAGAGGTAATAGTGACAATGATGTTGATGGTGATGATGATGATGATAAGGATGATAATGATGGCGGAGGTGATGACCATGGTAGAGGTAATAGTGACAATGATGTTGATGGTGATGATGATGATGATAAGGATGATAATGATGGCGGAGGTGATGACCATGGTAGAGGTAATAGTGACAATGATGTTGATGGTGATGATGATGATGATAAGGATGATAATGATGGCGGAGGTGATGACCATGGTAGAGGTAATAGTGATAGTGATGGTGATGATGATATGTTGATAAGGATGATAATGATGGTGGAGGTGATGATCATGGTAGAGGTAATAGTGACAATGATGTTGATGGTGATGATGATGATGATAAGGATGATAATGATGGTGGAGGTGATGATCATGGTAGAGGTAATAGTGATAGTGATGATGATGATGATATGTTGATAAGGATGATAATGATGGTGGAGGTGATGATCATGGTAGAGGTAATAGTGATAGTGATGATGATGGTGGTGGAGGTGATGATGTTGTTGATAAAGGATGATAATGATGGCGGAGGTGATGATCATGGTAGAGGTAATAGTGATAATGATGATGATGATGGTGATGATGATGATAAGGATGATAATGATGGTGGAGGTGATGACCATGGTGGTGATGATGATGATAGAGGTGATGGTGGAGGTAATGATGATGTGGAGGTGATGGTGGTGATGGTGATGGTGGTAGAGGTGACATTGATAGAAATGGAAGGAATGAGGTGGCAAGAGCTCAAGGCTGCAGATAGATCTAGACTTCTCTGGACAATTCTTTGACTGAGTCCTTATTCATTCATTTGTTTATGAAACACCTGTTCGGAAGCAAGCCCTTGGCCAGGCATGTGATCCAGAAAACTGAACACTCTTGCCCTGGGGCCCTCCCCCCTTGAGTCCAGCAAACAATGCCACCGATTGTGGCCCGGGCCAAGCACTCCTTAGGGAAGAGCCACATTCTGCCTCAGGCTCCAGGAAAGCCCCACAGAGGGGCTGAGACAGACCATGGCAGGGCTGGCAGGGGGCACATGCGAAGGCAGCGGGCGGGGGGCTGCGGGCTTGAGTCTGGCTTCCTGAGCATGTCCTCCCTGAGCAGGGGGCGGGGCTGAGGTAGAGGAGGGGCAGGTGCTGGAGAGCTGACTCGTATTCCAGAGGGAACTGGTGAGGTTTCTGCACTGATTGGAGAGCCCCAAGTGGGGCCAGGGCTTACGGGCTGGGGTGAGCTTCAGGGGTGAATTGTCCTGAAGGGGTGGTTTGTTGGAAGCTGCTTTCTTCCTTGCCCCTGGGGCTGCTCCCTCCCTGCTTCCTCCTGCTGGGGGCACCTGGGTCTGGCCCCTTTCCTGGGGCTTTCAGCCCAGCTGTGGCAGGAAGTGGCCCGAGGGCCTCGGGAGCAGAGCCCAGAGTAGAATTTGCCGCCTGCTGCCCTCTGCCCGGGAGCAGAACACAGGGTCAGGTGGGAGCCGCCGGATGGGATGTGCTTTAATGACCGGATTTGTGCAGGTGACTCAAGTCAGCAAGTCGTTCGTCTTCTGCATGAGCTTCGAGTCTCTTTGCAGGGAGGAAATCAGACTCCGCCTTTTCAGGGCCACTAAATGCGCTTTCCCAGCCCCGCTGCGAGGCCGCGCCCGGGAAAGACCGATGGAGCCGGGTCTTAATCCCCTTCTCACCAAGACGCCTCCCACAGCGCTGTTCTGTGGGGGTCGTGTGTGTGCACTCCTGTGAGTGTGCATATATGTGCGTGCACACGTGTGCATCTGTGAGTGTGCGAGTGTATGGATGCACATGCGCATGAATGTGTGTACGCACATGTATCTGTGCACATATGTGTGTGTGCACACGTGTTAATGTGCATCCACTGTGAGCGCCCGTGTGTGTGTTTCTGAGTGTGCAGGTGTGTGTGTGTGTGCATGAGCGAGTGTGTGTGCATGTGCACATGTGTTAATGTGCATCTGTGTGTGTGCCCGTGTGTACGTTTGTGAGTGTGCAGGTGTGTGTGTGCATGAGTGGGTATGTGTGTGTGCATGAGTGTTCGTGTGTGCACCTGCACACGTGTTAATGTGCATCCACTGTGAGCGCCCGTGTGTGTGTTTCTGAGTGTGCAGGTGTGTGTGTGTGCATGAGTGGGTATGTGTGTGCGCATGAGTGTGTGTGTGCATGTGCACACGTGTTAATGTGCATCTGTGTGTGTGCATGCGTGTGCATACTGTAGTGGGTGGTCAGAACTAAACCACGCAGCATCCAGGCCCAGCCCCATGCCAACGCTCAGTGGACATTGCCTGGGCCTGCCCCTCCCTGGGCCTCAGTTTCCCCAGAGGCCCCCTGCACTCTGGCAGGCCTGGAGAGCTCTGCGGGGACGTCCCATTGTACTTCACCTGCTACTGAGACGTCCACATCACCACGCGGTGAGCTCCTGCAGTGTACCAGGCCCTGTGTGTGCCCGTCCCGCAACAGCTCTGGGAGGCAGCTGCTCTTTTTCTCCCTCTGGGGTTTGGAACCTGGGCTGGCAAGGGTCAGTGGCAGCAGCAAGATGAACACCCAGACCTGGAGATGTGCTGTCTGTGGGTCTGGGGACGCGGATCTGACAAATGCCCTTCTGCAGGCCTTGTGTGTACAGGGCAAGGGGCGTCCGCAGGACCCAATGATTCCAGAGGGTCTTCCCGGAGGCGGTGGCCAGGACAGTCCTGACTGAGAAAGCAGAAGGAGGAGGGTGGGAAGGGAGGGCAGGCTGGGCCGCGGGCTGGGGAGACAGCACTGTTCAGTGCACTGGGGGCAGGGCCAGTGAGCTGGGGGAGGGGGTGGACTCGGCCCCCTCCATCCTGGCCAGGGAGTGGGACGGACAGTGGGCAGACACCAGAGGCCTCAGAAGGCCCCATTCTCAGAGCTGCACTGCACACCGCTAGCCAGGTGTGCCCATTAGATTTAACATAAAATCAGACTTAAAACTCAGTTTCTGGAGGCTCTGGTCACATTTCGAGTGTCCCACAGCCATGTGTGGCCAGTGGCTGCCAAGTTGGACAGCGCAGAAGGTCACGTCCATCACAGAGGAAGCACCGATGGACAGGCCAGGCTGGGGTGAGGTGACCCCAAGTGCCCACACCAAGGGGCAGGCTCAGAGGGACGTGGAGTGGCTGTGTGTCCAGGAGACCTGGCCAGGGCGAGAACAGCTGCCCCCCAATACAGTACCTACAAGAAACCTGTGCCACCCGGGAGACCTGTGCCACCCGGGAGACCTGTGCCACCAAGAGACCTGTGCCACCCGGGAGACCTGTGCCACCTGGGAGACCTGTGCTAACCAGGAGACCTGTGCCACCAGGAGACCTGTGCCACCAGGAGACCTGTGCTAACCAGGAGACCTGTGCCACCAGGAGACCTGTGCCACCCGGGAGACCTGTGCCACCGGGAGACCTGTGCCACCCGGGAGACCTGTGCCACCCGGGAGACCTGTGCCACCCGGGAGACCTGTGCTAACCAGGAGACCTGTGCCACCAGGAGACCTGTGCCACCAGGGAGACCTGTGCCAACCAGGAGACCTGTGCCACCAGGAGACCTGTGCCACCAGGAGACCTGTGCCACCAGGAGACCTGTGCCACCCGGGAGACCTGTGCCACCCGGGAGACCTGTGCCACCCGGGAGACCTGTGCCACCAGGAGACCTGTGCCACCAGGAGACCTGTGCCACCCGGGAGACCTGTGCCAGCCGGGAGACCTGTGACACCCGGGAGACCTGTGCCACCTGGGAGACCTGTGCCACCAGGAAACTCCTGCCACCCAAGATACCTGTGCCACCCGGGAGACCTGGGCGCCGCCTCTGCAGTGGATGTTCCAGGAGCTCAGTTTCCTAACGGCTTTATCAGGCACCCAGTGGTGCAGGCCTTTGCCCCAGGGGCCTACAGTGAATTCTGACTGCCCAACTAATAAGTAGCTGAGGATTTTCTAAAGAAAATAAATATTATTTGGAGACAGGGTCTCACTGTGTCATCCAGGCTGGATTGCAGTGGTCACTGCAGCCTTGGCCTCCTGGGCTCAAGTGATCCTCCCATCTCAGCCTCCTGCGTAGCTGGGACCACAGGTGTGTGCCACCACGCCCAGCTGATTCTTTTATTTTTCATAGACCTGGGGTCTCACTATGTTGCCCAGGCTGGTCTTGAACTCCTGGACTCATGCTGGGCCGTTCTGGGGAGTCATTGTGCAGATATAAGGCTCGAAGTTTACAGAAAAGAAATCTTGCCTCCATCTGGAGTTCCCTTTTTCCAGCTAAAAGTTACTAAAATCTAGTAGAACTAGTGTTCTGTGGAATGAGTTTTGCTCAAAGCCAATCCTTCCAAGTTGAAAACAACGACGGCTTTTTAACCTCAAAAATATCCAACACTCCAGAATTTACCACCCCTGGAACTGCGGGCTGACTGCAGCGGATCATTTGGTTTGACCTTTAGTGTTTTAGAAAAATGAAATCCATTTGCCAGCACTTAAAACCCGGGAGATTCCACAAGGTCTAGATTCTTTCTCTTGAACCTCAGGATCCCGGCCAGTCTGGGCGTCGGCTCTGCAGGGCGACCCTGGCGGGCAGCATGTTCAGTTTGCCGCCGCACCTGCCACTGCCCTGCCCTGCACCCCGACCCTCCTTTGCTGCTGGTTTCAAAAGTGCACAGAGACAGCAATGGCCACAGACCCAGTGGGGTTATGAAGCAAATGTGACCTTCAGGCGCCAGCCCACCATCCGCATTTTATTTTTAAGTAGCTCCTGGAATCCTCATCTGGCCTTGCGCCTACCCAGGGCCCTGTCAAGGCGAATATTATGTGGGATCGTGGAAAGTGGTCTGTTCTCAGAGTTTCTAGCAGCCGAGACTAGTTCTTAAAAAGGCCGTGGGTGGTACACACCTTTAACCCTCCGCAAGAAACGTTCCAGGAACACGGAGAATTGTGGCCACAGCTTTCTGAGAACAGCGTGGGAGGACGGGAGCCACGGGCTGGTGTGTAATTGACGGCCTGTGACCCAGACGTGGTCCCCCCGAAGGGACGTGGACATGCCACACAGGACCTGTGCCCCGCCCCGCTGTTTGTGTGGCGATGATGTCGGCCCGTGGCGGGGCCAGGATGCTCCCAGGAGTCGGGCGGACCTCCGCTGCGTATATGGAAGGAAGGACACGGCCGGGGAAGCCGAGGGCTGGGAAGGTGACCGGGGCGGCGTCTGGAGTCTGCATTGCTGGAGTGTTGGAGCCCAGACGGAACACAGTCTGCCCTGTGTGGGAGGTGTGGGCTGCAGGGCGTGCGAGCTGGGGATTCCCGCCAGCTCTGTTTCCAGCACCTGGAAAGGTCACCAGAGTTTGAATCTGGTAAATTCTTCCTGGATTGGGGGCTGAGTTCCCTCCCTGGGCCTGGCACGAGATGACGTCCTGGGACGGGCTCTCCTTCCAGTGGAGGCAGGGGCCAGCCTTGGTGGAGGAAGCCTGGGTTGGAGGCTGAGTTCCCTCCCTGGGCCTGGCCTGGGTGGACGCCCTGGGACAGGCTCTCCCTCCAGTGGAGGCAGGGGCCGGCCTTGGTGGGGGAAGCATGGCAGGGGCCGGCCTTGGTGGAGGAAGCATGCTTACACACTTACACGCTAAGCGCTTACACACTTACGCTCACACACGACCTTGACAATTCCTCCACATTTCCACCATGACCACATCGGTCAAACACTTGCGTGGACCGGCACCTCACAGGGCCCTGTGGCTAGGCCCCCCTTCCCCTGGAGTGTTGGCCTGAGATACAGGAGCCCTGTGGTGTTTACAGAATGGCACTGACCTTTCATAAACAGCCCCACCTGTGGCCTCCTGTTCCTTGGCCAGGGTGGAGGGACAGGGTGGTGCCCACATTGCCCTTCTTGGGCTCTTACTGTGGGAGGCGTCCACGGCAGAGCCAAGGGGTCCTGGAGGCCGTGGGGGAGACTCGGAAACCAGAGGGTGGGCGGTGCCAGGGTGCACACGGCAAACCGGGGCTGAGCCAGGCCTGGGACACCAAGCCCAGCCTCTCCCCTGTGGTGTGACTGTGGGTCCCAGGGTGGACATGCCGGGGCCCCAGCCAGTGCAGGAGAGGCCTTTGAGCAGCTTACCTGAGAAGGGCCCATGGGGAGCTGGGACCCCCGGCCTCCATCGCACGGGCCTGCACTGCTCTGAGGGCCCGTCGGCAGCTGGGTCAGGGCCACAGGGAGCTGGGACCCCCGGCCTCCGTCGCACGGGCCTGCACTGCTCTGAGGGCCCGTCGGCAGCTGGGTGCCCAGGGTCCCAAAGGCTCAGGGTGGCCCTGAGGAGGCTGGAGCTTCACCGCATTTTTCATATGGGGAACCCAGCACGTCCCGCCTGCCTCCGGCCCCTGGAGGCTTTCTCAGTGACAAACCGTTTCTGTTTCTGTCTTGTTTTCTCAGACAAACGAGGGAGCAGGAGACGCCCCCTGACTTTTTTTATTTCTCTGACTACGAGAGGCACAATGCGGAGATTGCTGCCTTCCACCTGGACAGGTGAGCCCTTCCTTCCTCCCTCCATCCGCGACAGGTGAGCCCTTCCTTCCTCCCTCCATCCGCGCTCCCGTGCGCTCAGACCCACCGGTGAGCGGGGCCGTCCTGCACTGGACACAGCAGGACGTCATCGTCACCTTCGTCACCATCAGGCAGCGCCGGTGCCTGCTCTCCCCCCACCCCGAGTGCTGCCCTGACCAGGGTCCTTTGTGTCATCGTCACCTTTGTCACCATCAGGCAGCGCCGGTGCCTGCTCCCCCCACCACCCCGAGTGCTGCCCTGACCAGGGTCCTGTGTGTCATCGTCACCTTTGTCACCATCAGGCAGCGCCGGTGCCTGCTCTCCCCCCACCCTGAGTGCTGCCCTGACCAGGGCCCTGTGTGTCATCGTCACCTTTGTCACCATCAGGCAGTGCCGGTGCCTGCTCTCCCCCCACCCCGAGTGCTGCCCTGAGCAGGGCCCTCTGTGTCATCGTAGCCCACACAACACGCGGTAGGGAGAGCCTTTCATATCCCCCCTTACAGATGAGAAACTGAGGCGCTGTGAGCAGCGATTTGCCCAGGTTCCCATGCTCCTAATCATCCCTCTGTCACCGAGGGAGAGGGCGCGTGCCCTCAGGGCACCTTAATCCAGATGGGCCCCTCCTGCACCCCCACAGTTCAGGCAGACGGGAGGCACAGAAGCTGCTGTGCGGTCGGTAATAGAGGAAAAGGAAAGAGGGAAGGAGGCAGGGAGGGAAGGGGGAGTATTAAGTGCTGCGAATCTTAACACAGAGACTCACAGAGCACAGACTTCTCTGGGAGACCAAAGCAGGCTTCCTAAGGAGGGGGAAGCGATGTTTGTGATGAGGGGGCCTGGGAGGCCCCGCGGTCACCTGTCTCCAGAGGGGCCGCCCCGCCCAGCAGAAAGTGAACCCCTTGTGAGGGTCAGCTTGGCCCTGCTGCTGGGAAAGTGAGGGGTCCGTGTTCAGTTGCCCTCCAAGGGCAGTTCACGGGCCTGGCCCAGGTCCAGAGGGGCCCCGTGGATTGAAGGACCTTGCCCTGGTGCAGTGGAGGGAGGAGGCGCCACCCTCAGCCCCCTAGAGCCTCCCTGCCTGCCCTGCGCGGCCCTGACACGTCCCAGCCCGGGGTGCGGCCCCAGGGCCGGCAGCATTGGGGTTGCCCTGGGCTAGTTGGAATGCAGAGTCCTGGGCTCCACCCAGACCTGGGACAGAATCTGCATTTTAACAAGATCCCTAGTGACGCGGGCGTACATTGGAGTTTAAAGGGCTTTTTTAAAGATCAAAGTCTTCTGTGGTGACTATAGAAATCGCCAGAAGCCAGATTTTCCACCATTTCAGCTATCTAGAACAGCCTGAACCCAATCTAGAACAGCCTGAACTCAAAAAGGGCTTTTTATGAAAAGAAAGACAGGGAGGGTCATTAGGAAACAGCCCCCCTCGGGTCAACCTGTTTATAAAACAGGACACAGAGCCCGGCACCCAGGCGAGCCGTCTGACAGGTGGAGGGGGCGGGTGCTCCACGCAGAGGCGTGGTCGGGCCTTGGGTCCCGGGTCGGCCCTGGCAGACGGCCCACGTCCCTCCACACCTGGTCACCTCGCCTCACAGGACAATCACCACGTCCTCCGTCAGCAAGAAAAGCTCTCGCCCTGCATTCTCCATTTAATTAAGCGAGTGGGAGCCTGTGGTGTGGTTCAGAAGGAGTTCCATTAAAAGTGGCTCCTTTAATTTAATTTTGTTTTAAATTTAGCCCTGGAATGAGGGCAGGCTTTAGCTATGCAGGCAGTTGGTGCTGTGTGCCCATCAGTGAGGCATCGCCAGCCCCAGTCCCTCAGGGGCCTCTCCCACCCCCATCACCGCGGGGCCAGGCAGAGCCACCGGACCTAGGGCTGGGTTTATTCGGAGGCAGGGAGACAGAGGCCTGCTCAGCCCCACAGAGCAGAGACCCTCCCCTGCCCCTTTCTTATTCGGAGGCAGGGACACAGAGGCCCGCTGAGCCTCACAGAGCACAGACCCTTCCCCGCCCGTTTCTTGTCAGGATCCTGGACTTCCGCCGGGTCCCTCCCGTGGCCGGCAGGATGGTCAACATGACCAAGGAGATCCGGGACGTCACACGGGACAAGAAGCTCTGGAGGACCTTCTTCATCTCTCCAGGTAGCCTGGCACGGGGGCCCGCATTCATCTCTCCAGGTAGCCTGGCATGGGGAGCCCACATTCACCTCCCGAGGTAGCCTGGCACGGGGAGCCCACATTCATCTCGCCAGGTAGCCTGGCACGGGGGCCCGCATTCACCTCTCCACATAGCCTGGCACGGGGGCCCGCATTCACCTCTCCAGGTAGCCTGGCACGGGGGCCCGCATTCATCTCGCCAGGTAGCCTGGCATGGGGAGCCCACATTCACCTCCCGAGGTAGCCTGGCATGGGGAGCCCACATTCATCTCACCAGGTAGCCTGGCACGGGGGCCCGCATTCACCTCTCCAGGTAGCCTGGCACGGGGGCCCGCATTCACCTCTCCAGGTAGCCTGGCACGGGGGCCCGCATTCATCTCTCCAGGTAGCCTGGCAGGGGGGCCCGCATTCATCTCTCCAGGTAGCCTGGCATGGGGAGCCCACATTCACCTCCCCAGGTAGCCTGGCACGGGGAGCCCACATTCATCTCGCCAGGTAGCCTGGCACAGGGGCCCGCATTCATCTCTCCACGTAGCCTGGCACGTGCCCTGTGCCCCCTTCCACACCAGGGTGCTGACTCACAGTGCTGTTCCCAACCCACCTCCCACGTAGGGGTGCCCTGTGCCTCCTTCCACACCCGGAGTGCCAACCCACAGACAGCTTCAAGGTGCCACCATCAGGGTTTAACCAATGTCCTTCTATGCACAGAGAGGCTGTTTCTTCCATTTCTTTATTTTAACTGGTGAAACGATTCACTTTTGGGAGGTCCTAGCCTCTCCAGGAAGCCTTCTCCAGGTGGCCCAGCCAGCAAACATCCATGGGACCTCCCCACCCAGATTTAAACACACCCAGCAGGACCCCCGTTGTATAGTAACAGGGTGGGCGGCCTCCCCCGCCTCGGCGAAGTGGCTGGACTGTGAGCAGGGCTGGCCCAGGCCCCTGGTCCCTGGTGCCCTTGAGGGGATACAGGATGGCCTGAACGTTAGGCGGGAATAGATGTCTTTGTTGGTGCTGAGGTTTATAAAACCTTCAAGACTCTACGTGATAAGTACAGCACACACATAAACACGTGATTTTCTACTTAATTATCTACCCAGGTTGCTTTAAACCTGACATTTGGGCTGGGCGTGGTGGCTCACGCCTGTAATCTCAGCATTTTGGGAAGCCAAGGTGGGAGGATCACTTGATTTCAGGAGTTTGAGACCAGACTGGGCAACGTGGTGAGACCCCTGTCTACAGGAAATTAAAAAATTAGCCAGCCGTGGTGGTGCTTATCTGTGGTCCCAGCTACTCAGGAGGCTGAGACAGGAGGATTGCTTGAGCCCAGGAGGTGGCGGCTGCAGTGAGTGGGGATTGCACCACTGCACTCCAGCCTGGGCAACAGAGTGAGACCCTGTCTCAAAAAAAAAGAAAAGAAAAGAAACTGGCATTTGTGGCTCTGCCGAGGGCTCAGTCCTCTCCAAGCGCCTCTCTGGCGCCAGGCCCCTGCTGCACAGCCTGTTCCCGTTTCTGCTGCTCACCTGGCTGAGCTCTGGGGACACTCTCCTACCTGTCCCGGACTCGGTCCCCTATGTTTCCGTCTTGAAGGTCAACAGTGGTCCCAGCGATGGTGGGCACTGCAGAATGAAGGGACCCTCACCCCAGGAGACCCTGCAGAGCAAGGTCCCCACTGGGGAGGGGCCCTCCGGATCAGAGGCTCTCACTGTAGGGGGCCTCAGCCGCTCTCCTGGCCCATCTGTTTAATTCATGCAGATAAAATCCAATTAGGGCCCCTGATTAGCTGCGTCTTCAGATCTGCTGGCACATAAAACCTTGACCTAAAAGCTCATTTCCTGCAGATGTTTCAGATCGATGTACGGACTCTGCGCTTTCTCTTAATGCATTCATGAATTTGTCAGAACCCGGCCCCTGAATCCATGATTTAATTAAGCTCCGTTCCGTCAGCCGGGGCTCACTGAGATCCTCATTTGCTTTCTTCCTCTCAAAGCCCATTAATAAGAGAAAAATAGGACAGAAAGCTCCACAGAGGCGGGAAGAAGGGCTCCCTTCCCTGGCCCACTGATGCCTGGCCCTACACACCGGGAATCGGGGCAGAGGCAGAACCTGAGGGTGGGGGTCTTTGAGGGCTCCCCGGTCAGCTGTGCCTGAGCCAGGCACACCTCCAGTGATGGGGAACGCATTGGCTCACAGACAATTCAGTCCCTGTTTGGATGGCTTGAGCTGTCCATCTTTTTTAAGGGGCTGAAACTCGCCTCCCCACCCTGGGAGTCCAGGGCTTCCTAAGCATGCCTGAGCTCCGGCCGCTGTCAGCCCTTGGGTCAACCCTGACCGCACTGTCCAGCCACCGCCTCCTGCCCCACCGTCCACAGGACTGACCGCCCTGCAGCCCGCCATGCACACCCTGGTGCCCACGGAGGCTGGGCTCCGCTCCAGTGAAGCCTGGATGCCCGACTGCTTCTTATCCACGTCTTTTTACAATTTTTATTGCAACTTTTACGGTGATGTATTTCAAAGGTTCCAAAGACTGACATTCCCCATCCTCAGGTGCCAGCGCCCCATGCAGTGACTGTGGGAATTCCTCCAGCTTAAACTCCATTCTCTGCATTGCAGACCAAGCTCTCAGTTCAGGACCGATTGAAAGAGACGGTCACAGGATCACGCAGGGAGGGGTCAATGACGCCCACTGATGCTGAGAACATGCCCTGCCTGGCTCTGCTCAGAGCAGCATCTCTGGAACTCCTCATTTTGTTGTAAAATGAGCCTGTGGGGGCAGGTCGTTTCCTCCCCGTTTCTAAGGTCTTACTGAGTGGCCGGGCACGGCGGCTCACACCTGCACTGAGTGGCCAGGCACGGCGGCTCACGCCTGCACTGAGTGGCCGGGCACGGCGGCTCACGCCTGCACTGAGTGGCCGGGCACAGGGGCTCACACGCCTGCAATCCCAGTACTGGGAGGACCACTTGAGCCCAGGAGTTCAAGATCAGCCTGGACAACATAGCGAGACCCCATCTCTACAAAAAATGAAAAATTAGCCAGGTCTGGTGGCGTGCATCTGTGATTCCAGCAACTCAGGAGGCTGAGGCAGGAGGATGGCTTGAGCCCAGCAGGTCAAGGCTGCAGTGAGCTATGATCGTGCACCACTGTACTCCAGCCTGGGGGACAGAGTGAGACCCCATCTCAAAAAAAAAAAAAAAAAAGACTGAGTTGATTATTAGTCCAAGCAGGTGAATTAAGTCACCTCTATGTCCCATGTTGGCTGACACTTGGAATTCCCAGGTCCTCAGCAGGCCAGGGACGGTGGTCACCAGAGTGCCCCTGAGCTCTGTGCTGCAAGGTGGCCATCGACCACCTTTGGTGCCGTTGCTGGAATCCCTTCTCACGTCTCCCTGGAGCCAGCACTTTGATTCAGCGCTCCGGCAGCTTCCCTGGCCACTCCTGGTTCTGGATATTAGTTGCGTTTTCCAGGGCAGCGCAAGTTTCTCCCCTGAAATCCAAGACTTCCTCGGCCACCAGAGGCCCCAACAGTTCCATATCCCCACCTGGACAGACGAGTCCTTGAATCTCCCAGAGCAGCAGGGCCCAGCATTGTCGGGCGCCCCTGAACGCAGCCCCCGGAACCCCACTGCTGCCACTCCAGCCGCGCTGCCCTGTCAGCCCGATTTCTTCCAGAAGCCTCTGTGAGCATTTGACTTTCTCTCAAGCAGCAGGGGCCCAGGAGCCCGGATTCCTCTCCTAGAGAACAAAATCTGTTCAGATTCGTTTGCTCCACTTTACTTTGCATGTGTCTCCTGACCACAGATGCCAGGTGACCTCAGAGGCCCTGCCGGAGCCGAGGGCACATCAGAGGGCTGAGCCCACTGTAGACACCCCCTCGGCCTCCCGACCAAGGATGCCAGGTCATCTCGGAGGCCCTGCTGGAGCCCAGAGCACATTGGAGGGCTGAGCCCACTGCAGACACCCCCCTCGGCCTCCCAACCACGGATGCCAGGTGGTCTCGGAGGCCCTGCTGGAGCCCAGAGCACAGTGGAGGGCTGAGCCCACTGCAGACACCCCCTTGGCCTACCGTGGCCTGAATGACCCTCCCGTGGGGTCAATCAGAAAAGGGAAAATCCCATCAGCCAGGAGCAAGGTGAGGGGGCGAGAGGTGGCCAGGGCCAGTGCTCGGGGAAGGTGGGCTCTGGGAGGGGGAAGCAGGAGGCTGAGCCCCAGGCAGCCCCCTGCCCCGCGTAGGGATTGTGGAGCTCAGGTTCAGAGAGGGCAATTAGGACCCCAGCACCGCACAGCTGTGTAGGGGCTGGGCCACAGTCAGAGCCCACATCTTCTAAGCCCCAAACACTCACAGAACACACTCCCCTACTTCTCACGTAAGTTACCGTCTGCACGTTGCAAACATCCCAGAGGTGCACAGGTCGTCCGTGCACAGCTTTGCATTTCTGCAAGGTGAGCGCCCCCAGGACCAGGCCCAGGTCCCCAGCAGCTCCAGAAGCCACTCAGCCCGACACAGCCTGGACAGAAGGGCTTTGCCATCATCCGCTTCGCCTTTTTTCCTGCCACGGTGGCCTGGGCTGGGCAGGGCGGTCCTCAGGACTCTCTCCAGTGCTGCGTCCAGCTTAAATGCAGGTTGAAGGAGACACGTTTCCAGCGATGGACCCAGTTTGGGCACCCAGAGCCGCTGCCCTAAGTAACAGTGTCCGCCGGGCCCGCAGCTGTCCAGGGCACAGCTGTCCAAGGTGGCAGATGGCAGACGTCCGCCTTGCAAAACGCTCCTCCTGCTGGGTCAGCCCCGACACAGTCAGCGAAAGGAATGGTGGGAGACGCTTGAGCCGCAGGGTGAAGGAGCCATCTTCGTCCTTGCCAGGAGCCACACTCTTGCCTGTCTGCGCTCTCCGGGAGGCCAACCGTGATGCCATTTCCGGGTGACTGGAGGAGGCAGGATCTCTCCTGGGTTTGTCCGCTACCCTGGCTTTCTCCTTGCTGTTTGTGTCTTTTATTATTACTAAAATGGAAAAGGACTCACGCTCCTTCCTCCCAGAAAGCCCCCACTCCAAGTGCAGGGCAGCCTTCGTTACCTGGACAGCTGCCTTCCGTGGCTTCCTTGTGTAATTCCCAGCCTGTGATGCCGGCGTTGCTGGGACCCCCGCTTCCCGGCTTCCTTGTGTAATTCCCAGCCCGTGATGCCAGCGTTGCTGGGACCCCCGCTTCCCGGCTTCCTTATGTAATTCCCGCGGCTTCCTTGTGTAATTCCCAGCTGTGATGCCGGCGTTGCTGGGACCCCCGCTTCCCGGCTTCCTTGTGTAATTCCCGGCCCATGATGCCGGCGTTGCTGGGACCCCCGCTTCCCGGCTTCCTTGTGTAATTCCCAGCCCGTGATGCCAGCGTTGCTGGGACCCCAGCTTCCCGGCTTCCTTATGTAATTCCCGCGGCTTCCTTGTGTAATTCCCAGCCTGTGATGCCGGCGTTGCTGGGACCCCCGCTTCCCGGCTTCCTTATGTAATTCCCGCGGCTTCCTTGTGTAATTCCCAGCCTGTGATGCCGGCGTTGCTGGGACCCCCGCTTCCCGGGCGAGGGGCTGGGCACAGAGCAGGGAGGCACTTGCCTGAGGTCACACAGCTCCAAGCCCTCCTAACCCCGCCCGGGAGGCCCCTTTAATACCCGATTTGGATCTGCAGAGAGAAATGGCTGTGGGCCCGAGAAATGCCTTTCTCTTTCAACACGATACCATCTGAAACCGGCTTAGGCGAGGACGGGAGGCTGTTAACAGCAGACGAATTTTAAGCCTCCAGCCAATGAGCGCTCGGATGAAGATTTTCCTCCTGAAATGGAGCTCCTGCCCCGGTGGGGGCTGCCTCGTCCGACTGTGGGCTGCCGATTAATCTGTATCAGCACGAGACAGGATTGCAGCTGGTCTTTCCTTGATCGTTCGTTCTTACAATAATGACCCAGCGTTGGCAGTGGGGCGAGGGGCGCGGGAAGGAGGGGGCAGGCAGGTGATTGGGGCGTTGGAACCAGACCAGCCGGGACCTGCCGGGTGCGTGGGGTGTGGTGGGGGCCAGGTCGGCCTGGCACCCACCCCATTTCCTCTCCGAACCTCAGCTTGTTCAGCTAAGAAAGGGCAGCCGGGACCAGCCACCCTCCTGTTCACTCCGCTGGGAAGCGCCCTGCCAAACCTGCCTTCTGATCCCACGGAGAGCCTGCCCTGCAGCCAGGAGAGACCCCTGGAATCACTCAGCCTGGCTGCATGGCTCAAGGAGGGGCCCCTTTGGCTGAGATGTCAGCCCTGTGCTCAGATAGCAGGAATGCTGGGACTGGGGGCGCTGTGAGTGAGGTTCGGGGCTCCGGCCCCAACAAAACCACGTTCTCACCAGTTCTACAGCCCCAGGCTCTCCAGAGTTTCTCCACAAACAAATAAAGCAAGAAAAACTGGATTTAATCAGCAAATAAATACAGGAATAGCGCCGTTGGCCGGGCCTCCAGCATCAGAGCAGTGAACCCGCACTGCTAGCGGGCCTGGACAGCGCTTGCATTTTTCTGATTATTCTTTCTTTATTAACGTATAATTCATGTACCACAAAATTTACCATTTAAAAGCGTACAGTTCCGTGGTTTTTAGTATATTCACAGTGGTGTGCAACCATCACCACTGTCTAAATCCAGAATGTCCTGCTGACCCCAAAAAGGAGCCCCATACCATGAGCAGGCAGTCACCGTTCCTCACCCCGCAGCCCTCGACCACCAGCGTCCCAGCCCCGGTCTATCTGGATTTGCCTGTTCTGGGCGTTTCATATTAAGAGGGTCGTACGACGTGTGGCCTCCTCTGTCTGGCCTCCTTCGCGGAGCACAGGGTTCTTGGGTTCAGTGAGGGCTTCATTCCTCTTCTTGTTTCATTTCGTTTCGTGTCATCGCGCGGATGGACCATGTTCACCTGGCGTGTCCACTCCTCTCTTGATGGACATTTGGGTGGATTTTCTCTTTTTCGGCTGTGGTGAGCGGTGCTGCTGTGAGCATTCGTGTCTGAGTTTTTGTATAGAAATGTTTTCTCTTCTCTTAGGGGTTTACATGGGAGGGGAGTTCCTGGGTCACATGGAAACGCTGTGTTTAATCAGTCGGGGGCTGCAGACCGTTTCCGCCGTGGCTGTGCCGTGTGCACCCCCCGCCAGCAGCGCACAGAGGTGGCGGTTCCCCCGTCCCAGCCGGCAGCTGCTCTTCCGATGGATGCCATCCCAGCAGACAGGAGATGGTGCCTCAGGTGGCGGTTCCCGCGTCCCAGCCGGCAGCTGCTCTTCCGATGGAAGCCCTCCCAGCAGACGGGAGATGGTGCCTCACTGTGGCTTTGATTTGCATCTCCCTGGTGACTCACGATGGCACCCGTCTCTTCTCATGCTTGTCGGCCATCAGTGTCGTCTTTGGAGAATCAGCTGTTCAAGCCCTCTGCCCATTTATTAGTTTTTTTTGTATTTTTGTGATTGAGTGATGAGAGTTCTTCATACACTCTAAACGCTAGATCCTCAGATGTGTGGTTTGCAAACATTTTCTACCATTCTGTGGATTGTATCTTCACTTTCTTGACAATACGAATGCATTTTTTAAACGACTAAATGTTGGCCCTAGGGTTTCCACAGACCAGCCCCTGATTTTCGAGGGTTCAGGCCGGGCTCTGCCTCTGGGGAGCTGTGTGGCCTCGGGAAGTCAGCTCTGTGGGTTCATTTTTCTGTACCGTGGGGTGGAGGTGTTTGCTGGGATTGATGGGGGAGCTGTGGGTGAGTCCTGCCCGTGAGAAGCACCAGGCAGAGCCCGGCCCGGCCTTGGAGGCCGTGAGACCACAGGTGAGGACGCGGCCCCGTGCGGCCCTGGTAACCGGCAGCCTGTCCCTCCCCAGCCAACAACATCTGCTTCTACGGCGAGTGCTCCTACTACTGCTCCACGGAGCACGCCCTGTGCGGGAAGCCAGACCAGATCGAGGGCTCGCTGGCGGCCTTCCTGCCCGACCTGTCCCTGGCCAAGAGGAAGACCTGGCGGAACCCTTGGCGGCGTTCCTACCACAAGCGCAAGAAGGCCGAGTGAGTGCGGGGCCGGGGGACTGGCGTCCGGCCACCCTACGGCGGAGGGAGCTGGGCCTGGGCGGGCATGGGGGGGTCGGCGCCCACGGGGGTGGCAGAGATGGGTGCAGAGCCTGCTGTGCGATGCTGGCCTGTGTGAGACAACCGCTTCCTGACGAGACGGTGGCAGAGGGCGTCCTTACCCCAGTAATTCCATGTGCGTCCCTGACCCGG